>NC_067137.1:44530479-44830479 GCF_903995435.1 Acomys russatus | reverse complement strand
GCCATGCCCGGCCAACTTCAATTTTTCTAAGGATACTTGGGGTATTTCATTTACCCGTTGACTGCTGCCCCCTAGTGGACATTGTCTCCTTAAACAGGCTTGAGTCTAGGATTTTTTTTACCTACCTGGACAGGATGGTGAGGGTGGTTGTTAAAAGTGCTGAGTTAGAGGTTAGTTAGTTTCGCTGGACAAGCATCCCTATTTGAAAACTAAGGAGACTAAGACAAGGAGAGGCTGGGAAAGTTTCCAAGGCCAGTCATAGAGAAACTGCAGCGCCAATCATTTGGTGCGTTACCCTGTAACTAGTTCCAAAACGCGAAGCCACCTGAGCAATTAAAGAAATCAGTGCTGTGTGTCTGTGTATGGGATGTGAGCAGACGGTGCTGTGCCCTGGAGATAATGAGACTCAAATGTCAACAGGTTTATAGGAAGCCACTTGATTATCTCCACATGAATGCCCTCATCTAATTCTAGTCACCCACCGAAGGCCCTCGCTCCTGACACCATGAGCACTGGAGGACAGCATGGTGGCTTGGTGGATAAAGGCACTTACTAGCCTTTCAACCCTGGGGACCAGGCTTTGATCCCTAGAAGCCACATTAGGGTGGAAAGAGAGCCAACTTACTCCAAGGTTCTCCAGCCTCCACACGTGACCCGTGGCTCATGCACACATTTAATAGTAACCTTTTTAAACTGGAGGTGACGATGTCAACATTCAGATTTGGGGAAAACATATAAATTCAGTCTTTAATATGAGAAAGTTTTATTTTTTTATTTTTTTTTTTTTTATGGCTTTTTGAGACAGAGTTTCTCTGTGTAGCCTTGACCGTCCCAGACTCACTTTGTAGACCAGGCTGGCCTCGAACTCACAGCAATCCGCCTGCCTCTGCCTCCCAAGTGCTGGGATTAAAGGCATGCGCCACCACGCCCGGCTTGAGATGGTTTTATTACACAGTATTTTAGACAGCAGAAAACTTGAGAGAACAGGACACTAGTACGGCCACTATGAACACATGGCCGTGTTGGCCTTACCTATACCCTCGTCTTCATATCTACACATTGGAGGGTAGCTGCGGTGTTGTTCTAGTTTATCCTAATTACAGCAGCAGGCATCTCCTAATTCAAGCACCATTATTACTTAATGATGCATTCCTGCTATTTTCTAGCATATAGGTATTAAAAATGTCTCCAATTTTTTTTTCCCATTTCCTACTGCATCTGCAGACTCGAGATTCAAGTACTTATTTAGTTCTAAGTCTCTGGAGTTCGAGGTTCATCAACAATCGCTTTTCTTCTATAAAGACAGAATTTTGAAAACTAAGGTATGATAATGGCACTGCAACTCGGTTGTCATTTAGAGAGTCACAGCAAAGCATTTACCAATGAAACAGAGGAAAGGATGTTACAAAAGTACAAGGCATTACTACTTACTCTCAGATTTAATTTTGCCCAAATGCAGACGATGGAATGACATAGGTTCTTAATTCTAGTGCTCTGCTCAAATTTTATATTTTTAAACACTTCAATTAAGTCCATGTGATGAGTTCATCTCATCAAAATATATGAATGAAAAGTTTAAAAGTCCACCTTTTTTTCCAAAGATTTATTCATTTATTAATTATGTATGTATACAGTGTTCTACCTCCATGTATGCCTGCAGGCCAGAAGAGGGCACCAGATCGCATTACAGATGGTTGTGAGCCACCATGTGGTTGCTGGGAATTGAACTCAGGACCTCTGGAAGAACAGACAGGGCTCTTAACCTCTGAGCCATCTCTCCAGCCCCCAAAAGTCCATCTTAAAAGCATGTCATGGTAGTGTGGGCCTTTAATCCCAGTACTTGGGAAACAGAGGCAGGCAGATCTCTTCTTAAGGCCAGCCTGATCTACACAGAAAGTTTCCAGGACAGTCAGGGCTACACAGAAAAACTCTGGCCTCAAACAACCAAACCAACACCCCCCCCCCCAAAAAAAAATCCAACTTAAAGATAAACCCACAACATTCAAATAGTGCAGAACACAAGGATACCATTCTAAGAAGCACAGTGCAGCGAGGGGGTATGGTGTTGTACCCACATCATCCTAGTACCCAAGAGGTGGAGACAGGTGGTTAAAGTCAATCTTGGTCACAAAGCAAATTTGATGGGTAGTCTGACTATGTGAGATCCTATCTCCAAAACAAAGCATGCTAAGAACCACCTCAACTCATTTTATCCAGAAATGACATTCGGTGTGGTCTGAATGCGCATGTCTTCCCCAGATTCATAGTCAAGACCTGACTGATATGTCAGCATTAGGAAGGAGGGATAAGGGGAGGTGATTAGGCTGTGATAATATTACGGAGACCCCAGAGAGATAACTGTCCTCCTACTATAGGAAAGACAATTAACAGACCTCATCAATGAACCAAAGACATGGAGTCTTGGAATTTTAGACTTTAGAACTTCAAGAAATAAATTTAAGTTTACAATCCATGCAATCTATAGTATTTTGTGGTAAATACTTATTAGCACCATGTAAAGGCACAGTACACTCATCGCTCCCTACCCTTCCGTGGGTAGTGAAGCAGCAGCATTTCCAGAGCAGCAGGTGCTTTATAACCACAGTGGTCTCTCCCCGCCTCTGTGCTGGTAGAAGAAGCCCCACTTTCCATGGGTCTTGTGTCAGCTGCCAACTAAAGCAGGCTATGCAGCTGGAGACTAGTGGGAAACTGGAAGGTCTGAGGAGAAAGGATATGAGCAAAATCCTTTACAGTTTTGTTGTCTTTGGTTCCGTGTTTCAAGATTTTTCAATTCTTGATCCTTCAACCTATGGGCTGAGTGGCTTCTGGCTGTGAGGAAAACCTGGGGGGGGGGAGGCACCTTAAAGGAGGAGGGTAAAAGGAAAGTAAAGCAGGGGACACTATGGGTGGAAAGGTTTAAGCAGTGGGGGAGTTGAAGGGCAGATTTCAGAAATGATTTACAGACAAAGGGAATATAAAAGAAGACAAATGGAAGACCACTATGTTGAAATCCAAATGAACACACAAGAGACATTGAAGGGAGCTACTATATAGTGAAAAGATAGAAAAGTTGATTTTCAACCCTGGCCACTTGGTACCTTCCAAGATGGCCTCAAGGCTGTTCTAAAACCACACCCTCATCCCTATCCGGAGCACCTGACAGCATGTGATGTCCCAAGCTGAGCTCTTGCCCCCTCAAGAATAAAATAACTAGTAACCAATCATTTTAAAGGTCAACTAGCCGATCATGTTTGTCCTAAGTTCTGCTTCTGTAAGAGTATAAAAGACCCAAGCTTTGCTTATTCGGGGTCTCCAGCTCAATAGAGCTTGGTAGACCCCATCGCAATGGATCAATAAAGCACCCCTTGCTGTTTGCATCGGACTGGACTCTCATGTCTCACTGGGCTCCAGGAAGTGTGACCTAGCCCCCCAGGTCTTACAATAGGCTCTTGTTGGCTCTTGGTTGTCCACAAGATCATATTGCAGAAGACACTGCTTGCATTGGTTGCAAGATATAAAAAAAGCAATCTAGAACTAAATTGGAAACCTCCTCGTTGGCTAGCGTTTGAAATGTTAGGTGGGTACTTTGTTGGCTGTTGGGGGAAAAGGCACCACTGGGAAATATATGCACTAAAACATCAACCTGCAGGGATTTTACCCACCTGTGCAATAACAGCATGGATGCTGCTGGGCTAACCCACTGCTGTGATTGCATTTGAGGACTGCTCCACAGGGAAGGAAATAATCCATACCTGGAACAATAAACCCTATTAATGGCTCAGGCCTGCGGAGGTCACAGTCCCAAAGGTGGAACTTACTGTCATTCAAGGAAATTGACATAGCATTGAACTTCCTACTAAATATCTGTTCACACCTATAGACAAAAGCTACTCACAGCCTTATTCAGAGAACCCTCTCCTCACAATGAATGACAATGAATGCAGAGACTCAAATGGCTGCCCAAATGCTGAGAGTAAGTCACAAGCTATTTACCTCATCTACTCTAAGGCTCAGGCAACCTTGCAGAAGGGTGACAGTAAGAGCCGGAAGGGCTGTGAAATGCCATACTCCAGATGATACAGCGACTGTAATCATTAACTCACAGCCATAGTGGTTACTTACAAGACTAGCCCTGCTTACAGTCGTAAGATGGGGTGGAGCTAGTGATAGATTCTGGGAAAGGAGGAGCTATTGCCTTCAGTTATGTTGCCTACTGCTGAGCCCACGGGGCCCCAACCCACAACTCCACTCCATAGTCACAGATATGGCGCTGGTTAAGCCCAATGGGCACCAAAACAAAATGTATGGCAAGAATGTTAGGCATGTGTGGAGAGCAAGGGGATGGACAGGGATGGTAGAAAGATGTGGGAGGTTGAGGACGAAAGTGGTCTGTAACTGTTGTGTATGTGCATAAGTTGTGTAAGAACACATTTTAATAAAATTACATGTAAACTTTGTCAATATATTCAAATTTACACAATATTTAGTACAATTTTAATGTGACTGGTGTTTGTTGTACAAGTATTATATTTTAAACTACTTTCAACTTGAAATATTAAACAATTAGTGAAAATTAATTTTTTTCTTCCCTTTATAATTTTCCTAGGACTAGCTGGCATGATTTGATAAGGCGTATATTTAGCCAGTACATCCTACACCCCAACATACTTCTGCTTATCATCTTTGTTAACATTTAGTGGACACTACTGAGCCTGTGGGCTCTTTTTGGTGGCGGTAGTTCGTTTTCTCCCCTCTCTCAAAGTCTGATCATTTAAAGACTCATTTTTGACTGGACTCAGACTTAGAAGTAACAGCTCTCAGCAAGGACAGCCTACATCTCTTGGCAATCTGTTCCTGGTGTTTTTCTTTGGCTTCCTTCATTTTCTTGGCCAAAAGATTAGCATATTTCACAGCCTCCTCATTTTTTCCTAGTGCATTGTTTCTTCAGAGCAGTGTGTCGGAATTTGTGTTGCAGGACGTGTGGAGCAACAAGGGGCTGAATCTTGGGTGCTTTGGTCCTTGGATTCTGTGATATTCTTGTCAGCTTGAGAACATTTGTGATTTGTTAAAGGCCAAAAATGGAGGGAACATCTGTGAGGGGTTTTTGCTTAATCTGAAGTGGGAAGATCCACTTCTAATGCAGATCCTTGAGGCAGACAAGCCTTTAATCCAGATCTTGAGACTGGAAGTCACACGCCTTTAGTCCTGATCTTTTGAGCGGGGCCACACCTTCTGCTGGAAGTCTCTATAAGGGCATGGAAGAAGGAAGCTTTTGCTCTAAGCCTGCTTGCTCTCACCTCCATAGCATTCTTTCACTGGCATTAGGGCCTATTTCTTCAGATTCCAGTGTATGCTGAAAAGCAGCTGAGACATCTACGCTCCTAGTTTCCTGGATGTCTGGACTTTCTGTTCATAGCCAGCCACTGGTGGATTAGCTGGACCACAACCTGTAAATCATTCTAATAAATCCTCTTTTATATATAAAGTGTATAATTCTATAGATTCTGTTTCTTAACTTTATTAAGGGCTTCTGCCAACATACTGGCACACAAATATGAATCACTAGTACCAATCAAGCTGATCAGTGTCTATGAGCCACACGTTTTAGCTATTTCTTGAGATTTAACTTAAGTCACTCTAGAAAAATTTAACAACTCTCAGTGTCAATTCTCATTAGCTTCTCTGAATGTAGACAATACATTCCCTCCAGACAGAAAATTTAATTATATAGGTCTTTAAGTATTTCTATTAAGTGCTAGCTTGCATGGTACAGCTCCTGCCTTGGACTGAAAGAGCATTGGGAGGTGAAGGTTACTGTCCTGATCTTGTATTCAAGAGGCTGAAATAATCTCTCTGGGGAAACACAATTTCTGGCATCCATCCTATTTTTCTCATGGCATACATAGGGCTGTAAACAGAAGGCTACCAAAGCATCCTAAATCAGTAGCCTGTGAGTCAGAGACTAGTGGTCTGCCAGGAAGAAGAAAATACATGCCTTAAGTTAAGCCTGCTGGGTATGACTGTATCTCGGCTTTTGGGAAGCTAGGGAGGATGAGTGCCAAGTCTCGGTCCAGTATGAGCTACATGGCAAGACTCTGTCTCAAAAAGCAAACCAAATCCAACATTAAAACTACATAAATTTATGGGTGTGTACATATACACACACACACACTCAAACAAAACACATAGATCTAGTTGCTTTAGGTTGTTCATTAAAATGGCTTCTCACTTATAAACTTTAGGTCAGCACTATTCTATATAAATATTAATGTCGACTCTTCTCAAAGTTTCTCTTTTATGTTTATTTGTGTTTGTGTGTTATGGTGCACATGTAGAGAAAAATTTGCCGCAAACAAAATCAGTTCAAAATCAACCACAGGCCTTAAATTTTAAGTCCCGAATATTTGAAATGATCACAGGAAAATACAAATACAATATACTACAGGCAATACTTTTCTGAATAGGACTCCAGTAGATCAGGAAAGGATAGTGAGAACTGACAAGTGGGATTGCTTAAGTTAAAAAGCATAGCAGAGAAAACAATCATCAAGGTCAGGAGAATCTACAGAAGGGAGAGAGGCTGTGTCAGTAACTAACCTGGCAGGGGCCGTTAGCCACAGTACACCGTGAAACACAGAAACAAACAGAGCAAACAACAGGTACTATGTGGGCTAATGAGCTGAACAGAAATGTTCCAACAAACACTCGAAGGGTTACCAGTTAAAAGCAGCTATCTGCTCTTCCAGAGGACCTGGGTTCTATTACCAGTTTCTGCAAGGTGGCTCATCTGTAACCCAGTCTCAGAAGATTTGATGCCCTCTTCTGGTCTCCATGAGCACTGGATGCATGTAGTGCAGACAATATATTCATATACATAAAAAAATAAATAAAATAAAATGTTCCAAATATATTAAAAATACATGAAACATGCTCAACATAAAAATGTCCCCAGTCAGAATGAGTATCAAAGAGAACAAGAAGGTATCAGTGTTGGTGAGAGTTGGGGAAGGGAGGAAAACTTATATACCACTGCTTGGAATGTAAAACAGTATAGCCACTAGGAAAAACAGTAAGGAGGCTTCTCAAAAAAATTAAAGGCAGAATTTCCATATGACCCAGCTATACCACTTCTGAGTATAAGCCTAGAAGAATCAGTCATCTTACTATACAGATATTTGCATATCCATTTTTATTGTGGCACTACTCACTAACTCACTAGCCAACACAGCCTAGGTGTCCAATAACAGATGATTAAAGAAAATGTGGTACAGTCACACATGGAATACTATTCCATCATAAATAAGAACAAAGTTAAGGAATTTACAGGAAAGTGGATGAAACTGGAAATCAGGTTAAATGAGAACCAGTCTCATAAAGATAAGCATCCCAGTTTCTCTCCTGTGTGGGATATAGAGCACATGATAATAAGAGAGGAAATGTTAAGGAGGCGGAAGGGGAAACTGGGATATGAAATTATAACAGAAGGGATGAGTATGGTGGGTGTACATTATACAGACATGCCACAAGGACTCATTAGCTTTACAGCTAATAAAAATGAAAAAAAAGTGACACATAAGCCTGTGTTTAATCAGCTTAGGAACTTAAGAGACCATCTAGCCACGCTGTTACTGCGTTGGTAAAATATGGAAACTACAATAAAGGGAGGAAGAAAGTTCAGGTGCTGAGACAGTGCATCCAAGTAACAAGCCAAATCAAGTTCCAGGTTTTAGTAGAGAGAGCTTTCAGCAAATTTTCTCTCTTTTTTTATTTGCTGAGACAGTCTCACTGTGTAACTCTGGCTGCCTCTGAACTTGCAATTCTCCTGTCTCAGCCTCCCAAGTGCTAGAATTTCAAGCATGTTCCACCATGTCAGGTCACCCAGTAAAATTTCCTAACAATATACCAAAAGACTGACAAAATGATTAAAGTTTGTAATGC
This sequence comes from Acomys russatus, assembly GCF_903995435.1. Taxonomy (NCBI): domain Eukaryota; kingdom Metazoa; phylum Chordata; class Mammalia; order Rodentia; family Muridae; genus Acomys; species Acomys russatus. The sequence goes on along the minus strand of NC_067137.1, from coordinate 44,822,541 downwards.
AATTTAAAAGCCCTTTTGAATTCTAATTTTCTGGCATTACTATACCTTATTATTGCTATCCTATATTTTCATCAACCTGAAGTTTGATTGGGTTGGGGTAGGTGAAAAGCACTTCCTGGGTAAAAACCACCTCTCAGGCAGCTGTACATTGTCGTATAAAGAGAGGGTTTGCAAGGTATTGCTGAGGGTAAGGTTCTTATTGTAGATCTAGGGGAGACTATAGCCAGAATAATCAGGAAGAGTCCTGAGCAGGGAGACACAGTAGTAGATCAAACATGGCCAGCAGTTTTGACCCAGCCAAGAGAAGAGGAGAGTGAGGGGGGGAGGGGAGGGGAGGGGGGGAGGGGGGAGGGGGGGGAGGGGAGAGGGGGGGGGAGGGGAGGGGAGGGGAGGGGAGGGAGAGCAAGCGGCAAGAGAGTGCACGGTGGCCAGAATGCCAGGGTTACCCAGGAAAGAGAAGCTGGGGGAAGGGAAAGGGAAGAGGTGAGGTGAGCCAAGAAGGCTACAGGTAGTTGTGGTAGGAGGAGGCCAGCACGGGCATTGGTATGCTAATAGACACCACAGTTAGCTATTTGTCCTGAGCGTCTTTTGCCCCAGACAGTTAAAAAAAAAAAAAAAAAAAAAAAAAAAAAAAAAAAAAAAAAAAAAAAAGTTCCAGCGCATTAGCACTATATTTAGAGACATCAGAGAAAGGTTAAGCTTGGTGCTTAATGCTTCGTCCAAACACCACAGTAACCCCAGCAACTGAAAGCATTCTGAAGCACACCCAGTGGTACAGAAACTTACATTTTAACAACAACAACAGAGACTTAGAAATGTCCTTAGATGTGAGCAAACCTACAACCTTGCTTGTAAAGCCGCAATGAGTGGGAGCCTTTGAAAGACCACAATTAAGACAATCACTAAATAACATGGTGCATTTACACTATGATCACTGCCGTGTTAGTCACAGCTGCTACTGTGCAACACACAGGACACATTGCTACACATACTTTATTCAGAATTAAGTACTCTGAAAATATTTTTTAAAGAGGCCAATTTAATAATGTTTTATTGATCTAGGTACTCTGGCACTGAAAGCGTGAACAACCTAAGGTAACGATGTCGTCACCAAGGGACGACCAGAGAGCCCAAATCCCTTGACTCCCAGGCTGATGTTTTCCACTAATAGTGTTCCTTTCTACTCATCTGCGCGCTTCAAGTGTAAAAGACCGGAGAAGGCAGAAGACCCTAGTATGAGCCAAATTTGCGAGACGCGGATGCTCTGAAGATCCTCAGAAATCGCCGTGGTGGACTCTTTTGTTTTGGCTGAGCAAGATGAAAGCAGCAACCACAGACCCCAGGGACCAAGAACTGGAACTAGGTATAGCCTGTTGTGGTAACTCTCTTTTCCTCAGTCGGGGCCTGCCCTTTCTCACCTCTTCCTTCCGACCAAGCCCTAACGCTCTTACCCTCAACCCCCAACCCCTCGGTCCCCATCCTCCCTCCTTCATCCCCGCTGCACACCATTGCTCGGAGTCCCCGTTGGGACGGGGAGCTCCTGGTCCTCCCTCCGGCTTTAGCAAGGATTCGCGGCGCTTCGAGAGCGAGAGCTAGTCAGCACTGTACACGCGTTTCAGCTGAGAAACTTCGGTGGGAGCCAGGGCAAACGCGCATGCCGAGTGGGTGTTGGGGCGCGTCAGGACAAAGCATGATTAGACAATGAGGACCTTGCCTCCCTCCACGGCGGCTAACTCAGCTTCCCTTGGGCACCTACGAAGCGCGCGTGTTTACACTTCTCTACACCCGGCGGCGGACCCGGGGGGCATTCCAAACCGTTACTCCGCCCGATGGGGGTGGGACCAGCCAAACGGTTGAGACTGCGCTCTAGGCCGGACGGCATCGGCGGACTACAAATCCCAGAAGGCCTCGCGCCGAAGGGGCGGGCGGCACCTTACCGGCCCGCCGCGCTTCCCTCGGGTTCCTAGTGCATTCCCACTGCAATAGGGGTCCTCTCTACAGCTGAGGTCTGCTTCTGGGGTGCATTAGCAGTCCCGACACTAAATCCCTCGTGTCCCTGCTCTTCCTGCCTCAGTACTGGCTATGACCGACTCCCTCACCGGTGTCGGGAGGCGGCGGCGAAGGAGGGAAACCCTTGCATACAGTCCGGGCGCACTTCCGCCTCTGCGCTCCGGAAGGTAGGGCGCACGCGCTTGCTGCGACTCCGAAGCGACTCACTTCCGCTCCCACTGTTCCCTGCGAGCCGAATCATGGATCACACTGGTAAGGAGGCGGAGGCAGCGGGGGTCCTGGTTTCTTGCCCCCGTGGCTCGTTTGGGACTGGTCGCCCAGCGGGCACAAGGGGCTACGCTCGCCCTATTGCTCCGGGACGTGGTGGAAAGGAAGCAAGCTCAAAGACCTGGTCCCGGGCTGGGCTTGTTGCTCCCTGGCCTACCCTTCTGAGCGGTGCCTCCATCCTCGAGACCGGTAGCGCCGCTTCAGTGGTGCTGCTGAGCTCGCCTTCGGGACACTGCGCCGCGCTGGTTTGTTGGAAGGGGTGGGTGCCAGTTGTGTTTTGTTTTGCCTCCCCCCCCCCATTCCCGTTGCTCTGCACTTTGTACTGGGGAAATAGGCGGGTGGAATCCACTGTCGAATTGGAGAAGCGTCCGGAGGCTGGGCGAGGGTGACTTGGAGACTTCCTGCTGCCTTTCGGCTTCGGGCGGCTCTGTAGTGGTCACCTCCTGTGGTCACCTCCTGTGGTTATTGTCTCTGACTTTTCACGGTCTAGAGGTTAGAGAAGAGAGCCGGGTTTAGTTTTCGAAGTTATAAGCGGAGCATCTTTTCTACCTAAACCCGAAGCATGCCCCGCCCTTTCCGGCCGTGGTCCTGTTGCATCCTTTGGGGACATATACACAAATTTTAAGGTCAAGATATTTTCATCGCATATTACAAGTAAGAGTGGCTTCAACCCTTTTTTTCTGCGGACTTCGTTTTCTTCTTCTTAGTTAACGAGTGAGTGCGCTTCTCTTTGAGTATTTCATATAATTATATCAACAGGCAGGAGGAAGAGCTTTGCGTTTTTGTTGTTGTTTAAGAATTGCCTGAGATGCTCTCAGTTTTCAAACACTACTTAATTATGTAACTGCATGAAGATACTTGTAGGCTTGGAGATAGAATGATGGAACGGTAAACAATAGGATTGCCTCCTAGTCCTCGAGTTTGCATTCTAGCAAAGGAGGCAGCCAGGTTGATTTCTTTTCTTTTCTTTTTTCTTAAAACCGCTTACATATTGTGGTGAGTACTTTAAGAAAACAGGTGCTCATGGAATAGGAAGTTTCAGAAAATGCCCGGGAAAGGTGTTTTGGAATGGTAGGAAGACACGGAGAAGGCCAGATGTCTGTAACCTAGTTAGCCACAAGTTGAGAAGAGCAGGAAGACATACGTTTAGAACTTTGAGAATCATGGTAAAGGGTTTTGATTTTAAGTGGCTATGAAGCAACTGAACAAAAGTAGTGTAATTTAAGAAGTAATTCCAGCTCTTCTATGGAGAATGGTGTAGGAGAGGAAGAACAGGAATAATAAATAAATAATCTAAGTGGTGGTTGCAGTGCCCCACTCAGAGGAAGGCTGGCTTTAGTGAAAGTGTAGCTCAGTGGTAGAGTACTTACCTAGCTAGCACCTGTCCTGAGTTCAATCCCCAACAACCCTGTAGGGGGAAGTGGGAGCAGGGCACAGCCAATGGCAATTGCAACAAATATTTTGGTGGAGAATCCAACAGCTGCAAAGGATTAGTTTGTGGAAGTTATATGAAAGAAAGGAGAAAACTGTGAGCTTTCCATTAGAGCATCTTGATATTGCATGTGTAAAAGAGTTACCCGAGTTTCTAAGTTATTAATAAAAGGTTGCCTGGGGAAATAAAAAGTCATTCTAACATGAAAATAATCACTAATGAGCTAGCTAGATAAAAAAAAAAAAAAAAATGAGTTTCCAGACAGCTGTCCTTTATGGTTCATGTTAGCTTTTCTAGATTTTAAATCATTTATGAGGCAGTCTCCTAGTGTTTCAGTGTTAAAAGCTGCACATTTTGAGAGGCGGGGAAAACTAAGTCAAAGACTCAAACTTTCACAAAACTAAGAAATACAATTTTAAAAACTATTTGAAACACAGAACCTTTGGCAAGTCAAAAAATGCCAGTTAGCTAGTTAATTTCCTGACTGAATAGGCATCTTGAAATAATGATTTTAATGTCAAAGGATCAAGAGGTTTTGTAAATGGAAGTATTGAAATAACTTTTGCCAGAAAAAAAAAAATATTGCAGAAAATGATTGAGTTTTGTTTTGTTTTTTAAATGGCAAACACATAGTGCTTTATTTAGTGTTTCTCTGGATTCAGAAGTGTCAGCAGTGGGCTGAGTGCCCCAGAGAGTCCAGAGGGAGCTGGGCAAACCTAAGGGCCGTGGGGCAGAGAGAGGTAGCAAAAAGAGGCGAAGCCCCTGCAGCTCCTCCAAGGTGGCCCTGTACCCCTGTTCCCAGGTCACAGAGGCATCCAGACTAGTAAAGACCCTACAAACACTTGACTCATTCTTTAGTTGTTAGAGGAGTTAGTGCTTAGGTAAAAGTGACCCAAATTTTGAAATTTTTTCATTCTTTTTTGAGAGGTGGATACAGGAAACCTGAGTCCAGGGTCTTCAGTGTCTTAGGTTCTACCACTGAGTTACATACCTGCCTTCAGTTCATTTGCTCCTTTGATTCAAGGTATATTTACATTAAGTGACCGTTCTTTTTATCCTTTATGTAATATCCAGATATTTCTACGTGCTTTGTGTTTTGTTATTATATGTGTGTGTGCAGTAAATTGTATGTTACTTTCCCCCCCTTAATTTTAAAAAGGCAACAAACAAACCTCAGAATGTTGTCTCTTGAAATCTGTGAGGGAAACAGTAGCTTTAGACACAGCAGCCTTGTAAAAGGACTAAGCTGCTCTTCAGATATTGGAGACCTGGGTTGTGCAGGTAAAGCGTGCTGTTTTCATTCACAAAGGCAGCACACTAAGAATCCTTGTTGTATCTTAAGGGCAACAGTTTGGTTGTTTCAGTTCTTTGGGAAGTTGGGAATACTTTTTGTGCAAGGGGAAAAGGTTCTCTGTCACGTTTCTATGGTAGGCACTTCTGTATAGATGAGCAAATGCAATGAAGATTGCTGAAATACATGAACACACAGACATTCCATTTTAGTGCAGCCTTGAAGACTGACCAAGTTTATTAGACGTCAAGATTGGAGCTGTCCATGTCATCCCTTTCTTGTGAAAACTTTTGAGTTTGCTGTTGTAAGAGTAGAAGGCAGACAGATGTTTAATCATTGAGACCCATTTTGAATTTTATTTTATTTTCACAAAAAGATGGGTATAAATTTAATTGACTCATATCGCTTATAGTCTTGGAAGTTAGTGCTGGCAGACTCCTTCCACGTTTGTCTCTGCTGAAGGTAACGTGCACAGTTAGGCTGTCAGTCTTTTTTTTTTTTAATTTTATTAATTTATTCATATTACATCTCGATTGTTAGCCCTTCCCCTGTTTCCTCCCATTCCTCCCTCCCTCCCACTTCCCCCCTTCTCCCCTCCCCTATGTCTGTGATTGAGGGAGACCTCCTCCCCCTATATATGCTCTTAGAATATCGAGTCTCTTCTTGGTAACTTGCTATCCTTCCTCTGAGTGCCGCCATGCCTCCCCACCCAGGGGACGTGGTCAGAAAAGGGGCACCAGAGTTCGTGTGAGAGTCAGATCTCACTCTCCACTCAGTGGTGGAGAATATCCTGTTCGTCGGCTAGGTCTTGGTAGGGGTTTGAAGCTTACTGCCTATATTCTCCTTGGCTGGTTAGGCTATCAGTCTTGATTGTAATTCTTGCAGGAACTCTGTTCATTAACTTCTGTTTCAAACATTATAATTTTAACATTACATTTGTAGTTCCTATTTTTAAGCATTTTCCTTTCTGTCTTAGGGTAAAATTGAATATATTGTATTACATATTTTTATGTACTTGAAAAAGTAAAGAAAGTTATATGAGTCAGTCCTGTGAAATAATGTACCTATTAATCATGAACAAGAATTTTTCCATAGATAAGAGTTTTAAGGACTAGAAAGTGTCAGTTGTTGAGGTCTAAGCCTAAATTACAGTCTCTCATTGCAGTGCTGGCTATTAACTAAAGATATCTGTTACCTATGTCTCTAGACATGTTATAGCACAGATAGTGACGCGTCGTGAGTTCTATTAAGTGATGCATTTTTTTTGTATATCCCTGAATACCTTTTAGAAAAAATGTTATGCTTAAGGTAATAATTACCTCTACCTCTTTAAAACTAACACATAGGCCAATAAGATGGCATGACAGGTAAAGAAAGACACCTGTTACCTGCTGAGGCCTTGAGCTCACCATCTGGGGCTCATGTGGTAGGAGGGGAGAACCAACTCCTGCACTCCCCACCCCAAACATAATACACATATATCAGATTTAGTGCTGTGCTTCCAATTTGTTATGTAAATTTACTAAGCTTACTGAATGTCTACTTTGCATGTTGATAACACATGTAAAGACAATTTTTTCTTTTCTTTATTTTTAAAAATCTATAACAATTTGAGCTTTTTTGATTTTTTTTTTTTTTTTAAGGTTCGTTTCTGTAAACTACTATGGATTTGTATGGAAATTTTTATTGTTCATTTTTTTTTAGAATGAGATCAAGGTTCTAAAAGGGTCTATGTCTCAAAAAGAAGGGTAACCTCAAATAAAGAATATTAACAATTACATTTATCAGTCTAGTGTTTAAACTCAGAACCAAGATCTTTCACTTATTGTTTGATGTTTTTTTATTTTACTTTTATACATGTTATAGAACAATTTTCAAAAAGAAAAGCAAAAGCAATTCTAATTTCTCTTTTCCCCATTCATACAGACAATGAGTTACAAGGCACTAATAGTTCTGGATCCTTGGGTGGTCTTGATGTTCGCAGAAGAATTCCTATAAAACTCATCTCCAAACAAGCGAACAAAGTTAAGCCTGCACCTCGAATCCAAAGGACTATTAGCAGGATGCCTGCAAAGGCCCCACCAGGTGATGAAGGTAACGTGTTTAAAGTTAGATGTTTAGGAGTTGTGTTGTTGAGCTAGAGAAATGGCTCAGAGGACCTGGTTTCAATTCCTAGCACTCACATGGCAGCTCATAACTATACTCGAAGATCGGACACCCTCACACAGACATACATGCAGACAAAACACCAATGCACATACAATAAATTTAAAAACAGTTTTTTCTGAGTACACCAAATAATCTATTTGATTTTATTTACTTAAACCTACTTTAAAATATTAACCTTACATACTCTTTTTTTTTGTTCCTTTTTAAGTCTCCTTTCTCCTTTTCAAAGACTTAATGAGATTGCAGAGAACGTTACATTAAAAGTAAGATTTTTTTTAACAGTCCTCTCAAAGCTGTTTTCAATGTTTCTTTTAAGAGTTTTTTTTTTTTTTTTTTTTTTTTTTTTTTTTTTTTAAAGTAAGCTGGGTGGTGATGGTGCATGCCTTTGATCCCAGAACTTTCGAGGCAGAGGCAAGTGAATCTCTTGAGTTCAAGGCCAGCCTGGTCTACACAGCAAGTTGTAGGACAGTCAGGGTTACACAGAAAAATCATGTCTAGAAAAACAACAACAGCAACCACCAAAAGGTTTAGCCAGGTGTGGTGGTACACGGCTCAAATGCCAGCCCTTAGGAAACTGAGACAAGAGGGTTATTGTTAAGGCCAGACCCTGTCTCAAAGAAATGAACAGTCTTAGGTGTTTATTCTGTAAATACGGTATCATCTATTTGACTTTTTTCTAGTTGTTTTGCTGTAACTGTTGTAGTGTAAACATTAAAATTTTTACTTGGGGCATGGCAGGATTGTTTAAGAGGTGAGGGCAATTGCCACATAAGTGGGCCACTCAAGTTCCACTCCTATAACCCATGTAAAAGAGGAAGGAGAAAACTGACTTCCAGAAGTTGTCTTCTGGTCTCCACAGCGGGCCACAGAGACACACATGGAAACCCCTCCCTCCATTTCATGCCCACAACACATCAGTGACTTTTAAAAAGACTTGATCTGTACATTTTAGAATTTATCAGATCCTGCTAAATTACTCTTCAGAAAGGGTTTGTTAGTTTATGGTCATATCTATCAATATTTTGTATTATTAACTTAAGGAATTTTTTTTGAGATAGGGTCTTTGTAACCAAGTTTGTCCTTGAGCTTCAGCAAGTCTTTCTGCCTTAGCCTCTAAGCCCTGTGATCATAGGCAGGCACCACTGTGTCTCAGGGACAGCTCCTTAGTGTGTGCTCGGATGCCTTCTCACACTATTAGCCATTTCTGGTCTCAGTTGTGTTGTCTGCTCTTGATTGCTCTCTTTCTAAAGTTGGCTTTGTTAAACATCTGTCGTTCATTTATTTTTTGAATTTATAAATAAAGTATTACTGTAAAGAATTTGAAGATTCTAGGTATTCAGTTAACTAGAACTTACTATTTCAAGTTTTAACATTCTTAAAAGGCTTCTTCTGGTTTCATGACTATAAAAAGCTTTTCCTGTCTTCAGCAAGTTGGTCTTAGGTCAAATTTGGTTCCTTTTAAAAAAAAAAAAAAGTAAAGTTACTTTTACTTTAGTTGTCCATAGCTGCTTTCCCACTATCATGGCAGAATCAACTAGATTTAGATGACTCAGCAAGCCTAAGATGTGTACTGTGTGGCTTTTTATGACAACAGCTTGTTAGCGCACACTTTGGAACGTTTATGGTTATATATTTTAAAAGAAAAAAGAAAAGTGAGATCTTGCTTTTTCATTTTTTCCCCCCAAAACAGATTACCAATACCCTAAATATTGGGTAATTTGTCTTTTCCTTTCATCATGGAAATTTTGCTCTTAACATACATTCAGGTTCTAGAAGGATCTATCTTACTCCTAAAATTTGTTCTGGTAATCTTTAGGTAGTTTAGAATAAATGATGACTATACACATCTTTAGGTTTGTTCAGTAACCCTGATGGTGGTAATTGGTGAGATGGTCTGTGGAGACTGAAGAAGACACTCCTTTATAGGTCTGTCCTTGGCTCTGCCCCTCAGGTTACGGTGTTGCTGTATGCACTGCATGCTCTTATTTGTAAAGTGCTAGAGGTTCATAAAGATCACTTTCAGGTGCCATTTAAAGCTCCAGTTTAAGAATGATGTAGCAGCTAATGTCTGTGACAAATGTGGGTTGTCCTGTAAAGTCTGTTGGAGAATGGTAAGTACAATTAAGGCCTGGTTTTGTAGAGGTAGGATTCTGAAATATAATTTACGATTTTTTTATAAGCAATCTTATAATACAGTATGTACAAAAAAGCTAAGGGAAGTTTAGTAACACCATGAATTTAATGTAGTTATTTTTTACAGTTTTAGAATAGTTTCAGAAGTTTTAATTTTCATGTTCTTAGATCTTTGAATGTCATCAGAAACATTTTTTAGCAAATAGGTCTATTTTGTCATATAAATATACTTTAAAAATAAAATTTGAAGCTGGAAAATGTAACTTTCTTTCTCTCAGAAGGATTCGATTATAATGAAGAGCAGCGGTATGACTGTAAAGGGGGCGAGCTCTTTGCAAATCAGCGAAGATTTCCAGGACACCTTTTTTGGGATTTTAAGGTATAACTAAAAATGAAAAATTAAGCATTAAGTACTTTGAGTTTTTAGAATATCTGTAACTTGTAGCACATATAAATGTACTTGCTTATTTCTACTATCTTCAAGAATAATTTGAAGTAATGTTCATTAAAACCAAGGAAAATCAATAATCACTATTTAAGAAGGAAAACAAATGGAATTATACTAATCAAGTTTTATTTCTGTTTATAGTAACAACTGTTGGGAAATTCTAACCATTTTACTGTGTGAATTGATGAGTAAAGATTTTAAATTTGCCTAAAGAGGACATTTTTAATTATCATTTCAATAGATAAACATCTTAGGTGAAAAGGATGATACACCAGTTCATTTCTGTGACAAATGTGGATTGCCTATTAAAGTCTATGGGAGAATGGTAAGTACAGTTAAGGGCTAGTTTTGTAGATAAGACATTTGTATAGAGGAAGGATTCTGAAATACAATTTATGATTTTTTAGTAACTAATTTTATAAAATTGTACAAAAAAGCTAAGGGAAGTTTAGTAACACCATGAATTTAATATAGTTATTCTTTTATTGTTTTAGAATAGTTTCAGGAGAAACATGGTAAGATAAAATATGTTTAATGTTCTTTTTCAGGAGCTTTTAACTTGCAGGGACTATTTCAACATGTGTAGGTTCCCATATCTGAAAAAAGAAGCAGGTGTTGGGGAGCAGGGGAGGTGTGGTCCTGTAATCCTAGCACTCTGAAGGTTGAGGCAGAAGGATCACAAGATGAGGGCTTGCCTTGGGTACATCAGAGTTTAAGGCAACCTCAGTTTCACGTGAGATCCTGTCTCCAAAAATAAAAAGCAAAGCATTAGCAGAAGTACATGTATTTATTTATTGGGAAAAGGAGCAAATTTTTAAAAAGCTTGTGATTAAAAATTATTGCTAGGCGATGGTGGCTCATGCCTTTAATGCCAACACCAGGGAGGCAGAGGTAGGCAATCTCTGAGTTTGAGGCCAGCCTGTTCTACAAAGCAAATTCCAAGACAGTGTATAAACAGGGCTCTGTTAGACAGACCCTGTCTCGAAAAAAACGAGTGGGTGGATGGGTGGGTGGGTGGCATGGATGGATGATGATAGATGATAGATAGTTCTTAGTTGTTACTGGTATATATCTTAAGTATTTGTTTAACTAGTTTTTGTGGTCCTTCTGACTGTAGGTGACTGTACTACTATTATTGAAATATTCTAAGTTGTTCTAGGATGCTTAACTATGGTATTTTTGCCTACAGATTCCATGCAAGCATGTTTTTTGCTATGACTGTGCTATTTTACATGAAAAAAAAGGAGATAAGATGTGCCCAGGGTAAGATATGGTCATCTTTAAATTGTCTGATAGGAGTGGCTTCTAAGCAAGCTGAGCCATCTCTCCAGCCCCTCAATGTTCTAATGTTAATATTTAAAAGTGAAGTTTAGCTTTGAAGTGTGTTCTCGTATGCACCTCACTTGTATAGTCATTAGCTGTCTAGAGAGAAGTCTGTCTTAGTTAATTGTCAGACCCAGTGCAGGAAGTACAGTTAGCAACCTGAATTAGTATAAATAGTGTATAGTACTGCTTCTAGGCATCATCCAACAGAAAGACTTTGTCCTCCTGTGCATGGAAATGTTTCTCATTGTGTAGTGAATCAGATGGCAGAAAAGCTAGAAATGTACAAAATGGCCACAAGTCAGAAGCACACTAGCTCCTGCAGGGAGAATGGGAAAGGAGACCACTGGACTTTGAATTCTGTGCTTTTAAATGACAGGTCCTTTGTTTTATCATTCCTGGATGCAAATCCAGTATAGTTAGAGAAAATTAATGAGCTCTTAAGTATTGGGAAGTAGAGGTGTCTTGACATTCTGTATGGTGGGTCTGAGATAAAAATATTCTCAGGCTAGTAGAGAAGTTGATGGTTAGTGTCTGAGACAAGTGGGGAAGATTAAATAAGGTTTGTTAACTAATTAAATACTTAGTGTTAAGTTTGCAAATGTCTTACATAACATTTTTAAAGTGAGCAAACGGCTTAAAATAAGTGTACTGTTTTGTATTGTGGTTTTGGTTAATGAGTTGTTTTTCCTGGTGTTTAGCTGTAGTGATCCTGTGCAGCGGATTGAGCAGTGCACACGAGGTTCTCTCTTCATGTGCAGCATTGTGCAAGGTTGCAAGAGAACCTACCTGTCTCAGAGAGACCTGCAAGCTCATATCAACCATCGCCATATGAGAGCTGGGAAGCCTGTCACCCGACCTTCACTTGAGAATGTTCATCCTCCTCCTATTGCCCCCCCACCAGCTGAGATCCCCGATCGTTTCATAATGCCACCAGACAAGCACCATATGAGCCATATGCCTCCAAAGCAGCACATCATGATGCCACCACCTCCTTTGCAACATGTGCCACATGAGCACTATAATCAGCCACATGAGGATATCCGTGCTCCTCCAGCAGAATTATCCATGGCTCCACCTCCTCCTCGTTCGGTCAGTCAGGAAACCTTTCGTATTTCAACAAGAAAACACAGCAATTTAATAACTGTCCCTATTCAGGATGACTCAAGCTCAGGTGCTAGAGAGCCACCACCTCCTGCCCCAGCACCTGCTCACCACCATCCTGAGTATCAGGGTCAGCCAGTGGTGTCGCACCCTCACCATATTATGCCTCCACAGCAACATTATGCACCACCCCCACCTCCGCCACCACCAATAAGCCATCCAATGCCACATCCTCCCCAGGCTGCAGGTACTCCTCACTTGGTATATAGCCAAGCCCCACCTCCACCAATGACCTCTGCTCCACCACCAATAACCCCTCCCCCTGGACATATCATTGCCCAGATGCCACCTTATATGAATCATCCTCCTCCAGGACCCCCCCCACCTCAGCATGGTGGTCCACCTGTAACTGCACCCCCTCCTCACCATTACAATCCTAACTCTTTACCCCAGTTTACAGAAGATCAAGGAACTTTGAGCCCTCCATTTACACAACCAGGAGGAATGAGTCCTGGTCTGTGGCCTGCACCAAGAGGCCCACCACCACCTCCACGAATGCAGGGCCCGCCTTCTCAGACCCCACTACCTGGACCACATCATCCAGATCAAACAAGATACAGACCGTATTACCAGTGATAATAGTGCTTTGAACTGAAGATATGACAAGGAAAAAAGATTAAATTAGTTAATCAAGCTTTGGGGAAGGAGAAAATAACCTCTTTTTGAGGTGGCTATAAAACAGTCTTGTCTCTCAAAATGGTTCTGAATCTTGACCTTAGGATTGCTTTCAAGTACTATACTGTAGTGCAGATAAGTGGCCCGGTTGAGCACAACTATATCTTAACAACTGTTACTTTGGCGTGGTAAATTGACCCAGAAGTGACTATTTGTAAAAAAAAAAAAAAAAAGAAAAAAAAAAAGAAAAGAAAAGAAAAAACAAAAAAAAAGAAAAAATTTTTTGATAAATTTTCACTGTTCCACTTTGAGAAATATTGCTCTTATTTAAACCCAATGTTTAGTTTTTGTTGTGATGCATTTTGTTAACCTGTGTAAAAGGATTAAATTTCAAGATGGTTGTAAAAATGCTATTTTTATGTGAATTTAAGTGCAGCCACGTATTTTTCTTAAATCCACATGTTTTACCACTAATTTTCCTAAGTTAAGATAAAACCCTAAAAGTAAAATTCTACTAAAATTGTTACCAGGAAGACTGTTAAATGATAGGGAATTGTTTCACATCTTAGGCACTGAAATTTCAAGGTGTAGTAATTGTATAGTGCACTCACTTGGATGCCTTTCCTGTTTGGACAGCCTCAGAAGCACCAAATGCACCAGAATTCCTATAGCTAGTTGTCTGGCGCGTCTCGAGGGGTTCTAATCATTGGAAAATGACTGGCTTTGCAGGCTCCAAGCTGATGGGATGCCATTCTCACCAATGCTTTTTTTCCTGAGTGGTTAAAATCACATGATTTGTCACACTTAAAAATCATAAGTTATTTTTTAGGATTGCTTAAATGGTGTTATTTGGGTGAAATGTGTTCTGTGTTCACCTACATATTTAGGACTGGGCTTTATTTAAATCTGCATTTCTTCATAGTCATTCGATTTTGTGCTTTAGTGCATTGTTTATGGGGTTATACATGCAACTTGAATGCTATGGAGGAATCTGACTGATGGATTAGAAAACGGTGTTTTTTTTATAACAAGCTAGCATTTACTCAGGTTTTATTGCTCTGGTGAGTTTCTCCTCGAAGTTGAAAATTTAAAACTATCATTTCTTGTTTTCTTGGTAAGCAGTCTAAAGTTGGAACATTTTGGCGTGGAAACAATAGTAAAGACAACCAGATAATTTTAAATTGGACAGAAGAAAAGTACTAAGTAGATGTGGATCTCAGTGCTGTGTAAGGTGCCTTTAGAGCCAGGGTTCGCATTACGGGGCTTGTTACGGTCAGTTAAAGATGACCACTCAGTTTATACAGATTTCTTATGTATAAGTCAGCATTCTTAGGATATTGTCATATATCCTTGGAAGTGACTAAACTCTTGTGAAGTTTTCTTCCCCTTAAAATGGTGCATAATATAAACATGGCATGTAGGATGCAGATACCACTTATTAGATAGTTTGTAGTATATAAATTAGAACATTGGTTTTTGACAAAGGGTATATTGATTACTAATTCACCATTCTGTCAGGTACAGGAGAGCATTCTCATGTTGGATGATCAGAGGCAAAATCATTTCTGAACTTAGTACAGAAGAAAATAATATAAAAAGGCCATTTCAGTCTTGGCTGGCCAAAAATAACTAATGCAATTTTTTCTTGAGCAAATGATTTTTTTTTCCCTTCACATGTAGCAGTTGAGAGTCTGGTTTGTTCATGCACTATTTCTAGTGAGAAATTGTTGTTATTAGAAGCATGGACGTGAAATAGTGTGACATGATGGGGAATGTTTCTATCCTGTTACTGTAGGTGCTTGGACTGGTGCAAACTTGATTCCTTCTCAGCCCCTGTTCAGGAGCTATTAAAATCTAAATAACCCTTGTGTCATGTACTTAGAAAATAGCCAGAGTCAGGTCAGTGCTTCTTAGCTGTTTATGAGAGGCTCCTGTACTGAGATTGACTGGGGTTGGGTATGGTGAGAAACCACTTAGCCTCTATTTTGGACCAAAAAAATTAGTATCATGAGAAAAATCTTATAGGCTTTAAAAAATAATTTCAGTTAGGTTAATAAACATGCTGGGAGACAGGTCAGATGAATGTCTTGTTATAGAATTTTAATTGTTAGACTTGAATCCATCAGTTAACTGCTTGAATGAGGGTGGGTGGGTAGACAGATAACAAGATTACTGTTACGTGTTTCTGTTCTTAAGGAAAAAGATGTGAGTCCCAGCACATTTCAGGGAATCCTTTGAAGCTATCTATGATGGACGTAAAGTCTAAATGTATGTATGTTTCATTAATTGCTCTTAAGACTACTGAGGTGGCAGTTTAATTCTTAAAAACAATAAAATGGAAGCATAAATACTATTTTGCCTAGATGAATTTTTAACCTAACGATGACACATTTGGAGACTGCAGAACTTTCCATGGCTCTACAATAAAATTAAATTTACCCTTTAAACACTTAAAACCAAAATGCTGGCTGGTGCATTTCTTTGTCTTATCTGTTCAGAGTATGTGAATACTTTTTCAGTATTTGGAGAAAGATCTGTTTCTGAGATGGTAAAGAGCTGTACTCATTTTGCCTTGTAAAACTGCTTGCTCAAAATTGTGTAAACACTAGTCATTTAATGGAAATATAAGTAGAGAAGGTTGGAGAGTGTTTTTACAGTTCTTAGATAGTGACTGTTTACTGTGTGAGACAGACAGAACTGCTTAAAGAATGCCATGCAGGTTTAGAAAAGGACCTACATTTCTCTTCCAGGTAATTCAACATCGAAAGTACATGAAAATTTTACCTAAAACAGAAACATTTCTCAGATTGTTCATCAAATTATCAGCTTGATATTAAAGGAAGTTTAATACAGTCATACTCAAAAGTGCTCTATTCTGATTGAAATAGATTTATTTTTATTCACTAGTTTACAATTTTTAAAAATCTGACTAGGAAGCAAGCAGAGTTTGCTTATTATAATAGTTGCACAGTCTAATAGAGCAATGCTGGCTGTGCCAAGCTTAGGGAGGAGCACTGGATAAGCCAAGTGACCATTCTGAAGCTCCCCTAGTAAAAACCAACTTGGGTTTTAAAAGCCCTTGAGTTTTTCCTCATTGGAGAGAGCACTTAAGAAAAATGCTTAAAGTACATACTAGTTTTCAAGTTTCACTGTGTCATTCTCTTAGTTTTCAGACATCAGAATGACAGGATTGCAGCGAACATGTCACAGTTGTGTTCTCACATGGCCAGGACCTTCCTTTTGGAGAAGTAATCTTCCTAAAATGTTACATGTCCTCAACACATCTTGTTTCTACTCTAAGTAATTGTAAGCACTTTCCTTCATACTGCATTTAAGGTCATATTCTTTTATGCTGCCTTGAAAATTGTCCTTCAAGTTGAAAAGCCATGCCCTCTTATACTTCGCTATTTTCAAAACTTTAAATCATGTAGGAAAAAGTAATAGATAAAAGGTCCCTACCCCACCCCCAGCCTCCTTGGTGGCCAGCGTCCCCTGATAAGTAGTTCACTTTGACCTGCATCTAGTTTTAGTTAAAAGTCTGACAGTTAAATAGGCTCTGTGACCTAGTAAACATCCTAATCCTGGCTAAATGTATTTCTTAAGTATATCAGTAATTTTATGCTGGGCTATTGTGGGATAGAAAGGTTTATTTGTTGAAGTATTTACTCACTAGACAGTATTAAGCTCATGGGATACAGTCTTCAGAGACCAACCATAAGTATTAACATGTAGCATGTTAGATGTATGTCAGAGTCCTGTGGGAAAACCAGTTTGCAGAATTGGGTAGTTTGTAACTTAGTGGGAATGGCATTTGAGCTAAGATTCTAAGTAGGTGAAGTCATGTTGAGTGGGAGCAGAGTTTTATAAGCTGCGCTGGCAAGGAAAGGATTTAGTGCGAGATTTTGCTTGGCTCATTTTAGTAACTGGTGAGTAGAATAAATGAAGGGCAGGGTTGGCTCAGTAGAACAATTGTCTAGCGTTCACAAACTTGTAGGTTTGGCCTCCAAGACTTGACTAAGCACCCATAGTGTTAGATGGGGGTACATACAGACTTTACAGTGTTGCTATAGCCCCTGCTCTTTAGCAGCTTACATTTTAACTTCTGATTTTATAAGCATTCGTCTCCAAAGTATAGCGGTCAGAAAATGAATTTCGCCCTTAAAAATGAATTGCCAGTGTTGGAGAGGTGGCTCAGATCTCTGGCTATTCTTCCAGATGACTCAGACTTGATTCCATAACCCCAGTCCCAAAGGATCTGATGCCCTCTTCTGGCCTCTGTGTACACCAGGTACAGAGATGATGTACATGCAGCTAGGACACTGGTACACATAAAATAC
Source organism: Acomys russatus (assembly GCF_903995435.1). Classification (NCBI taxonomy): domain Eukaryota; kingdom Metazoa; phylum Chordata; class Mammalia; order Rodentia; family Muridae; genus Acomys; species Acomys russatus. Next base: position 44,805,352 of record NC_067137.1, on the reverse strand, counting down.
ATCACACAGATACACACAGACACACACATACACACAGAGTTCTCTGTGTAGCCTTGGCTTTCCTGGACTCACTTTGTAGACCAGGCTGCCTACGAACTCCCAGAGATCTGGCTCTGCCTCCCTGAATGCTGGGATTACAGGTGTGTGCTACCGTGCCTGGCTTTACATAAAATATTTTCTTAAAACGATTTAACAGATTGTAAACACAAAATAACTTAAAATTACAAAATAATACAACTAATAATAGCCTTGCAGGTTGTACTTAATTGTACAATGTTAAATTAGTAACTATAGAGCAGTCTGTACCTATATTATTTCTGAATTAAGTGCTACCCATAATCAGTTTTTATACATTTTAATTTCTTTTGGGAGGTAATGTTTCCTAAAAACCAGAAGTGTGAGCTGTACCGTTGGGTTGTCTGACAATTTCTGCAACTCCAATGCTTGTTCTCTTTGAATCTTGTTTTAGTTTGCTTTCCTAAAAGTGAAGCTGGCTGGGGTGAGGGGAGGGTAGTGCATCTGGAAATGGAGGTCATCCTCAGCCACACAGCTCCAGGCCGGATGCAAGAGTCCTCATCTCAAAAGCATGCAAGTAACAGCAGAACTGGGGCGCTCAGCAGCTGAGTGTGCGACGCTCTGAACGCGGTCCCTGACCCCGAGAATCTTCACGATGTAAGGGCTATTTGAGAATTAAAGGATTGCATGTTGTGTAGATTCTAGTCAAGATTTCCTGACAGATTTTTGTTTGGTTGGTTTTTTTCCTTTGGAGCTTGAAGAGTAGAGTCATCATTCACAGAGGAGAGAAGGTGAAAAATGGGATCTGCAGGGCAATTGTAACGTGATGAAATCCATGGAACTCTCCCTGTCCCTGCTCATGTGTGATAGAGCCAGGCCCCAGCCTGACTATTTTAAGTGCTGTGCTGGTCTTGTGAAGCAACTGTTTATCAAAGCTAAATTATAAGATAATTTTGGCAGGAATTAGCTTCAGCTAATTTGAGTAATGTGTCTCTCCCCGACTCAATAGTCTCCTTTCAATGTTGCTCTGCTTTCTTAAGGCTTTGTTTTTATCTCTGCCAATACAATGTTTTAACCTCTCCCCGATTAGGGGTCGGATTTCTGTACTAGTTTAGTTTTGGCTCTGAAGCAGACAAGTCGAGGCACAGGTCCATAAAATGCCCATACCTCAAAGCATCGCTGCCTTAGAGGAGAAAAAGAACAATTGGGGACGATTTCAGTGAGTCTGTTTGGATGTTAAGGTACCAGGACTGGGAGCTGGGCCTGCTCCCTGTGATTTCTGTAGCAAGAATATAGGGGGCGCCATTGCCTGGGATGGTACTGCATTTGAAGCTTTTGCCCAACTCCATTCAACTGAGCTCCTGGGAAAATAACAGCTCTTATCCTGAGATTACAGGGACATGTACATGCATCCTAAAACAGTGCATGAGTCCTGTAAGGTAGTTGTGACTCTAAAAGCATAAACAATTTTTTCTGTTTTTCTGTGCTTTGATTTAAGTCTAATAGGCAAGCCTTTCAGGGCCGTCTCAGGAAAGGGTGAAAGCATTCTTTGACTATAAATGTTTACAGACCAGTGTTTTAAAAAAAAAAAAAAAATGGCAGCAGCTTTCTCACTCAGAGTGGTTTGATGTTTAATTGAGGGCACTGAGTTATGTGGTGGTGTTACGGTTTAATCCCCAAGTGTCACGTGAGTATGTTTGCCCCAAGAACAAGGCCAGCGAGAGACTTGCAGGTGCTGAATCTCACTCTCCAGCAAAAAGCTCAACAACTCTTCCTGCCCTGCGAGTTAAACATAAAACAAGCCTTTTCCCACCAGCTCCTCTCCCAGTGAGACCAGGAAGCTCTCTTTCCTCTTACCGTCTTGCTTTGTCATTTTATAGCCCTCATTAGCTTATATGGTTTCCACACCAGGAAAGGAAGCGGCCTTTAAAGCCGCTTATAGAATACTTTCATATATGGCATTAGGGGCACGGTTTCTGAGTCTAGATGGGTTAGAAGCCTTAAAAACTGGAGTGATAATCATAAAATCTGGTTAAAAAAAAAAAGACTTACTGGAAAGTTGTGTTAAAAGTTTCTTATTGCAGCACTCAAGAAGAGATCCACAGCAAGCACATTTCAGAAAACTAACAAATTTAATAAAATAGCATGCACCCGTACAGCTTAATTGTTTAAAATAGATATCAGCATGACCTGTATAAATTAGAGTCAGAGCAGGGGTGTAAATACACCATAAGGCATTGAGCATGAAGATAACGACTTGCATAGGAATCTCTCAATGCTACAAAAATACATATAAACAAAATACTTTTCTATCCTTGATGAGTCTACAAGGTAGAAAATTAGGAATATGTACATAATTTCATAACTAGATATGTGAAAAATATACCATGCTAGAACAATCTCGTTCCAAAGTTTGAAACATAATTCTTTCAAAAATATCATTCATACAATGTATGAACTTAGCAATAACTTTCTAGGTATAAAGTTGGTTTTGATATGACAGATGAGCATCCTTCCATACTGTATCTTGATTAGAATTTCGTTTCAATTGGTACCTGGAAGAGAGCAAAGTGTTTGTTTAAAATAATTTGTTAAGTTCCCCTTTCAGAAATTCTTTCTTAGGATCTGGAACTTACCAGTTAGCAATAGTTTTATCTTTTAAAAAGATTTAGTTGTGTGGGTGTTTTGCCTGCATGTATGTACATGTATCATGTGCATGCCTGGCACCTTCAGAGACCATTGGATCCTCTCGGACTTGAGTTGCAGGTGGTTGTGAGCTGCCCTGTGCTGGGACTTGAACCCTGGTCCCCTGGAAGAGCAACCAGTACTCTAACTGAGCCATCCTCTTTAGCTTAAAGAACCTTCAGTGACTTCCATGGCTGCTTGGTTAGCACAGGCCCATGTGTTGCCTTAAGTTGTGTATATTTCAAAGACTGTTTGTAGCTTAAGAAACATAATGAGCTGGGAACCTTTAATCACAGCACTCAGGAGGCAGAGGCAGGTGGATCTCTCTGAGTTCAAGGCCAGCCTGGTCTACAAAGAGAGTCCAGGATGGCCAGGACTATAAGAGAAACCCTTTCTCAAAAAACCAAAAAGAAAAAGAAAAGAAAAAAAAAAAAAAATAACAGTACAGTATGTTGTGGCCCTTTTGACTTTGACTCACTCAAGCTCCAAGAAGCCTTGTATGCCAGTCAGGCATCTTGTTTTTAATTTTCTCTTTGCATTTATATATTCCTTCCCTTGTTTATTGATGGGGCAAGAGGCATGCCATGGTGTCCATGTGGAGGTCAGAAGTCAGTTTAAAGGAGTTAGTTCTCCTCTTCCACCATGGTGGTTCTGGGGATTGAACTTACCGGAGCAGGCTTGACAGCAAATGTCCTTACCCACCAAGCTTATCTCTCTGCCTTCACATTCAATTTTTACCCCACAGCTAGAGGCCTATCCACAACTGTTGTTTTGTTTTTCTCTAAGTAAATCCAGGAGCTGGTGTTAAATTTTTATTTTTCCAATATGGGAAGCCAAGATACATATCATGGTACTGGCTTTATTCCGATGTCACATTTAAATGCTATTCTTAACCTTTATCCCTTAATACTTGGTGACAATTCTGAAGCCAAACTGGGTGTGCATGTCTGAATGGAAGGTGGTGCCAGTCTTTTCTGCTCTTCCCTCAGGTCTCTAACTGATGCCCTTCCACTTCACCTTTGCTCTTTATAGCACTCTTTAGTCTAGGGTGTCTGACCTGAGACCTCGATTTGTGTCTAATCTGCATTCCTCTTGATTTCTTAGGCCTTTCTTCACTTAAGGGAATATCATGGGCCACCTCCTGTACTCGGTAACAGTCGTTAGATTCTTCTCAAGGGCCCTCAAGCAGTCTAACTGAAAGATAGATGTGGTATACTGCAGTCTGCCAGGATGTAGGATTTGTCATCAGTTCTTAGTTCAGGTTCTGCTGCTGCCACCCAGTGTGTGACCTTACACAAATCAGTTAAGTTCTCTGAGCCTGACTACCAATATCCTCACTTGAGATAGAAGATACTGTCTTTGTTTGTTGTCCTAAGGATTTAAAATAATTTAATGGTCCTACCATGTCTTGGGCCTACAACAGAAATCACTTTCTTTATATTATAGACGTTGCCTTAAATGACTTAATGTTTTAGAAATGAATGCTCTAGAATGAATTGGAACTATCCAGCTACATAATTGACAGATCATTCTAGTAAGAAATGATTGAAGCTTAACTTTCATGTTGAGCTAAGCCCTGTTCTAGGGACTTGCATGCACCTGTGCATCAGAGGCTGCCTACTTCACTGATCCACCTATGGATGGACAAATAGGCCAAATGCTTCTGCTGCCTGTGAGTCATCAGAAAGTTAGAATAAGACCAGGTTTGAAAATTCTATTTCAACTCTGAAAACTGAAAGAGATGTACTCAAGGTGATTCCAAAACATTATTTCCCACTTTCATTTTCTCATCTGAGTTTATGTTCCATCAACTTTCCCATGAAATTAGGAAGCATTCCTTCAGATTCCAAGGATGTGGCTCAGAGGCCTAAGTAGGTACTGGATTTCCTACAGATGATGGCAGAAAATCTACTACTTAAAATTGTGTGTGCACGTGCATAGGTCTCCGTGTGTGTGTGTGTGTGTGTGTGTGTGTGTGTGTGTGTGTGTGTGCTTGTGCTTGTGCACAAAACATTGTGTGCATGTGAGGCCTAGTCAGTGAAAATTGGCTTTTTCCTTCCTTCATGAGGAGTTGGGGAAATGAGGTTTCGCAACAAGAACCTTTGCCTGATGAGCTAGTTTTTTCGCAAGTCCACACTGTGATGTTTGGATGGAGGTAAATCTGTTGAAGACTCATACCTGACATTCTCGGTTACGTAATCCTCCATTTGTATTTATGGTAAAGTCAAATTTCATTTCTTTTTCCTGAGAAGAAGAGTGAGAAATAGGGATCAGGGTCCAATGTTGGAATTTTAGAGGAAACACTTGAGCATAGGTGATTGGCTACAACTGTATGTCATCAAAGCACCCATACCTGGCTGGAATTAAACTTTGAAGTGCTGTAGTCCTTCTTCATCAAAATATGCAAAACAGCATCATGGATTGTTAGGAAAAATATTGAGTCTTTGACTTCTTCATCAAAGAATTCACACCTAGCAAGTTTGTCAATGAATTCATCTGAAGAAAAAGAAGACACTATATTACTTAGAAAAGAGGCTTGTTTCCTTGTGAGACTGCTAGTTGGAAAATCTATTTGTAAGTGTTCATCCCGCTGACTGTTAGATACAGTTGTTAGATAACACAAGTTAGATAACTTGTGTGTCATTTACACCTTTAATGGCCTCATGTGGAAGGGAAGACGGGAGGGCTCAGTGAGAAAGCCTCAAGTGGTTCCTAGAAAACATGGTTGCACTTTTATTTAGGCAGAAGCCTACTAAGTTTGTTTCCTTACTTAATACTTCAACAAGTCTGGCTACTATTAAAAACCTGCCTGCTCCCCAACTAGAACAGATGGGCATAGACCTGTATGTCATGACTGCAGGGTTGACGGCAGATCTGTTATCTACCAGTGACTTAACTCTAGCCCGCCTTCTCAGGCTGCTGGGTTTTATAAAACATCTTCCTTAGCATTTCACATTACTTTTCCCGTTGTCTTCACATGTAGGCACTAGCCAGCATTTGTTTGCACAGATTGCTCAACCAGAAATGACCTTACGTGCAAAGGCTCTAGCTAAGCAATAAAAAGGTAAGTGAATCTCACCCATAAAGAACATTTATACATAACTACTACTGACAGGAAAAGAAAAATCGTGAGGCAGTCTAGTTTTCCCCCCTTTATTAGTTTCTTAGTTTTAAATACAACAGCCAGCACACAGTAGGTCCTCACACTGTTTTGGTAAATTAATGAAAGCATAGGATATGCACTATGGGGATTCTGACAGCAGAGTAAGATTGTTTCCTCCTGGTGAGCATCAGGGAAAACTATAGAGCAACAACATTTTACAATGCTTGAGAGTTCCAGAGAGATGGAGAAAAAGAAGGAAAAAGGATGGATGATGGTGTGGAGGTCCATGGAAAGCTTTCAACAGACAGGTGACCCAGAAAGAGCCAGGGGAAGTGGAAAGGAAGCTGATGTCAGAATGAACGGGCTACTGGGGGCAGAGGCGGGTGCGTATGGACATCTACAGTGGTAGAGAGGGGATGAAGTTCTCCAGTAGATTAATATGTTACTGGGATGGATGGAGTATTCATAATTACAAGCAAGTAATTTAATTAGAACCAGGAAAGATGTCCGTTTCTGGGAACAGCCTATCATCTCTCCCTAAAATGTTCTCTCCTGAGATGCTGGTCCCCTCTCAAGTGTCACATTCCTTCCTTTCCTGGATTATGAAATGGCTTTCCAATGAAACTAAGATCCATGAAGTCAGGACCTTGTGTCCTCACAAGTTCCGACTTGTGTCGGATACGATAATGTCTGACGTGGTAGGTACTCTCTGAATTAAACACCTAGTTCCTGAGAACTTTGAACTAAATGCCTAGGGGCTAGGAAGATAAACAAGACCAGTGCTGCCCCTAGAGGAGGTAAGTGGGGGCACTAACAGAAAGACTTTTTTTTTTAGTTAGATATTAGAGGAGAGAATTGTAGCGGTGGATAAATATACAAGTTAGGTCTTCCTGATGGCTGAGGTAATATTGGACAAGTGTTTGGAATAGGGCTGTGGAACCTGGAGCAGACTAAAAAGAAATATTTCTAGGGCCTGGAAGCTCATGTATTGTCAAGAGAAGTGGAGAAGGAGGAATTGAAGGTGGTACTGGGGATCTACACAGGGAAACAGCGATGCTGTGACCAAGATTGGAAAAGGCAGGAAGAGAGTGAGGTCATCTATAACGGACATGCGTATCAGGTGGCTGCGGGACACCCAGCCAGTGTGCACACGGCTCTCAGCTATGACGTGGACACCCAGCCAGTGTACACACGGCTCTCAGCTATGACGTGGACACCCAGCCAGTGTACACACGGCTCTCAGCTATGACGTGGACACCCAGCCAGTGTACACACGGCTCTCAGCTATGACGTGGACACCCAGCCAGTGTACACACGGCTCTCAGCTATGACGTGGACACCCAGCCAGTGTACACACGGCTCTCAGCTATGACGTGGACACCCAGCCAGTGTACACACGGCTCTCAGCTATGACGTGGACACCCAGCCAGTGTATACACGGCTCTCAGCTATGACGTGGACACCCAGCCAGTGTACACATGGCTCTCAGCTATGATGCGGGCTGCAGGTAGAGCTTGGGAATTCATTAATGCATGGATACTTTTGACACAAGTCTGGGAGAGATTGGCTAGGAAGAGTTTAGGAAATCACAATGGTAGATTTTAAGATTGAAGCATGAGGAAAGTTAAATGCTAGGCCTGGGAGAGTAGCCAGTAGAGGAAATGGTGTTGCTATGAGAGAGGAGGGAGATATCAAAAGAACAGGCTCAGAAGTCAAGTAGGGAGAGTTTTAAGGGCAAATGCTCAAGCAGGCTTCAGATAGAGAGACCTTAAGAGCAGATCTGTAGTCCTGGTAAATTGGACATCACCCTTGGATACCTTTGGCTAGAATGGCCTTACCAGTAAAGGGAAGCCAAAACCAGGTTGTTATGGCTGAAGAATGCAAGGGAGAAAGGAGACAGCAAACAACAATGTTCCAGCAAGTTCAGAGTGAGGAGTAGTTAACACACTCGCTCATTTGCTCTATCTATGCAGTTAGGACCCAAATCATAAGATTTGTTTAATCACAAATTAACAGCAATACATAAGGCTGTGGTTTCCATGGAGATTTTTATTGGCTCAACTAGGGATTCAGTTTTTTTCTTTGTGGTCACATGACATACTTATTCTGTGGCTGGCTTGTCTAGATTGGCTGTGAGCCTGAGGTGACTGAACATTAAATACAGTTAAAAGAACCTGGGCTGGGGCTATTGCATAAGACCCTGCCTGGTTCCATCTCCATCGCTGACAGCAAAGAAAACATTGCACATGCCTATAATACCAACACTAGGGAGGCTGAGGCCAACCTGAGCCTCATAGCAAGATACTGTCTTAAAATGATAAACAGATGAACTTACCATCGGTTCCCACGATATATACATCTACCTTGATCCTAATAAATTCTTGCAAAATCTGTTAAAATAGAAGGAAGGTACATCACTTTAGGAAGAGTTTCACTTGTCACAACATAAGCTATCATAGGTCCTTATGAGTGACTATTTTCAGAACCACTTAGATATTTAAAATAAGGATGCACTAAAGTTAAAAACAAGGCTGCATGATAAGAGAAAGCAGAAGCAGGAGGGTCCTGAGTTCAAGGCTAAGTACAGTGTGCTTCATGAGACCCTGCTGCAAAGACCAGAACAAGCAACAAACAAAATCACAAAGGGAAAAACTAAGTAAAAAGAAAACTAAATTGGTTCTGTTCACCCATACGTGGCAGATCTCAGCTCAGCTTACTTAGACAGGTTTCTGTGAAAACCTAGGAGAAGCAGAATGCAGGGTAGGGTTTATTAAATCCCCCCCTTTTTTCATTTCTGTTGGAAACTAGTTGTAGAGATGCTGAGGTTACAATGAAAATGAAGCAGGCCACACTACTTGTCTTACATCTATTTTTAAATCATGTGACTTTTACTCTTTCATATGACTACTTAGTATAATTTAATACACACTTAAGTAGCCAAGTAAAATTTCATCTGTTGAGAAAAGATGATTAAAAATAAATACACTCACTTTTCTGCCACATCCCAGGCTTTTCTAGATCTCTCGTTTTTTAGGCTAATGTAAGTACAATGCCCATAAGGATCTGAGCACACCCACAATGCTAGGTTTTTGAAAAGATGTGAGTGTAGTTGCCTACCTGAAGGTTCTGCACACATTTTAAGTATGGATTTGGCCACCTTCAAAATACTTGTGTGGTCCCATCCAACACTCTCCACCCCACCTGCTTCTCACAAGCTTAACTAAGGCTAAATTCTAAGTGTGTATTGCCCAGGCTGGTAAGGTGCTTGCCAGGCACACATGAGGACCTTTGTTTGATCCTGGAACCCACAAAAATAGTCAGGCTAGGAGGTGTCATAGGTCTCTAGCTCCAGCCCTGAGGCAGATATATGTGTGCTGGGGGGTGTGTGACACAGAAAGAGGTTGCTCCCCAGAACTCAGGCCCTAATCAGAGAGTTCTAGGTTCAGTGAGAGTATCAAAACAAACAAACAAAAACACCGAAAGCATCTGAGAAAGACACTCAATGTTAATGTCTGGCGTGTGTGTGTGTGTGTGTGTGTGTGTGTGTGTGTGTGTATACTGAGCATGCATATATGGTATGCATTTGTGTGTATGATATGTGTTATGTAAAAGTGTTTTCTTCCATACACGCAACTTATGTCATTAGTAAATGATTTGTTGATTCCACCAAGAAGACACAAATTACCGATCTGAGGCCCCTCATTGAGGAGACATCAAGGAAGGACACTGCTGAAAAATCGAGGATGAGGCTGTGGAGGCTGATTTTGGGGATGGAGATGTTGAGAGGAAGATCGGCATTCCAGTCAATCTCAAAGGGCAGGTCTGTGGTGTTGATCGGCTGGTCCAGTTCTTCTATTTGGTTGTTGTCTAGTTCTTCCTCAGAGTCTTGAAGGCCATCAGAGGTGCATATGAACCCTTTCTGCAAGAGAGGCGGGCAACAGCTGTGACGGTCCTGACGTCACGGACACACAAGAGTGCCTGGAGCTTAGCTTCAAAGTTGGGTCAGCAACAGGATTTGTAGCTGTTTTGAATTATTTGCCTTTGATACTCTTCCCAGGACAAATCAAAAAAGCCATTGAGGAGATTCTCAAAGATGCCATCTAAAATATGACATTAGGGCTGGCAAGATGGCTCAGCAGGCAAGGGAGCTTGCCACAAGGCTTGATAAGTGGAAAGGAAGGAAAGAACCAACAAGCGCACACACACACACACACACACACACACACACACATGTAATAAATATGACATCAATTAACACATACCATATGCTTAGCATTTCATTTAAAGTAATGGAACCAAGACCTTGAATTATCAAAAGCACATGGAAATGTGGGTGGAAAACTTACAGGTGTCACTTGTAGCAGGCCTTGCTTCTGCAGTTTTCGGATTTTCTTCAAAGCTTTATTGCGCTTGCGTAGAATTCGAAGTGGATTAAAGCCAACCTGAAAAACCAGTTGCTGTGTCACAGGGGAGCTAAGCATCCTGCCAGTTACACAACATGGTGGCAAGGCAATGACTAGCTGAGAGGGGCTGAGGGCTCAGGGCACAGGAGTAATTGTGATTACATGTTTTAGAATAAAATTGAGTCAAAAGTTTTTAAAAAACAGTACCAGCAACAATACTGAGTCAGGGCTGTGATTTGCTTAGCCTGCATGCAATTATCAAAGTTCAGAGATGTTCATACAGTCCAGAATTTATCCATAAATGACCCATAAATGGATTTAAATTTTATCTGAATCTGTTTGCGTTTGGACCCACAAAGCTCCTAGAGGAGTTGATTTTCTTTTTGTCAGGTATAGGTGGCACCTAATAAGACTTCTTACGTTATTTTTATTCTATTAAAGCTTGTGTGACTATATTCTTTTGAAGTATATTCCAGTACAATTTTATAGTTCTGGTATTCAATCTGGGGCTCCTTTAACAAACTAATCATTATAATTAGGCACAAAGCAGGTCAAATGGCATGTTTTAAGAATGAATAAAAAAATGGATATGAAGCTTTTGTTTATTTGTTTTGTCTTTTGAGACAGGGTCTCATTATGTAGCTCTGGATGTCCTGGAACTCTCTCATTCTCTGTAGACCAGGCTACCTTCCTCACAGAGATCTGCCTGCCTCTGCTTGCTGAGTGCTGAGATTAAAGGCAACCTTTTGTTTCTTTTCTTTTTGTTTTGTTTTGTTTTGTTTTGTTTAGAGACAAGATTTCTCTGTGTAGTCTTGGCTATCCTGGACTCGCTTCGTAGACTAGGCTGGCCTCAAACTCTCAGAGATCTGCCTACCTCTTCCTCCCCGAGTACTGGGATTACAGGTGTGTGTGCGCCACCGAGCCTTGCAAAGCTTTCATTTCTTAACCTTAAAGGATTGATCCTTGCTAGATTGCTAAGTACTCATTGTCAGTGATCCAGTCACAGCTGCTCCTGTGACTCTCTGGCAACACAAACACTTCACTCTTGTTTCTGATGGTGCTACTCCAAGAACGTGCACTAGAGCCAGCCAACTACTGCCGCAAGTGACTGTTTTAGCTTCACGGCAAAATCTAAAAACAGGGATTCTATCTTAAGCCTCAGAGGAAAAGGTGTATTTTCAATGTGTATTAACAGATCCTTTTAAGGTGGTTTTACCTACCCTAGGGCATGCAGACAAAGTTCTGACACAGCTCAGGTTCAACACACAAGAACTCAGGGACCCTCCCATAAAGAGAAAAAACTTCACCCCCGATAGTCAGAAGTTTTTTGAACCTTACAGCATCAAGAAGTTTCTGCTTAAAGAAACCAATGTTTGCAAAGTAGATTGGAGATGGACATCTGAAAATTTTCACTCCTTCTGGCTCATACACCTACAAGACAGAGACGATGGTTAGGTGAGGCCCACTGCCTTCTTTTGACAATATTTTAGGAAGTCAAGGACAACAATAGGTCTTTCTTACATCAGCATAATTTTTTTTGTCCTTGTAGATGTTGCTCCTTCCGACATTAGCCAGTGTGCTGCATTTTGGACTGTAGGGGGAAAAAACATCCAGCAAATCACTCTTGCATATGTTTTGCCCAACACTGATTTTTTTTTTCTCTCTCTCTCTCTAGCTTATCAATACATGCTTACTTTTCAAAGTAGAAAGCTAGGGGAAATTTTCATCTCGTTAGAGACCCTGTGGTGCAAACGCCTTATCTTTTGTCCCAGGGCTATGTAAAGCAGTGACTCTTCTTTACTGCGTCATAATCTACAAAGCAACCCATAAGGTCATGGCATTTTAATGCTAAATACAACTGTGACTTGGTGAGGTACGGTCCTATGGACCCAGTTGTACAAACAAGGATGTACCTATGTGACCATTCAGTTTGTGTTTGATGGACCTTGGATAAGGAATCCAATTTGATAAGACTACAAGGTAGGGAAGAGGGAGAAGACGGTAGGACTTGCTTCTGTTCCAGTATGTTCCATTAGTCAAGGAAGAGTTCTAACTGTGGTAGTGACTTCGGTTCATCACACACACACACACACACACACACACACACACACACACACGCACGCACACACGCACACGCACACACCTGAATTCCCATTTCTCTTGTAATCATGTCATGTATTCTAGCTAGGCCAAGTGACCACATGGTGGTGATATTACCTGACAAAGACTTAAACATCACAAAGAAACTTGAACAGGGTGGCTTTTAGAATCAGGAAAGAACTAAGAAGCTTTCGTAGAATTTTGGGGTAGGGGAGTGGTCTTGGTGTTGGAGACGTTCACCGATCTAGCGTTCTTCAGCTGAAGAGGACAAGGGAGCTCCCCTCCCACTGTCTTAGAACTCCGCCTTCTAGGTAACTCATTCTGCACAGTCTAAAGCAACAACGTGAAGCCTGCTTAGGGCAGAACCACGCCCTGTTCACAGATGAGCAAAGCAGACTCAGAGATGTTTGCTATTTCTTTGAACCCGTATCAAAGCAGAAAGCAGGCCAGCAGCAGGTGCCCTCCTTAGACTAGGATCTGGTGCTGGACCGTTCTGTTGTCCTCCAAGCCTTTAGGTGAGGTGGCTTGAAGGGTGGTATGGTATATTGACCAATCTTTTAATTTAGATTTACTTATTTTTTTAAATTTAAGTTTATTTATTTTTTAATTTATTCACTTTACATCCCAATCGTAGCTAGTCTCCACCTGGCCCCAACCCTCGCCATCCTCCTCCCCTAGTCCTCAGAAAGGGCAAGCCCTCCTCCCTTAGACCCCACCCTTGCCAGGGGGAAGTGATCGAAGAGCAGACAACAGAGTCCATGACAGAGACCGCCCCTGCTCTCCTTACTAGGAGACCCACATGGAGACTGAGCTGCCTACAGGCTGCGTCTGAGACGTACTTATTTTTATGTATGTGTATGAGTGTTTCACCTGTATGAATGTATGTCTACTACATGCATATCTGTTGCTCTAGGAGGTTAGAAAGTGGCATTAGTTCCTCTGAAACTAGAATTGTTGTGGGTGCTGAGAATCGAACCTGGGTCCTCTGCTGGAGCAACAAATACTCCTAACCACTGGGCCATCCCTGTACCTCCGGGTCAGTCTGGATGGTTACAGATGCCAAGCAAACACACTGCTTTTAGCCACTGACAGTTGTTTTTGCTCTTCTCATTGGACAGGTCAGAGCCTTCAAGGTTGTGCAGAGCACAGTGAACACTTACAATTGGGTCCTGAACACAATAGTTAGGAGCTGAAATGCCACACTTGCTGCTAGGCCTAATCCGAGTCCCAGGACGATGGCAAAGATGAAGGTCATGACCCAAATTAACTGTAAGAAGAGAAAACATCATCAGAGTTTAAGGAAGTACAATGTTACAGATCCTGAACTAGAGAAAGCCTGAGTGTCTAGGGCCAAAGGCAGAGGTTGGACGTTGTTATCTTGGGCCAGGGAACAAAGTTCTTAGAAAGATGTGTCTCAAGAGATCATTTTATTTCTGCTGGCTCAGTGCTGGGCCACAGAAACTCAAGAAAATAAATGGAAGAGCTCTACAGACACTGTGTATTTCTACCCAATCCCGGAATAGGTTCCAGAAAGGGAGCTGAGTTGTTATAGCAAAAAATTCCAGAGCAGGTTAGGGGTTGGATACAGCAATGGCAGAGCACTGGCCTGTGTTAGGCCCTGGGTTTGAACCCCAGCACTGCAAGGAAAATAAGCAAAACCCAGCAGATTGACTGGGACAGCCTGTATTAATCTTAGCTTTGTATTGTTGATTTAATTAATGGCTATTATCTCTACAAAAACTTGAGCATGCTAAAAGTACGTTTAAAATCACACACAATGATCTGTGAGGAGCACGAGAGTACTGACTGTAGCTTATTACTTTATGCTCTTGTAATACCATAGGGTATGTCAACGAGAATTTTTATATCCCGACTTTGACCCTGATTAAATTATAAAGTTTGCTTTTCAGGCAAGTAGGAGCTTTCACAAAAGAATGAGTGTTTCCAGAAGGAATGTTCAGAATTTACACCCTCCAGTGGTTCTCTGGACACTAGCATATCATTTAACAAAGAACAGAAACAACGTGTACCCTAACATTCAGAGCACTTCGGTGGTGTTCAGTATAACCTACAAGGGCTATAATGAAAGTGCAGAGGAAGTCCCCACGTTGGTGTTTTATGAAACACTTTCTACTTTCAAGAGCCTTTCATTTATCATTTATTTATTATTTTCATTTCTCTTGTGTGCTTGTGTGTATGTGCATGCACACACTTGTGTACATGTGCACATGCACGTGTATATGTGTTCCCGTCTGTCTGACTGCCCCTGGACACCAGAAGAGCCTAATTACCTAAAGCTGATTTACAGGTGGTTGTGAGCCTCCCAACATGGGTGCTGGGAACTGAATTCAGAACTCAATGCTCTTACCACTGAGCCATCTCTTTTCAGCCTTAATTATTATTTTCGAAATAGGAGTGCACTATGAAACTCAGGCTGACCTCAAGCCAATGTGCTTCTTGCCTCAGTCTCCAGAGTTCTGAGACTATAGGCATGTGCCACCATCATTTTAAGTCAAAGAAAATCCCAGATAATGATCAGTAGAGCATGTAATTTCAAGATAGGAAATAAACTAAGGTTAATAACGCAATCAGAGAAGTAGAAGCAAAACTCCACGGCACTTAAAATAGAAATGTACATTTTGCATCAGCATTAAACGGCCATTCTGATTTTTCGTTTCCTCAAATACCATTGTATCTACTCACACAGTCATATTTATCCTTTTTCCACAGTCTGCCTATTTCAGCAAACTGCATCAGCATTCCCTTTAGGTTTCCAAGCGCCAAAGCTGCCAGGACAGACTGTGAAAGACATAAACAACAGATGTACTTTTAAGTTAATCAAATCAAGGGTATAGAAGCAAAGGTGAAGGCCACAGATAAGTCTCTCAGCAGGCCTCAAAGTATATCAGAGGACACACCCTTTTCCGAGTGCAATGCCTGATATGCCGGGGTTGGGGATCTGACAAGAGCTGAGAAGCTCTGTGACTGTGCCACATACAGGTGCTGATGGCACTTACAGTAACTTGTATATTTCGTGGGATACAGAGAGGCAGACCTTAAACACTCGAATAAGTTGTTACCAAGCAAAGCTAGCTCAACCTGTCCATTTAAACAAAGACACAGTTGTTCTTTGCCAAAACCAAAACAAAACAAAACAAAAACCCAAACAAATAAACAAAAACCCAAAACAAACCATCACCACCACCACCAACAAAATGCTTGGTGAGCTTGAGGTCTTGGACTGAGAACACAGATGTTTGCTGATGATAACTATCAAGTTGTTTTATAATAGGAAGTTAATGATCAAATAAAGATTAACAAAGACTCGAGGCAGACCCTGAGACCACCCAAAAACCACCCAAACCATATCTGCCCTGTTCCCAGGGCATACTATGGTAAATGTGTATTGGAGGGGTTTAATAATTAGTCACTGAATGAGTAGATGAGCCAGTGAGTTTATATTTCCCAATCTAGGAGTGACCACATGCCACACAGCCTCTTAGAAAACCCCAACACTAGCCGGGCATGGTGGTGCACGCCTTTAATCCCAGCACTTGGGAGACAGAGGTAGGCAGGCAGATTGCTGTGAGTTCGAGGCCAGCCTGGTCTATAAAGTGACTCCAGGACAGCCAAGGCTACACAGAGAAACTCTGTTTCGAAAAACCAAAAACAACAACAAAAAACTACCAAAAACCAAAACCAAAAAAAACAAACAAACAAGCAAACAAACCCCCCTAACCCAGAAAGTATGAACAAATGAATGCCATCTAAAAAGGAGAGAAAACAGAATAGAATGTGCGTGAAAGTGTTTTTCTATTGTCGGTGTCCTGGCTTTGTCATTGTACTAAAGGTAGGTGCTGCCCTCTGTGGTAGCTGGTGGGGGGTGTACAAGGCTATGCTGTACCGTAGGCTTCCTGTTTCTGAAGGAGTTCAGGAAAGATACAAGTGTCTGGCTAGAGGGACTGTATTTTTTATTAGGCATTTCCCCGGCATTGTTCCCTGGAAAACCAACTTGAAACAATATACAGAGATACACATCTGCAGCAGCAGTCTACTTCATGAGGAATACATGCAGAGCACAGGGAAACCCCAGCCGAGGTGGGGGCGGGGGTGGTTTTAGAATCTATGGGCACTTGGAAAACATCTGACACCTATTCGGCAGCGGCTGTTGCAACCGGCTCTTTTGACTTCATAGATGAAAAGAAGCAGGCAACGTGAAGACATTGCAGACACATTTGTACAGGGTTGACCCCTGGATTCTCTATAGAGGTCGCTTTGATGAACAGTCTAGACAAAGTCCTTGAGTCCAGAGTGGAGAGAGAGCTTTAAGTGGGCCTTGTTTCTCTGGTGTCTCTACATTGATGTGGGCAAGCAGAAGCCACATTTGTACATAAAAGAAGCCCAGGGGACTCTTTCTCTATATAGAGGAGAGTGCGCAAATGTGTTATTTTTATTGAGCTAGACACTTCAAAATGCTTTCTTTACTTGTGATGTCTTGACCCCTTCCATGACATTGGTTTTGAAGCTAAAAATGTTGGTGTGTGGAAGATGTGGTTTTAGCAAATAGTGCTCTGTGCTGCTTGGAGACAGAGCCAACCGATATGGCTCTTCAAAATGACTGAATCAGCAGTGCAGGACCCTGGAGGTGAACACACATTCCAGCTATCAGTCAATGTGGAAGAAGGCCTGGAGAACAAACAGTGGATATGGTGGGCTGGATCATATCTCTCTGTCCTTTGTAGTCAGAAGTACAATGGGATGTTTGGATAATAATATTAATGACGTCACTAATGATCTTAGTGATCTGAGTTAAGTACTCCGTGTGCCTTATATCACTTATTGTCCCAGCTACTCTGTATGGCAAATGCTACTTCCTTCCTATTTTACACGTGGAGGCCTTGAGGTTCAGAGAGCTTAGCTCATTGGCCTCAAATCACACAGATAATGAAATGGTCATAGGGCTCCTGACCCATTTATGTATTCCTTTGAAGTCCCATTAGTCCTCCAGAGAGCAATGTATTTGGGTTTTGTGTTTTGTTTTGGTTTCTTTCTTTTGTTTTTGTTGTTGTTGTTTGTTTGGTTGGTTTGGTTTGGTTTGGTTTTGGTTTTGGTTTTTGGAGACAAGGTTTCTCTGTGTAGCCTTGGCTGTCCTAGACTTACTTTGTAGAGCAATGTATTTGTATTTACCATCACCTGCTTTCATAGAGGTTGTGTGGTTTCCAGGACACTGGGGCACAAGTATTAAACGAAACCATCACAGTTACAGACAGGGAACTCGGGCAAGAGGTGAGCCCTGTGTCTGTCTGTTTACTCCCATCCTGCAAGCTGACAGTGTTGGTTTTGGAGTCAAACCAAACTCCTCAGAGCTGCAGGGTGTGTTCCTAAGGACAGGTGTGGAGCTGGTAGCACCACTCTCTGCATTAGATAGAGGGTTTGATGACCTAAACCCTTTAAGAAAACCTTCAGTTCGGTCGATCTAGATTGAAGCTGCAATGCCAGAGCACCTCCCTGCTTAAACATTAATTATGTTCTGCTCTATGCACCCACAGAGAGTAGAGTAGATAAGGCAGTTTGGGCATCTGCATTCCTGACATTCATAAAAGGCTGCCAGGAGAGGGAAGTCATCTTGGTCCGTACAGTGTTGACTCAAGCGAGTATCTGGGAGTTTGTCAAGAGCTCATTTTCCCTAGCGTAGTTTATGTTTTCAGAATTTGGGAGTTAGGTTGAACACCTCAAGGACAGAGGTGTTATTCTCCCCACCCCATCCCCCAGAGAGAAGAGACTTTACCTTTTGTAACGGCTGCAGAAGAAATCCGATGGCAACAATCACAATCAGCACAATGACAGCAGAGAGAAGCCCCGCAACCTGTGAACATGAGACAGTTGTCCTGGCGGCTGGTGCCTCCCACTTGGCTTGTGTTTCCCAGTCACTGGCACCAGGCTGGCCTTACAGCAGACATGCTAGAATACCTGTGTTTTGCCTCCTGTGCTCTCTTGAACCCCCGATCTGGAGAGGGCTGTGCTCCCTGCAAATCCTTGGAATGCTCCGGTAAATATGTTGCTCACCCCCAAGGCGATTAACTCCTGCAGAAGATGAGGGAGGAAGCTTTGCCTAAAATGGTCTCTTCTTAGAAGAATGGGATGCGTATGACCTAATTAGGCCTAGTTAGGCTTACCTGATTGCCATCAATCGGATAATCATATTTGAGGGAATAGACGCTAGCAACTGAAAAGGCCACTGCAAAGCCGACGATCGCAATACCAAAGCTGTCTCCTATGGTGTCTTGGAAAACTTCCACACTAGGCGTAATAGGGGGCTGAAATCTGAAATTGAAAGCAAGCAGAACTGTATGTAACCAAATTTGTTCAAAAACTGAAAAGGATTGTAGGGCCAACGAATGAATGTAATCTCTGCCGAATTATGTCTTTCTTAGAAGTACGGCCTAAGGAACTTGATTCCAGCTGGGCGTGGTGGCACACGCCTTTATCCCAGCACTCGAGAGGCAGAGGCAGGTGGATCTCTCTGAGTTCGAGGCCAGCCTGGTCTTCAAAGCCAGTTCAGCTAAGACGATACAGAAAACCCTTGTCTCAAAAAAAAAAAAAAAAAAAAAAAAAAAAAAAAAAAAAAATCTTGATTTCCCTTTTTACTGTTGTGAAGTAATGCTGCCTGAACTGCTAAAAATTATAATCCAGCCCGATAATAATGGTAAGACAAGAATAAGCTTGCCAGTGCACGTGAAGTGTCCTATGTCCTCATCTTCCCCTTCAGGCAAACGGGTTAGATTCTACCTGCTGTCACGGTGGGTTTCACAGCATTAATCTGTGCTCTCAGTAATAATCCATGGCTGAAGGCTCTTTGAGCAGATAGAATTCTGGAACAAGGAATGTAAAATCTTCTCCCCATTGGTAACTTTTCACTGAAAACTCTGATAGGCAGGCCTTGGGCTTCGCCCTGTGGTCGGAAGAATTGCTGTGGTCCACTATACACAGGAGAGCAGGTATTAGCTGAAAGTGGCAAGTGTGCTCCACGGAGGATACTTCTGTGTTTATGCGCATACACTTGAATAGTTTAATATAGCTGCTAGTTGGGGTTATAAAAGCTGCGTGTCTCAAACAGCATCAAACTACTAAAGTGTTCAGCCTCCATCAGCATCCGCTTCCGACCTGAGGCTTACTGGGAAGTGCATAATTGGGTCCAGCCAACTGTGCCTGAATCATTGTTTCATCTTTTATGTTTTTAGTAATAAGTACTCAGCTGTAGCCTTGAAACTGTACTATCGTGGCATGTGAACTAGAAAGCTGGATTGAAATGAATGAATTAAAGAGATGAATTAAAGATTGCATTTTATACTAAAACAAGTAGGACCTTATCTTTATTGTAGTCTTGCTTTTGTTTTGACTTCTCAGCATTATGGTATGGTATTGACAGAGTTAACTGGCCAGAGGCTCCGTTCCCTTGCTTTGCTTTCTCTGGTTCCTCATCTGTCAGATGAGGTAATCATACTGTTCTCTTGCCTCCACAGTTATGTGGGAGGTCCAGCTACAACAGCGAGTGTGAGCGCACCACACCATGAAATACAACATGGCTGCTGACCATGCCTCTAAGACACCTCTGGAAGCTAACACAGCCCCTCCATGGTGTTCATTTACCCTTTCAAGCCACGCCCCTTGGGCCATGTTATTTGCACAGATTTAGTGTGTGTATGAGACTACAGACATACACACACAAACACACACACACACACACACACACTACAAAAGTGGCATATGCATTAGTAGCAAACTAGAAAGAATCACAAATAATTACCTTGAGTAATAGTCTATTTGCAGTCTACACAACTTTAAAATGCTCACTTGATCACTGAGAAACCATTTGAGATGTATTAAGACACATCGTGGGCCTTGTATCTCACTTAGGTACTAAGCCAGCAAGTAGTAATGTTTGAACTTGAAATAGATGTTGGGGACTTATCATGCCATTTGAATAACTAATTTAATGCTTCCAGGATTTTTACCGTCTTTAGCCCCTTTCTATAACCAAGTGCATGGAAGGACCAGTTTAGTGAACTTGCCAAGGACAGGAGGTGTGTCTGAAGTCAACTCAGGGTGCTCGGGAGCTGGAGCACTGAGCATTCTCTGGAGAATTCATGGTTAATAAATATGAGTTATGTCCTTCCCCACCCCACACACCTGGTGAGATAAGTGCAGGGATAATTGATATATTTACTAAATAAGGCTTATCACTCAGTGATCTTTATCATTTATTTTCAAAACCTTCCACTTCTGACAAGATCCTCTTTGATTTTTGCGTTTGTTTATTTTCCAATGGGTTTGTGTCTCTAAGACATTTAAGTGAAGCACAGCCACTTGAAAACTGCAGGGTGGGAAGAAAACCAGAGATAGCCTTTCCTAGCTGTATTCCTCACAACTTCTTAAAATGTGATTTTTTTTATTAAGTGGAACATATGAAGATATACCAATATATGTGTGTATACATACATACGTATATATATTTGTACTAATATATGTTGCCTTAAAAGCCACACATATATCTGCTCTTAAAAGAATTCAGCTATATTAAGATATAGATATAGGAACTATGTATATAATTTCTTTAAGTATCAAATACTTGTTAAGCCTAGAGAAAAGAAAATAATCTTTTATTTTTTTTAAAGGGGAAAACAGCTTTCCTTGGTAAGTAAGCTAAAAGTAGCCAATACTGTCTGTGGCTAGCGGTCAGAGAGAGAGAGAGAGAGCATGACATAAGCCTGGGCTCTCCTCTGAGCCCACCAGATGTATGGAAATAAGCTTTGGGAGCTGCACCCAGCTTCCCACCCCTGGAGGATCCAGCCCTCTGGCTTTGCTCTGTGTGTGATCATGAGAAAGGACAGAGTGGGATGCCTGGTCTACTCAGCTGGTGTGCCTTCTGTGTGTCTCTCGGATGCTTGGAACTTGGCTCAGGTGACCCCGGAGGAAGCACTGCCTGTTGTTTACAGTCATTGATGGGTCAGGAAATTTGGTTTCAGCTGATGTCTCTTTATAAGGAGAAATGTTTTTGGTTTTTTTTTCCACTTTTACTATTTTCCCTTTTTAATTTTTTTTTAGAGAGAGATGTTCACTGAGGTCAGAAGAGGGAGTCACACACCTTGGAAGTGGTATTATAGGTGGCTGTGAGCTGCCATGTGGGTGCTGGGACCTGAACTAGATTCTCTTCAGGAGCGGCAAGTGATTTTAACTGCTGAGCAATCTTTCTAGCCCCAGTTTTTACTGTTTTGAGTCCCTGGTTGCCTGGATTTTGAGTTTTTCTACAAGGATACTCTTTCAAATTCCATGGATCCTGGCATTCTTCTCTGACTGCTTGTTCAAGAGAGAGGATGCAAGGGTTTCTTAAAAGCGTTGTATGATTCCTGTAACTACTGTTGCTTTCTGTGCCTAGTGTTCAAAGACACCAGCACTAAAGATACACTTACCCAAGACTCATGTTCCCAACTACGGCCACGCCAAACCTCTCTTCAAAGTTACAGCCATAAGATACGCCTGTTGCAATTACAGTCTGCAGAGTTTCAAATTGCCCAAATTAGAATGTGAGGTGCAACTAAAAGTCATACTTTGAAACAAAACAAAACAAAAGATGTCATTGCCCCAAACCCAAAACCTACTATCTGCCAAACTTACTATCTGAATTTGATCCCTGAGATGCAAATGGATGAAGGAGAGAACCGGCTCCTGCAAATTTTTCTCTGACCTCCTCAGATTCCCAACCCCAAATAAATAGATAAATGTAAAAAAAAAAAAAAAAAAAAAAAGTAATAACAACCGATAGCCTAGGCCCAGTTACATTTTAAAGGCCTCAGGGCAATTCTAATTTGCCTGGGCATCACAGATCAAGCTGGAAGGGTCTTCTTTTGTAAGCCTGGCTGTGAAAGTCTTGCTCTTCCTATCTTGGAAAGAGTAAACCCAGATCATGGGAAGGAACTGGTAGATTCTGAGGAAGAGAAATCCGTACTAAATGTTAAATCCAGAGACCACAGATAGTGCCGGCCTCATGGCAACCTGCTGTACAGGTGGGTTTTTCTCCACACAACTCTAGGCTGTGAATGAAAGTCTTCTGATGACAATCAATACCATGATGAGCTCGATGGGGATGGGCACTGGAAGCTTGCTTCTATAGCGCTGATTGATTTCCTTAACAACGAACACGACCACTAGAATAATCACAGATGTCACAAGGTCTGCAATGTTAGTCTTCTGAATTTGCGTGAAGACGGACTCCAGGACCTGCAGCAAGAAATACAGATGCACCCGATGTCCTGTGTGGATGTGTAATTCAAACACATTTCTCTCCAAGCAGATTAAAAAGGGCAAAAGATGGGCACATAGCTGCAGCCTTTCTGTGCTCAGCTGTGGTCGACCATGAGCCCCGAAATGGCAGGTGCTGTCATGGAGGTGTGATGAGCCAACTGCTTTGGGGATGTTTCTGCCTTGTTTTTTTGTTTGTTTGTTTTGTTTTGTTTTTGTTTTTGTTTGTTTTTTTAAAGCTCTTTAGCTAGTATCAACTTTTGTTGGGTATTTTTCATGGATCTCATCTGCCCCTAAGTCTCATAGGCTTTTTATTTGTTTTGTTTGCAGTGCTGGAGGCTGAAGTCAAATCTAAAGTCTCACACACAATAGGCAATAGTGTTTTGTCTTGTTTTTTTAATTTCATAGACTTTGCTACTGTCTGTCCAAGTAATCATTAAAAGTACATCATTTCATAATACAGACCTTCTCTGGGTCACATGGAAAATGCCTACCCTATGCAGACTCTAATTCTTGAAGGAAGCTGGGTTTTATATCCACAGGCCCAAGGCAGCTCCAGCAGACCCAAGCTGGATTTCATACACACCTATGCTTCTGGAATACTTCTGAATGGGACTGAGGGTGTTGAAGCACTGCTGTCTCAGAATTTCAAAGGCTATCCTGTGAGAAGGCCTGAGGATATCACCTGCTGATAAACTGATAAGATGCCCCTGTTGTGTACTGCCCTGCCCCACTAAGCCGGAACAGACCAGACCAAAACAAAATGGAGTCATGCTTGCTAAATACTACACAACCAAAATGATGCTTTTAGGGAGCAGATTGATTGCAAGCATAATAGTCTTTCACTCCAACAAGAGGAGAGTCTAATAAGGTAGTTGTCTCTGCTTTAAGCTGGACTGGGATGGAGTTGGGAAGGGAGAGCAGCTGAAAGTGACCGCTCACGAACCAATCAGGTTTCTAGTTTGTTCTACCCGATTCCCACCTTATCAAGCTCCCTGTTCTGCTCTATCTCAGTGGGGTTGAGACCAAATAAGGACATTTTTTGAGGGTAACATCGAGAGGTGTCAGTATCTAAAATTCTGGTAATACCTCAAAACTAAGCACTTGAGCAAAAGGGAAAAATTAAGGATGGCCAAAAGCTGTCTCCATATACATTTTAAACTTGTTTTGTGTACACAGTAACTTAATTTGATGTTTAACTGTGCAGGCATTAAACAAGGAACTTTATGTGTGTGTGTGTGTGTGTGTGCGAGAGACAGAGAGACAGAGAGACAGAGAGACAGAGAGAGATAGACAGAGACAGAGATAATGACAGATAGAGACAGATAGAGTCAGAAACACACACACACACACACACACACACACACACACACACACACAGAGAGAGAGAGAGAGAGAGAGAGAGAGAGAGAGAGAGAGAGAGAGAGAGAGAGAGTGAGCAGGCTGGCCTTGAACTTTCAGAAATCTATCCACCTCTGTCTCCCAAGTGCTGGAATTAAAGGCCACTATGCTTGCCTTTTGGTATTTTTTTTTTAAATGGCTGGAATACTTACTTTGAAAATGGAGAATGGGTCGCTGTGTGCAGGGACGGTCAGCTGTAGCATGAATTTCAGCTGAGAAACCAAAACATGAATGGCAGCAGCTGTGGTGAAGCCGCTGATGAGGGACTCAGAAAGGTATATCACCACAAACCCTATCTGCAGAACCCCCAGGAGCAACTGGAGAGAGAAGGACAAAAGCCTTGTGTCAGTACAGATCAGTAGTGTGCATCAGCAAACCACTGGCTTGCACCTGAAGTGCTTCACCATGTGAGGTCCATCAGATTGAATATTAAATGGTGTTCAGATAGTACATTAGTCCACCAGGACCCGTCAAGAAGCGCCTTCCTGCCTCCTCATTTTCTTTTTTTTACATTTTTATTAATTTATTCATATTACATCTCAATTGTTAGCCCTTCCCCTGTTTCCTCCAATTCTTCCCCCCTCCCACTTCCCCCCTTCTCCCCTCCCCTATGTCTGTGATTGAGGGAGACCTCCTCCCCCTATATATGCTCTTAGAATATTGAGTCTCTTCTTGGTAACTTGCTATCCTTCCTCTGAGTGCCGCCAGGTCTCCCCATCTAGGGGATGTGGTCAGAAAAGCCTCCTCATTTTCAAGGGCAGTATCTTTAGAAGGCTCGCCCTGAGGCCTTCATAGCAAAATCTTACCTACCATCAGCTCAGAAATGTATTGTTGTGGCGTGCATGGGTGAGTGCCCATTCATATCTCAAACGAGCCGCTTAGCTTGCTTAGGAAACATGTGACTAGGGCTGGCGAGATGGTTCAGAGGGTTAAAGTACTTGCTGCCAAGGTGGATGACCTGAGTTCAATCTCTGGGGCCCACATGGTGGAAGGAGATAGCCAGCCCCCAAGCGTTGTCCTATGAACCTATCCTCCCCACATAAGTACATAAATGTAAAAAATAAATAAATACACGGCTGCATCCTGTATGTCAGAAGCATGAGGCTTTAGCCAGGGCACAAAGGTGCTTACCCTCCCCAAAGCATCGTTGTTCACAGGGAGTGTGTCAAATGTACTCTGCTTCCCACACACACTTGACCTGTCTCCCACACTCGTGTACCCAGAAAGCAGACAGAACTTTGGGTGCACAGAATCCAAACTGGGTTCCACTTTTTCACATGCAAAGATGTGTGAGAAACAAATGGCCACATCTTTTGTTAATAGGCTGCACACTTGTGTCCTTCTATGATTGTCTTTTCCTTTCTTTTAGAAATGATTTCAAGGGGCTGAGGGATGGCTCAGTGGATAAGAGCACTGACTGTTCTTCCAGAGGACTAGGGATCAATTCCCAGCACCCACATGGCTTATAACTCCACTTCCAGGGACTCTGGCACCCTCACACAGATACGCCAATGCAGCAAAGCACCAATACACATAAAAATAAATAAATATTTAAAAAGGAAGAAATGATTTTAAGCATTGATGTCACTGGAACCTTAAGGAACCATGAGAAACCCATGACATTTTCACTGTTCATGACACTGTTGGCCCCGGAGCTTGGGAATGAAGGTGAGGTCTCACTATAATCTTTTTCAGGTGTTTTTTCCCCTAAGTCTTTTACATGGATAGTCAAGAAGGCAGAGCACCGATTTCCTCTCAACTAAATTATAGTAGCAATTAGAAAGAAAAATTTCCAAAGCTACTAGTGTCGTTATATAGTTACATTTGAAGGCAATGCCGATTCTGGGATATTTTTGTTGAATTAAGCATTTCATTCCTTACCATGGATGCCTTTATCCTCCCACTTTTATTTCTATCGAGATTGTATTTACCATTTGGTTGTGGCTAATGACTCGTCCTAAATACTTGGAGAGTCTGAGAGGATGTGGGAGGAGTTAGGGGAGAGGAGGAGAAGGGAGAGACTAAGATCAAGGTGCATTATATAAAATTCTGAAAGAATAAATAAGAACATAATTTAAAAATACTTCCTATGGCTCACCAATGGGGGCATGCAAACCAAAAGATGAGGAGGAGTCACAAGAAGAAGAAGAGACAGGAAGATAGGTACCAGTCAAGCTGAACAGATTTTCGCAGACAAATTACAGTAGAATTGGTCTCACCTGAATGATTCCAGAAAGAACGGTTACTGATGCAGCCACCATTATATTCTTCTCCTCTATCATTGAGTCATTTTCTAGTGAGCTTGAGGACTGTCCTAGAGCAGTACTGTCACTTGAGGCCACTCTTGTAACTACAACTCCCACCATCATACTCAGAACTGGAAACGGACCTAGTTAACCAAAGGTGAATAACGGTCAGTACGCACCTCCCCATGCCTGAGTTGGTGTTCAGCCACAAAACTGCATAAAATAAGCCACTGTGTACAACCAGCCTTAGCCCTAATTCTTAGAGGAAACCACGAGTCTTCCAAATGGTGCACAATTTGGGATTTACAGGAAGTCGTAATAGAATTTATGAAGAGTGAATAAAGTCAGCATGAGTCAATCCGGTAATTGACTTACCCACAGATATGTGTCTAGAAGTGCCCAGGAAAAAGTAGGTTATGACTGGGAAAAAGGCTGCATACAACCCATAGGATGGGGGGATGTTGACCAGCAGAGCAAAGGCTAAACCTGGAAAGACAAGAACCAGGTCTTTAGTTTTCATTAGGTTCTCCTAATAGTTTAGATTGGGCATTTGAAGTAAGTTACCATGTTAACTCAAAGAGTGCCAAAGGTATAAATACAAGAGCTAAAATTAACATTGTAAGAAGAGCATGTGAGTATCGGTCTTTGCAGCAGAATCTCAGAAAGGATGTGTAGATGTGTATGGCACAAGCAATCAAAGAATTGAAAATAAAAATGCTTGGGCGAGAATGTGGATCAATGAAAGAGTAACCTGCCTAACCTGTAAGATGCTCTGTGTTTAATCACAGCACGGGGGAAACAAAAGCATTCTCAAAGGACGGGTCATCAAAATGAGCTTTAACCAAAGTGTTTTGCTCTGCAACAGAGTGCTTGCCTAGCATGCAGGATGCTGTAGTTGGACTCCTCGGTACTAACCAACAGCAGTGTTCAGGGACCTGGGCTGCAGCTCAATGGTAGTATGTTTGCCCTGTGCTTAATCTGCTCTCCCCTAAACCCATTAAAAACACGAGGAATGCCATAATGGGCCATCTTTTAAGTTGGGCATGGTGGCACATGCCTGTATAGCATTTGGGATTTGGAGGAAGGATGAGCAGGAGTGTGAGGCCAGCCCAAGTTCTATAAGACTCTGTCTCAACCTCCCTTCCTCTCTCCAGTTTTAAGAACAAAAAGTGAAAGGACAAAATTGAGAATGAAAAAGCCGTCAGCAAATATATATCAGATAAAGATTTAGTGTCCGAAATACATAAATAACCCTTGCAACTCCATAATAAAAGATGATCTTATAGCCCAGGCTGGCCTGAAGCATGCTATGTAGTCAAACTTCTGACCTTCCAGCCTGCACCTCCTGGGTTCCGGGATACAGGCATGGACCAGCACACCTGAGTCATACTGAGTTGACAATGGAACCCAGGGCTTTGGGCATGTGGGACAATCACTCTACCAACTGAGGCACATCTCCAGCCCTGGCAAGCCACATTTTTCAAGCAGCTAGGAGAACTAGGGGTCTAGTTTAGTCTTAAAGTTCTTGCTTGGTATGTGTCAGGCCCCAGACTTGATCTCCAGCACCAAACCAAACCAAACCACACCAAAACAATAACAACAAAACAAAACAAAAGATGAAGGATTTCAAGGCTTATTTTTCCAAAGACCCACAGAAGGATAATTAGCAGAAGAAAAGGAAAGATACTTAATAAACATCATCAGCTATTAGAGAAATATACACCAAGGCCACAATGAGATGCCACTTCTCACCCACCAGAACAGTAAAGATAAAAAAGATAGCAAGCAGTAAGGTGTGGAGGCATCTGAAGCCACATGCACTGCTTGGAGGAATGGAAGCAATGCAGGTGTGCAGCTCTACAAGTGGCTGAGCATCGAGCTACCACAGGACAGCAACAATGCTCCTACGGGTAGATCCAGGCAACTGA
The DNA here is from genome assembly GCF_903995435.1 of Acomys russatus. Classification (NCBI taxonomy): domain Eukaryota; kingdom Metazoa; phylum Chordata; class Mammalia; order Rodentia; family Muridae; genus Acomys; species Acomys russatus. The sequence goes on along the minus strand of NC_067137.1, from coordinate 44,777,172 downwards.
GACTTATTTTTACACAGAGTTGCACAAAAATGTTCACAAAAGCTTTATTCATCATTAGCTCTGAATAGAAATGACTCAAACGCTCAACGAAGTGTGCTATAACCATACAGTAGAATGCTGTCCTTGTTATAATACAAATAAGCTGGAAAGCATTGTGCTAAGCAAGAGAGGAGAACCAGACACCAAATGCCACCAACAATTCCATCTGCATGAAATATCCAGAACAGGAAAACCCACAGACACAGAACGTGCTGTTAAGGTGACGAGTGGAGGAAGGAGTGTGAAGTGTTTATCAAAGGATAAAATATTTTGTATGTGCATGTGTGAAGGGGTGGGGTGAGGGAATGGTAGTGAAAATATGCTAGGATTAGTGATGGTAGATGCTCAAGCCGATGAATATACTAAAACTCATTTCACATATCAGAAGGGTGGCTGGGCATGTCACGTGTTGGTAGAACGCAAGCCTAGCATGTGCGAAGCCTTGCTCTAGCACACATACACATATGTACACACACAAAAGAATTATGAGAGTGAGTTTTATGATATGCAAATTATATCCCCTCCCCCCAAAAAAAAGAAAGAAAGAAAAGAAGAAGTAACAGAGAAGAAAAGAGAGAAAACGTTACCTTGCAGTACGGCCACCAGCCCTGTGCTGATGCCAGAAACGATGTCACTCAGAAGCCATTCCTTTATCTTGTACGCTGGCAACCAAGATGCTATGGGGAACAAGGACAGGGCAATTTTCTTGGCCTTCTGTGAGGAGCAGCTGAAAACATTGAAAGCCACAAGTCAGTGACTTAATATCAAATTTTAAGTTTAGTTCCTGAGGGTAGGTAGAAAATTGGCAAAGGTGGCGTTACTTTACAGATGAAACTGGTCATTTCGCTGTCGCTAACAAATGCCCCTTTACCCCTGCCAAGAGCTTTCTGGTCACTACCAAAGAAACTTTTCTCTTTTTAAAAAGGAAAATGCCAGCTTTTCTTCAGCTATAATAATTTATGTGTCATCCTGAGTTGAACTGTGCAGCCTTTCGATTGAGAATCTGCCTGTGTCCATCAGTTAGGCTCAGAAGGGCTGTGTTTGTGCCGCTGGCAGCGCTGGTCTATTCCTTTTGCTGTTCCAGCTCAGGAAGGGAGTAAGAGGTCTGGAAGGCAAAGACTGACGGACTCCCAGAGCTGTGGACTACAGCCAGAAAGGAAAGCCTGAAAGCTAGAAAATTTAGGAGAAACTGCTTCGCTTCTTCCTCATTCCAGTACCTCAAGAGTCTCTTACCTACAGCACCTTTTGAGATGATCCAGGAATGTCTTGTGATGTCTTTGTGTCTTCTTGAACTCCTCTCCGAAAGTGTTTGTGGAGTACACCGGTCTGGCCACTACGTACTGGTTCCCTATGGCTTCGATCATGTTGCTTTCCCTGGTGACAGTGGCAAGTAGGAAGACCTTTGAAACTATGTGGTGGACGCTTCTTCTTGCCGTTAGCAGGTTAAAATGCCTGAAACCAAACAGAGCTTGCTTCTTAAATAACTCAGAGATAATGTGATGCAATTTACAGATGAGTGAGCTCCGAACTGAATGTTACCACCTTTTGAGATCAAAAGAGGCAGGATTAAGGGACCCGGGTCGCGTTTTGCCACAGCAGTACCCTTTTTCCTTCAATGAGCCAACACAACTCCTTTGTGTTAAGTAAGCGGGGATTTCTTATTCTTTTATTTTTATTTTAGAGACAAGAGCTCACTATGTAATCTTGGCTGGCTTGGAACTTGGTTCGTAGACCAGGCTCACCTGGAACTCACAGAGATCTACCTATTTCTGCCTCCCACATGCTCAGCTTAAAGGTGTACAGCCAAAAAGCAGTAAGTTGGCTCGGTTTACTTACTAAACAGTTCTTGAGAGTCCATCTCAACTTTTTTTTTTCTAGCGATGTTTCCAGAGATATGGTACTGGAACAGTGGGACAGATCAAAGCATATTCATTTCTCTTTAACTCTAACCAAGGTTGTCCTAATTTATACATCAGAGTTGTTGTTTTTTTTTTTAATAAGACCTCAAAAATGGTTTCACTTTTTGAAAATCAAATATATTATGCATTTATATTCCTGTGGCTCCTGGGAGTCAAAGGAAACTATGTGGAGACAAAGTATGACTTTGTCTATTTAGCTTATGAATGACAAATTCCTTTCTAAGGAAAGACGGAGGGCAACTGGCTTATGCTGTTCAGGCCGCTGATGACTCCCCTATTCCAAGGTGGCTGTGGAGGCTGACAACTTCCAGTGATGTATCAGACAGGATCAAGGTGCTCTGCACTGGGTGGATACTACTTAGCATTTTCTGGGGCTGAGGATACAGCTCAGTGTAAGACACTGGCATATATGAGGCCGTAGGTTCAATCCCTACTACCCCAAAATAAACACATGAGTACATTAAGTCAATCAACAAGAAAATAACAGTTTCTACATAAGGCAGTGGTTCTCGACCTGTGGGTCATGATCCCTTTGGCAACCTTTATCTCCAAAAAATATTTACATCACCATGTATAGCTAGCAAAATTACAGCTATGAAGTAGCAATGAGATAATTTTTTGGTTGGGGGTCAGCACAACACGAGGAACCATATTAAAGGGTCACAGCATTGGGAAGGATGGGGACTGCTGGTATGAGGTATCTAAATTTGTATTCATGTCTCTATTTTGTTTTTATGATATTAGAAGATCAGTTTATAAAATCTTTTGTGTACGTTATCAGCTTAGTACTCACACTTCTTTGAGACATTAACTATTATTATCATCCTCATCCTACAAATGAGAAAATAATTACACACACTCTCATTCACCACAGTCTAAGTGTCTTTTGTTCATACAACAACTAACCACGTCAAAAATGGGACCTCCATTTTCCGACTTTTCTGTTTCTCTTATGACGTGCCGTTCATTTTCCAACATGAACATAACTAAAGCACATTCTGCTAGGATTTCCCTCTCCTGATCTTGGTTTTGCGTACCTACCCAGGAGGCTCAGTTTTGTTCTCTGACTTAAATCACAGTGAGTAACAGTTATCTCGTGCCGATTGTGTATTGTCACGTTGCGCTCTCTCCCACCAGCCTTTTCCTGCATGTGTGCAGCCTTCACATTTACAACAGGAACTAGAGTCTGCCTTCAATTCTTGGCCTCACCTGATCTCTCTCCGACCACCCACTTTCTTTCACAGGACAGTGTCCTAATACCTTCTAACTTTCCCCATGAGTCAGCCTCTGACAGTGCGTTGCTCCTTCCTTTAGCCCTATTGAATCTTGAACTTTACTGTGACTTTTAACTTCTTTCTCAGTCTCTCCCTCAGCCTGCTGTCACTTGTCTGTGTCCCCTCTTCCGTTTTCCTCCTCACTTCCAAGTCTCTCCCCTTACTGGCTGTAAAGTACTTCTTCACACCAGAACTTGGTCATGAAGCGGATATGGCTTGCTCTTTGCACTAAACAGCATGTTTTGTTTGTTTGTTTGCTTTTGGCTCTTTGGCCAGTTGCCAACACTGTGGCTGGGACATTAGAACCTAAAACCTGTCTACAGTCAGTGACTTCTGATGCCGTGAAGGCTGTCTGGCAAAGGCTGTCTAGAGTGAGGGCTCCGAAATAGTCAGCCTTAAGATGAGGGGGACTCAAGGCGGTCATGCTCCTGTCATACGTGGCTGTGGATGCCCCAGGGGAAGATTTCAGTTTGATTGTCTTACTCACGTTTCCTACTGAGGGGTTCACAGAAACTTGTTAGTTCAGACTGTATATCTTTTCTTCTTTTGCCTATTATATTGTCTTTCTGCAAATCCATGATTTTATTTATCTCTTCATTAATTAATTAATTAACTAATTAATTAATTCACTCATTCATACATATGATTTTGTCAGTGACAGAGAGACAGGAGTAACTTCTTATCTGGCCCCTTCCTGAGACTATCACAGCGGGCTCTTTAACACCCCTCCTACTTGCGGACAGATCAGGAGCCTGAACTCTGGCCCTCTTGCTGCACAGTGGAGGCAGCTTCCTCCTCACAGAGAGTGTGGTAGCAGGGTGTGCAAGACTCAGGGAAGTTGAGAAATCTGTCCAGACCTATGAGAGCTTGAGAACCAGACTCTTTCCCCCCTGCTTGCCTGACAGAATGCTGCTGTCTCACATCCGACAGGTAACAAACAACCAGGAGCCCATAGAGCCAGTCATGCAGGTGCACTGCAGCTGACTGGGCCCCAGACAGTCATGAGTGCATGCCATTCATCATGTCTGTGCTTCTTGGGAGAAACTTACTTCAGAATCCAAGTGATTTTATCAATTTGTTTTTCACTCACAGGGTGTACTTTTCTTTCCCGAAATTCTTGGGTAAAAATTGTTTGGTCCCTGGAACCTGCAATTCCAGTTTCAAATATTACACCAACATTTATAGATTTTTCATGCTTTGTTTTATCTTTGTGGTTCAATTCTCTGTGGCCTCCTTAAAGTGTCAGTGACTTTAGGTAACTGGAATTCATTCATGGAGCACTTGGCTCCCGGTAATCTTGGAACTTTTCTATTTATTTGTAAATGTTTCCATTTTCATTTACTTTCCCAAGTTGTATGCTTTAAAATTTATTTGGCCTTTATGGTATCTATTAACGTGCGCGCACGCGCATGTACACACACATACATGTATGTAGATCTACATGCCTTGGTGCCAAATCACCCACATCTATCATTCTCTGCTTTAAAAAAACATTTTAGCAGAAATTTAATCCTAGAGCAATCTTTGAGCTCTTCTTATGAATTAGTTAACATTTTGACAACCCCAGGAATTAAACATTAGGTGTTCCTTACCCACCCCTCTGAGGTCCACCTGATTATGACCAGCTTCATCTCTGGTCGCCTGGGAGCCGCCATTGTGCCTGCCCCGCTCTGCAGAGGGGTGCCTTGTGGCCCTGCTTTTTCCAGCTCAGCATTTAACTAGTGTTCTGGCCGCAGAACTGTATCCTTTCCCCTGGGAAGCAAGGCATTTGAACCAGCAGTTCTTCCAGCAATGTTAGTAACTGTGTTTAATTGGACGGGGGTGGGGGTTGGGGGGGTTGGGGGAATGGGAGGGTGGGGAAGAGTGGTGGGGGGCGGGGCATGCGCTTTCCCTCTTACACAAGGGAACCCTCGGTGACACCATCTCTCAAAAGCTACTCGACCTAAGGAGCGTCTTTGAGGATACACCCCCTAAAAGGATACACTCTTCCTGGCATAAGGTGAAAGCCCTCCTCTTCTTCGTGGACCTCAAAACAGCCCGGTGCTAGCCAGGGGAGAACCAGAGGGAAGCCTGTTCTATGCCACGGAATAGTCGCTACGAAAGAGGATCACACAGTGTTTTGAAATTTGTAATTGGAAAGTGTGTAAGGGAAGGGAGAGCAAGCGGAACACTTGCTTCAGGGGACACCACAGCCAATGAGGGTCCCAGTTAGCTGCTAGACAGGATCGGGATGGAATCAGGGAATGATGACGTCAGTATCAGAGAGGCCAAAAAGTCATGAGTAGCTGGGAGGGAGGGGGAAGGCTAAGCAGAGGTGTTAGCAAAGGAAGTTGGAAGGGATCATAGTCGGCAGGCAATGCTTAACCCCTAAAAGCCATGATTCTCTTGGCTTTCTTCAGCTTCTGAAGCACAGCAGGACAGCCATCGACAGAGACCTAAATACATGACCACTATTATGTAAAACATGGAGAAGATTTTGTTTTCCCCGCTGCCCTTCTATGATGATTGCTTGAAGGCCATTTACATCCCACAAACACTTCCAAGGCTGGTTAAAAGCCGGACCACTTCATGGAAACAGGGTTTATAGGCTGACATGGAAGGCCTTTAAAGGTAATTGGGCAGGGGTGAGGAACCTGAGGGTGTAGAGGCAGTTTTTCCATGTGTCCAAGACAAGACTTTGAAAGGACATGTTTCGGGGTGTGTGTGTGTGTGTGTGTGTGTGTGTGTGTGTGTGTGTGTGCGTGTGTGTGCGCGCGCGCGCATGTGCGTGTTTCTGCTTTGGTCATGTCTATGTGGCTAACTCACATTTCTCAGTTCAGTGTCCACAGTGGGTAAGAACATACATAACACAGGTCTTGCACTGCTAGTTTAATAGGTCTGTTGACATATTGTGGTCTTCACCTTTGTAAAACTCAGCTCAGTTTTAGCTTGATTTTAGTTTAGACTCTGAACTGTCTGTTTACCATCAATTCCATCATGATACTGTCCACATAATGAAGGGGGTGGTGGGGAAGTCAAGCCTATCTGAAAACTTTTAGAAAAGAGGGAAACATGTCAGCCATGTGGTACGTAGCAGTCATTCTGTCACTTAGGAGGCACAGGAAAGAGGATCAAGACTTTGAGGCCAGCTTGACTCAAATAAAACAGACCAAAAAATTTGGTAGGCAAGCATGCCTGGCTTCAGGGCTTTGCTATGGCAAATGATTCCAGCCTTAGTTTTCTTTTTTCTTTTCTTTTCTTTTCTTTTTTTTTTTTTTAAGCATTGGTTTTCTTAATTCTAGAAGGAAGAAACTATTTATCTTTCTAATAGGGCTGTTTTATGAGGTTGGCTGAGGCACAGAGACTTCTTAGACTTGATTTTTTTTTTTTTATATAACAGCTTCAAGACCAAGTTTTCTATGAACAGTGTAGACCTGATTTGCAACTGTGTCCATGCAGCGAAACTAACCAAGACCTGGTGGGCACATGTTACGGTAGTTTGAAAGAGAACAGCCCCAACAGGCTCATAGGGAATGGCACTATTATGGCCTTGTTGGAGTAGGCGTGGCATTCATTGTTAGAGGAAATGTGTCACTGGGGGCAGGCTTTGAGGTCTCAGATGCTCAAGCCAGATCCAGTGTGTCTCTGTTTCTTCCTGCTGCCTGTCCATTCAGACGTACAACTCCTAGCTACTTCTCTAGCACCGTGTCTGCTATATACCCCCAGAACCATAATGGACTAAACTCCTGAAACTGTATGCCAGCAAGAGTTGCTGTGGTCATTGTTATCTTCACAGCGATAGAAACCTTAATGGAAACACATAGTAATGCTGTCAACTTTTCTATGACTTTCATATTCACTCTGAGCTTATCTCAAAAAAAAAAAAAAAAAAAAAAAGGAGCAGTTTTCTAATCTCACCGAAGGTTAAACCCATTTTTGAAGAATCTACCAATTTAAACTTCTCAGCGTGGACTGGGAGACCCTTTGTATTTGGGCTCTGGCTTTTTCACAAGTACAGTAGTAAGTTCCTAAAACACCCTTGCCCTGCCTTGTTTTCTTTATCTGTGATGTTTTCTGACACCTGCTAAATTCCTAGTTACTCTTAAAAATATCCAGTTGGCCCCACTATTAGCTCTCTTCTTCACTCCTTTAACAGGCATTGCTTGACCTAAAGTGTGTCAGGAACTCAGTGGTCCATGATAAAGAGATGCTGAGAAGCTTCCTGCAATCTCTCAGCTGGGCTTAGCCATGCTCTTCTTGAAAGTGCCCTAGACACATTCCTATCCCACACCATAAGGTATTATCACTATTGTGCGTGGCTTTCTCCCCATGTACAACTGAGTTTCCTAAAAGCAAAGCTTAAATCTTAGGGCTTTGTTTTGTCCTGCGTTCCTTTTGTGAAAGTCCTGTAATGTAGTAAGAATGCAAGAAGATTTTTCTGTAATGACGCAAAATATGGAATGAAATATTTTACACATACATGATGCAGCCCTACCACTCAAGTTTACATATGTAAAATGATTGGGACAGTTAATAGCTTGAGAGAATTATTATGGGTATGGGTTGGAACTGGGAGACATTTCATGCAGATCTGTGTCATGAGTTTGACCTTAGAAACATCACCCCATTTTTTGCAAGGGTAATGAGAAAGAAGCGTGAACTTAGCAGAGATAGTAAGGCTGTGGGGTTGGCATGGGGCTTTCATACTATTGCTGGATGCAAAGCAGTGCAGCAATTATGGAAATCAGTATTGGGCTTCTTAAAACAATTAAACATATAACAGCATTTTATCTACCTAAACCACTCCTAGGTTTATACATTAATGAACCTAAGTCAGCACAGAGTGGAAATACCTGCACACCTATGTTTATTACAGCACTATTTCAGTCACTGAGTGAGCAATCGGTCTGGGTATCCAACAACAGACAAATTGATAATGAGAATGGGATATATATTCATACATATGAGTTTTATTTGGCCATAAAGAAGAACAAAATTATGCAGTTTTCAGGGAAATGAGTGACATCAGATGTCATGAAGGAAATAAGCCAGACTCATTAAGATGGCTTGTTTTTATTCATACTGTCTCAAATGAACATAGAAGGGGGATGTTTGGGAGGAAGGAGGGAGCCAGGGAGAGGTGGGCATGATGGGGGTGAACACAAGTGTGAAACTGCCATAATGAACCCCATTATGCTGTACAATGAATATGTGCGTTAGAACAAGTGGGCAGTAAGAGATTAAAAAAAAAAAAAAACTGCAAAGGAGACTTTGTTGTCCAAAAGGAGAAATCAGTAGAGATGTACTGAAAGGCGCTATAACAAGTTTCAGACCAGAAGGCTCAGAGGAGAGCACAGAGAGCCCCTAGTCATTCCCGTAAGGCCTTGTGGTTTTCTAAGTACTTTGGTTTCCTACACGCAAACAAGGTAGTATCATTATCGTCAGTTCACAGGCGCGCACTGAGATGAGAGACAGTAAATGGCTTTCCTTACTCTTGATAGTAAGCGATGGAACCAGGGACACAAAGCCAGGTTTTGTGATGACAGACTCACTGTGCGCACTGCACGTTTTTCTCTGTGACTTAATGTGGGAAAATACAAATCCTCTCTATTCTGGAGAGAGAAGACACAACCCAAGAGTGAAAGGCTGCAGGAAAGCAGCACTCCTGTCCTTGAACATAGAATCTCTGCCTCTAATGTCACACACACAAAGTTGAGTCAGGGCAGCCTAAGACTCCATCTGGTTTGTCCCAATCTTTGGGCCTTAGCAGAATGAAAACAAGGTAGGGGAAACCTCTCCTTTCAAAAATCTGTTTGGAGAAACACAACCTTTTTGGTAGACAAATGCTAGACTACGTTATTGCTAATTTATTCTAGTAACTTTAAAATGTCCATTATTATCAGATATGGCGTATGCCTTTAATCCCAACATTTGGGAGGCGGAGGCAGTTGGATTTCTTTGTGAGTTCAAGGCCAGTCTGCTCTACAGATTGAGTTCTAGGATGCCAAGGCTACATAGTGAGACTCTGTCTCAACAACCCAGCAACAACAAAATAAGCATTATTAATCAGGATGTGGTGGTCACTCCTGCAATCCCAGCACTCACTTCCTGGGGCAGGATGATAGCCATGCATTTGAGGCCAGCGTAGGCAATATCATGAGTTCCAGGCTAGCTTGGGCTGCAGAGTAAAACCCTGTCTCAAAAAACCAGATAACTACAGCAACAAATCCATGCCCCGTTTGTGAATTGTTTCCTTGGTAGAATAACAAGCTATTTAATAGATATTTCTGTATTTGCTCCCCACACTATTTCTCCAAATGACTAATTTGTTTTGGAAAAAAGAATTTAGTCTAATGTTCTAATGGATCGTTTATTTATACATATAAAAACATTATTAAGTTGGGTACAATGGCTTGTGGCTATAATTTCAACACCCAGAAGGTTAAGGCACAAAGATATCTGTGAATTCAAGACCAGCCTAGGGAATTTGAAATCAGTCTGGGTTAGGTGGTGAGACCCTATCTCAAATAAACCAACCAGCCAATATGAATATGGTAAAATAAATTTTCCCAGAACCTAAAAGAGTAAAATCGAATCTAGTTAGCACTGATCAATGATAGCATAGGTACCTGAATGATCTTCCATTGGTTGTGGCATTGGGTACTGAACTGCTGTCAGTGGCAACCCACCCCCCTGCCCACCCCCAGTCTCTCTGCTTTCACTCTCTGTGCTTGCTGCTGTTGCTTTTCCTCTTTTCTCCTTTGCTCTACTGCTGGACTCGAGTGTTTGGAAGATAAAGCCCTCACAACTGGGATGGGCGGCCTTTCTAAATCTCTTCTCAGCTTTTCCTAAAAGCCTTCTGTGTTTCTTAGCTCTTCAGAGCCAGATAACCTACCTATAAGACCCAGTTTAGGTGGAGAGTTAGTGGAATTATCTGAATACAGAGAACCCTGCTACTGTCTCTGAAAAGGCTATTTAAGTCTTCACAAGGCACACGACCACTTACTTGATAACATAAAGCTCCTCAAATGCTGAACTCACATTGCTCGTGTTCCAGACACATGGTTAGCCTATTAGTGAAGTCATTCAAACTATCCATGCTTATAAAGTCAAGATTATCACAGTAACTTCTAAGTACACTGTGTTAAGCAAAAAAAAAAATTTGAGAAATAGCAAATCAATTTGATTACAGTGATCGTCAAGTTCAGTTCCTACCTGGATATAATCAGTGAGGAGCCAGAGCAACACTGGTAAATGTTTGAGACAAAGCAGTTCTGTTCCAGAAGACAGTAGTATATGCATCTAGTTAGGTCTATAGACTCTGCATGCAACCATATGCATTATGGATGTCTTTATATAGGTTATATAAAGTGGTGGGCAAATTACCTTTCTGTCAGCTTTAATAATTAACTTTCATTAACTTTTACAACAATGGAAAGGCTCCAATATGGTCTTGACCTTTGAGACGCTGATCAGCAGAAGTGATGATGACAACAGCTTCCTTGAGTTCCTGGTGAGATTAAACCACCCACTGCATTTGTGCGTGTGTGTGTTTGTGTTTGTGTGTGTGTCTGTGGTGTATGGTGTGGTGTGTGTGTGTGTGTGTGTGTGTGTGTGTGTGTGTTTGTGTATGTCAGAGAGACTTCATTGGTTTGCAGAGATTTGCACTACCACATTAAAAAAAAAAGTCTTCACAAGTGTTATCTTTCTGACATTTCACCTAGCAGCTTAGATGGGAGTTCAGAGGTATTTCTTGGCTGGATGACTCCACAAAACTTAGTAGCTGCAAAAGACGGTGTACAAGTTACCTCCTGGTACAATAAAGGGCCCCACTAGACACACTCTTTCAATTCCAGACAACAGTCCTGTGTTTTCAGTCTGACTTATGGTCCCACCACTGCTCTAGCGAACAGCAGTCATTCCTCTGTTTTCAAAGTCAATAAATATTCCGGCCCTCTTCTTGTTTAACCTTGTAGCCTTTGACCTTGCTGCTGGCCTCTTCACAGTCTCCTCCTGTTAAAAGGTTCGTGTGTGTTTCTTTCCAGCGTTTTTCCCACCTTACATTTCATTGCCAACCACTTGTCTACCCTGTCTCTTCTTCAGTGTTCCCAAAGTTCTGTCCTGGGCTCTGTTCTCTTTCTCTCTCTTTCTCCATAAACAAAAGTTCCATTGTCCCCGGTGGCCCCCAGATTGCTAGCTCCAGCCAAACTTGCTCAGGATCTCTGCAGAACCACCCCGATGGAATCTAGACCTGACATACCCCGAGTCTGAGCCCTTGGTTTTCCTCTGAAATCTGCCCCAGCTGTGTTCCATTTCAGAAAAACACTCCTGCCTGCTCATGTCAGAGAGCCCGAGACCATTTCCTCTTGCAGTCTCTCCACCTCCAGTCACCCATCACCTGCTCAGTCTCTCCCCCTCCAATACAAAGCCACCATTATTAACCCCAACACTGCCTAAGCTGTGAACATCTTTGGCTGGAGCCCCTTGCTGCCTTTCCTGCTTCCTTTTAACAAGCTTTTCATGGCTTTCTCTACTAGTATCTTAAGAGAGGCACATCATAATGTAGATATCCACACTTACATAGACTTGTGTTAAGTTTGACTCCTTCGTCAGAATGGCAGCTGCGAGCACAGAAGGGCCCTTGGCTTTATCCTGAGTAAACTGCTGCATCTCCAGCACCCATGATGAATCATTTGCAGATTAAGCGATAGTGACTGAATGAATTATAATTCATATATACAGGTCTACAAGAATGAGAAGGTAGCTGAAGCTTGTTCTAAGTTAACCTAACCCATGTTTAAAATCTGTCTCATACGTGTGCTTACTAAGAGTTGAATTAGCTACAGTACCATTTATCTCTTTATTTTATTTCAGTTTACCATGAGACAGAGTCTCACTGTATGGCTCTGACTTGCTTGGGCATGGCTGTTTAGACCATGGCACTTTCAACTTCACAGAGATCTGTCTGCCTCTGCCTCCCAATTGCTGGGATTAAAATTTGCCACCATGCTCAGCTAGCTCATGATTTTAATAATAGCTAACATTAATTTAGCTCTTCCTATGGGGCCAAAATAGTGTATACTTTATTGGATTTGTCTCATTTAATTCTAACAAGAATCACACACAACACAGTATTTGAATTCATATTCCAGGTACAAAGTAATCTATTGAGATTTGGTGCAGGTGGTGGAGGCAGTCAGCACCAGGCGACTTAGCTCTATTATTTCCATAACAACTATATAAAACCACTTTTGACTATTTTAACAAATGTATGGCTTATTTGATCAGAGCAATGTGCCTTAATCAAATTGCATGCTTAGGTTTGGGTGCTGAGAGAACTGGAAAATTTTGTGCCTAGAAATAGTCTCAGCTGTGTGTGGTGGTGTATGCCTTTAATCCCAGCACTCGGGGAGGAAGAGGAAGACAGACATCTACAAGTTCAAGGCCAGCCTGGTCTACAAAGCAAGTCCAGAACAGCCAAGGCTACACAGAGAAACCCTGACTTGAAAACAAACAAACAAACAGACAGACAGACAAAGTCTCAGAAGTATTGATCAGAACTAAAATAATTTATTTTAAAACAAATAGGAGAGCTTATGGGTGGTGAATGCAAGCTGGGCAAAGATAAATGAATGACATTTCTATTTACTCATGATAGCCAACTAGAGAAATTAATAGAAAGATTATATTGGGACTTGTAACAAAAGCTACAAAAATTAGTGTGGTTAAACTTTATTTATAGACACACGAAATCTACAGAGGATATTACAGACTGTCTTTAAGGACAAAAGAAGTGAGGAAAAATATAAAGCTGCATATTTTCATGGATGTGAAGGCTCAATATCATAAAGAGATTTATTTAAATTAGATGCTATTGTAATCACCACCATCATCAAAAAGCCTACAAACCAAATAAACAGCCCTAAAATCTGTATAGTAGACACAAAAGGCCAAGAAAAGCCAAGGCAAGCTTGAAGTAGAAAAACAAATGTTGAGAGACTTAATTTTCAGGACACACATTTTTAAGTGCTAATTGATGCGGGGGGGGGGGTGGGGAGGGAGAGCAGGAGCGGGGCTTAGCTTACTGAGGACTCTGTGGTCCTGAGCCCAGAGACAGAGCTGTAAGTAGTGTTTATCGATGTTAGAAACATACATTGAAGCTGTTTATGATAGAGGGAGGGTGATGTGATGTAAACAAAGGTGCTGAGACAACTGGCTACCCAGATGGAAAAATTCCAGTTCAGGTCTCCTGGTGATCTGGAATTAGAGGCCTGCCTGAGTAACACAGCATGAGCCTGTGCCAAAATTATTTTCTTTGTAGATCTCAATTCTGCATCTACTTACAAAATATTGAGATAACTAAAAAATCCAAATATAAAAAGTAGGAAAATTAACCTTTAAACGAGGAAAATAATATGCCATTATGTCAGTCTAAAAATATTTCTTAAGCAACTTATAAAAATATGCATAGTTCTCTCTTTTTCTTTTGTTTTATGAGACAGTATCTCTTTCTTCTGCCTTCTTTCCTTCTTTCCTTCTTTCCTTTCTTCTTTCTTTTTTTCTTTTTCTTTTTCTTATTTTTTTTTTCTTTTTTTTTTTGGAGACAGAGTTTCTCAGTATATACATGGCTTCGTGGAACTCGCTCTGTAGACCAGGCTAGCCTGAATTCAGTGATCCACCTGCCTCTGTCTCTGAGTGCTGGTGAGCCAACACTGTCCAGCTGAAATATGCATATCTTAATGAAAAAATAGTTAAATCCAACATCATTAATATTAAATCATGAAAGCAATATAGTAACAGTGAAGAGAGGTTCCAGACTGGAGAAGTAATTGGCTCCACTTGAATCTTTTTTCTTTCTTTTCTTTTCTTTTTTTTTTTTTTTTTTTGGTTTTTCCAGACAGGGTCTCTCTGTGTTAGCCTTGGCTGTCCTAGACTCGCTTTGTAGACCAGGCTGGCCTCGAACTCACAGTGACCCACCTGCCTCTGTCTCCCGAGTGCTGGGATTTAAGGCATGTGGCACCATGCCCGGCTCCACTTGAATCTTTTAAAAAGATGATGATGGTGGTGGTGGTGATGAGTGCATGTTGGGATATTTTGTCTGCACATGTCTATGCACCACATGTGTGCTTAGTGCCCAGTGAGTCCAGAAGAGGGCAGCATGTCCCTGTAACTGGAGTTACAGATGGTTGTGAGCTACCGTGTGTGGTTGAGGAATCAAATGCAGGTCCTCTGCAAGAGTGAAAAGTGCTCTTAACTACTGAGCCATCCCTGTAGCCACTTCAATTGAATTTTAAAGTGACTGATACCAATAGAGAAGAACATTTAAAAATCAGTAAGACAAAAGGCAGAATTCACAGACAATGCAATTACACTGAAAGTTAAAGAAATATAAATTAAAACCACAATGAAAAACATTTTACACTCAGAAGCAATAGCAGCAAGGCTTTCTCTCTATTTGAGTAGGGCAGGAAGAAAAAGAAAAGCATAATTATAATACAAAATTTGCTATAGGGCCTTTAAGCAGATCCTTGCAAATCACTGAAGAGTTCTTAAACTTAGTCTTTATTTGTTTTGTGCTGTATTTGCTTTTGCTTGTCAGACACTAAGAGCAAAATGCTTGTCTAGGGTGTATCTTGGTGGCAGAACATGTGCTTAGAGGCCCTGCTTTCAAGTCCTCAAAGCCAAATAAAATAACAAGACAAACAAAATCAAAATCAAAACCCAAATGGCTGAGCATGTTGTCAGGAGTTTGGAGTTAAAACAGATCTCACATTACCATATGAGTGACATACAGCCATCATTTCTCTGAACAGTTTCAAGCTGTCTTATCCAGCTGAAGGTTCACATCTCTAAGACTTAGGAAGTTTCACTCTCAAGTGTATACCTTTCCAACTACATGTCTTTCAGAATGCTCATGGCTGCGTAGCAAAAGAGCAACAAAGGAAATAACCTAGTCATCATAAGTTGTACAATGAATAAAGGAACCATGTTTTTAAGAAAACAACAAAGCAAAATGCTTTGTTCCCAAGATGATATTCTGCACAACCGCTGGCTCAGACATACAAAAGCCATGTAATAAAATGAGTATGTCTTGAAGCTCTAATATACAGTGTCACGGCTAGTGTTAGCAATAACACTTAAAATCTGCCAAGAGAGAAGTAGATCTTGAATGCGCTCTCCCTCTCCTCCCCTCCCCTTCCATTCCTTCCCTCCCTACCTCTACCCCCCCCCACACACACACACAAAGAGACAGAGAGATGGAGACAGATAGACAGAGACAGGAACAGAGTAACAGGAAAGCTGGACATAAAGATGCATGCCTATCGTGGTGATGCACACCTGTAACCCCAGCACTCAGGGAGGCAGAGGCAAGTGGACCTCTGTGAGTTCAAGGTTAGCCTGGTTTACAAAGTGAGTCCAGGACAGCCAGGGCCACACAGAGAAACCCTGTCTTGAAAAACAAAACCAGCCAAACAAAAAAGATTTATACCTATAATACCAGGACTTGGGAGGCTTAGGCTGGAGGATTGAGGGTTCGGGGAGGATAGTCTGGGCTACATAATAAGAAACTTTCAGAGAGACAGAAACAGAGGGGCATTAAGAAGAAAAAAATGCTTAGGACTCATAGATACGTAACAGGTATATATAAATAAACAAAGAGAATATAAAAGCACTTTCTCAGAAAATTGGGAATAGGGCTACCTCAAGATTCAGCTATACCATTCCTTGGAATATACCCAAAAGATGCTCCACCACACAACAAGGACATTTGGGCCTATTCAGACCTAGCCAATGGAAAGAGCATTCTCCACAGTGTGTGTCAGAGCTAGCACTGCCTCTGACATGAAGTCTGGTGCCCCCTATTTGACCATTTCCCCTTGGTGGGGAGGCCTGGTGGCACTCAGAGGAAGGGCAAGCAGGCTACCAGGATGAGACCTGATAGGCTGTGATCATATGGTGGGGGAGGAGATCCCCTTCTGTCACAGGTCTAGAGGAGGGGACTAGGGTGAAAGAGAGAGGGGATGGAGGGGAGAACAGAAAGATACAAGTGAGGAGATAACAATTAGGATGTAATCTGAATAAATTATTTAAAAAATAAAATGAGAAACACACACACACACACACACACACACAAAGCAGGATTGTGATTGTCTTTGGGAGGATGAATAGGACTAGGAAGTGGGCTTCAAGTTTTTTCCTACTGAAGAGTTGTTCAAATAATAATAATAATAATAATAATAATAATAATAATAATAATAATAATAATAATAATAATAATAATTTTCTAGGGCTGCCAGTACAAAGTACTATGAAACATACCTGTAAAAACTAATTAAAAAAAGGCTTTCCCCCTCACTTCCGAGGGCCAAAGATTCAAAATCAAGGTGTCAGCAGAGCCATGTTGCAACCAGACACTGGCCAGAGTGCGTCCCTGCCTCCTCCTCCTCCCTTCCAGTGATGTCTTCCGTCTCTCGCACCCTTGCCAGGCGGTATCACTCCAGCCTCTCTCTGCCCGTCCTCATATGCCATTCTCACTGGGCATCTCCATCTTCTCCCTTTATGACAAGATGTAACTTAGAAGCAGCGAAACAGGCCGTTTTTGAACATACATTTGCGTGGGCTTTAGCAAATGATTATATCCACACGTATTCGCTATTAAGGGTCCTATGGCAAATTGCTGCACACTTGATGTGAAGCAACACAGACTTCTAGCCTTACTCTTTGGCAGGTCAGAAGTCTTCCGTGAGTCCTACTAGACGAAAGTTCATTGCTGACAGCCCTGGGGAAGACTCTTACCTTGCCTTTTCTCATCTAAAGACCACCCGCATTCCTTGGCTCCTGACTTTTCCATTTTCAAAGCTGGCAGCATTTTATCTCTTTGCTCTTGCTTCTGATGTCAATCCTCTGCCTTATAGTTGTAAGAGTCTCTCTCAGATAATCTCCTCATCCTGAGGTCTTTATCCTTTAACTACGTTCAAAAAGTTATTTCTGTCATATAAAGTGACATATTCACAGGTTTGGTGTAATCGGACATGGTCAACTTGGGAAGCCACTATTCTGCCCAGCACCTTGGGGAACATCCACCCCATCTGAGTGGAGGACGTTTCCGTCCCTCCAGGAAATGAGATCACTTCCTTTCGCAGCCAGTCCCAGTCAACTCCCAGAGGCAGCCTCCATCCTGACTTCACTGTAAGTTTGATGAGTGACTCATTCGTGATCTTCATATAAACAGGAGATACAGTGTGTTCTTTCGTGCTATCTTGTTTCTGTCTCACAGCTTAATATTTTTGCAGCTTGTCTATATTGTTGCCCATTGGTTTTTTTTATTGCTGTGTAATACTCTGTTGTATAAATGTGATAAGTTTTGCTCATAATTCTCTTGTTGGTGAGTTTGTAGGCTGTTTCTAGCTTAAGACTCTTATGAACATTCTTATACAATGTTTGGTGAACAAGTTTTTAATTTCTCTACAGTGCTGTGAGAATTTCTAGGCTACAATATGTGTAATTGTGTAAAACTATGGAGTAGTTTATTAATTATGATTCTCATCATCATTGCTGGAAAATATCATTTGTTCTTTATCTTGCTAACAGTTCATATTATCAATGTTCAGCTCCAGCTGTTATAATGAGTACTTATTTTAAAAAATTTTTAAAATTTGAAATCCCCTTAAACTAATAACAGTTCACCTTTACTGGTAATTCACCCAAATGTCTTAGGAAATAAAGTATTTTTTCTCCTGTCAAATTTTATCCTTGGAATTGCATGATGCCTTAAATAGCCCTCTTGGCTTCCTGCCACTCTATTTCTTGAAGATGGTCAGTGTGTGTGCATGTGTGTGTGTGTGTATGTGTGCATATGTGTATGGTGTATGTATGTATATGTATATGGTATGTGTACGTGTGTATGTGGTTTGTGTGTATGTGTGCATGGATTGTATGTGTGTGTGTGTATGCCATGTGCGCATGCAGGTGTGTGTGCGTGCATGTGTATGGTATGTGTGTATGTATGTGTGTGCATATATGCATGTGTGTATATGTACAGTGTGTGTTATGTGTGTATAGTATGTGTAAGTGTGTGCATACTATGTGCATGTGTCTGTGTGTATATGCATGTGCTTGTGAGGGGATGTGCATGTGTGTGTATGTGGGGGGATGTGTATGTGTGTGTATGTATGTGTGTATGTAGGTATGTGTGTGATAGGGGTCCTTTTTCATGTTTAAGACAGAAGTTGACATTAGGCATCTTCCTCAATCATTCCTCCACCTTACTGTTTACGTAGGTTTCTCACTGAACCCAGAGCTCACCATTTTGTGATGTCAACCCACTAGTGAGTCCCTGGGATCTGCCTGTCTTCATCCACCTCTGTCTTCCCACAAACTTGTAGTGCTGGAGCTACACACATGCCCCTTTGTACCTGGCTTTTAAATGAGTGAATGCTGGCCAGCCTCGTGCCTGTGCAGTAAGCACTTGGTCCACTAAACCATCTCCTAGCCCACATCTTCATCTTTTTCTCCTAGCCTATATCTTTATCTTTCTATCCCAAGTGCCTCGCACGGGGCTGAACATGTGGCCAGTGCTCAGACTGATCTCCCTCTCAATAGAAAAACCACACTTTCAAGGTTGGGCTGAAATCTCAATTCTATTCCATTTACAAATTTGGATTGAGATTAAAAATCCACTATTATTTTGTTCTTTATTAATGGCAGAACATTGGCTCAATTTAAGAAAACCATGGCTGTGTTCTCACAAGCCATCAAGTTTTGTATCCACAGGGCCGTTCAGAAGGACTCTCAATCAATCCAGGACTTAGAGCACAGCTGAGAGGCAAGCTTTCATATTTAGTAACCCAGCACTGTCCTATTCTCCGACCCTAAAAGGCATGGCCTCTCACACTGACTCTCCCTACGAGCAGAGACTTCTGGATAAAGTTTCCAGAACTTGAGTTCCAGCTCTGCAGCCCAGAACCTCCTTTGTGTGGGATCCCCTGGGTAAGTGTAGCTCCCACCCTCTCATCATATAAGGCCCTCTTCACAGCAAATGGAGACCATCACAGAGGACAACAGTGCAGAGATCGACAGGTGACAGTGAGCGCAGCCAAGACAGAGATGCTAACATCACAGCCCCTACATCTGTGGCTCGGGGGACATTGCGGAAGAGGGGGTGGGAAGACTGTGTGAGCCGGAACACCAGGAAGCTGGCTGTGAGTTTGCATGCCTTAGAAATGGCTGCATAAGCAAGACTGGAACAACGGCGATATCAGTGGTCATGCTAATGTCAAAGGAGGAAGATCCCACAGGGTCCTACCCCCTAACCTAATGGTAACTAGCGACTGACTGTTGGAAGGAAAATTAATCTCTCCCAGGGATCAGTCCCCTTACTGCTTGTTCAATGCAGAGTGGCCAGCCTTGAAGCTATATACACACAAACAGTAAAAATGAACTCAGCAAATTGCATGTATGTGTGTGCACACATGTGTATAACAATAGCAATAAAAGAGAAAGAGGCTACCAACTTGAGACTGGGGATGTAGGACATGTGAGACATTGAACAGGGGCTACATGGGAGGGCTGGAGGAAAAAAAGGAAGGAGTGAAAATGATGTGATTCTATTTTAATTAAAAATGTATGTCAAAGACGGACATGGTGGCGCACGCCTTTAATCCCAACACTTGGGAGGCAAAGGCAGACAGATCTCTGTGAGTTCAAGGACAGCCTGATCTACAAAAGCAAGTCCAGGATAGCCAGGGCTGCACAGAGAAACCCTGTCTCAAAAAACATACATACATACATACACACATAAACACACACACACACACACACACACACACACACACACACACAGGTGTTTCAAACGGTGTCTAAAATTTAAATTCAGTTTAAATGTAATTGGGTACCTGAGGGATTTAGTGGTCAGAATTCAGGGGTTTTATTGCAGCGTGACAAAAATTCATATGAGGGGCTGGAGAGATAGCTCAGCAGTTAAAGAGCACTGACTGTTCTTCCAGGAGACTAGGGTCTGTCGGTTCCTACCACTCACATGGCAGCTCACAACCATCTGTAACTGCACTTCTAGGGGATCTAATGCCTTTTTTTTTTTTTTTTTTTTTTTGCTTTAGCAGATACTATGCATGCATGTGGTACATAGACATACGTGCAGGTGAAACACCCATGAACATAAAAAAGTAAAATAATAATTCAAAAATTGCTTTTAAAAGTGTATGTGGCTCTCTTACCCTCTACTCCCTTTCTCTCTCTCTCTTCTTCTTCTGTCTCTGTCTCTGTGTCTCTGTCTCCCCCGCCCCTCCCCTCTGTCTCTGGTGTACCCCTCCTTACCCCTTTCCTTCTCTCCCTATGCTGATTTAATAAACCTCATATAATGTTTTTAAAAGTGCATTGTGCATTGGTAAGCATGAATATTTCAAAGGAAGCATTCCATATCTTCTAGCAGATTCTCAAAGGCTAGAAACTGTGAGACATTATACGGAGGGTTTACAGGGTTAGGATTGTGACACAGCTGATCAACCATGAGTTTTATTTAAAACAATAATAGAGCCATTTAAAATAACTGACTCGACGGATCCCTGCCCTCCCTGGGTTGATTAAATAGCAATGGGTTAGCGAACAGATGAAACCATTTACTGGCTTGATGCAGGTGTATTTCCAGATATCATTGTGAAATGGAAAGAAATTTAACTGGGGAGGAAATGTCTTAGAAACAAAGAGGAAGAGTCCCATTCCCTTACATGTCACATCATACAGGCTGCCCTCTCTGTGCTCATACAACTTATCTATTTTTTTTTTCAATGCTTGGAAATTAGACAGTTTTACTTAGGGTCTTCCTAAAGACTAGCCTCCAAAGAAGTCAAATCCATTAAAGAAAATAATTCCTCAACTTAATATAAATGTTTATTAATCCCTCCTAGTATCAAGATAAGTCTAGAGACAACAGATCGTAAGGCATAGTTCTGAACATCAAGGAAAAGAGTCCAGGTAGCCAGTAGCCAACCAGAACCAAACTTTCTAGTGTTGCACTTTTGTCAAGATGAAGACTTGAGAATATAAGAAGACATCAAAACTCAGTCTTGTAGAATATGCCTTTAAAGATTGTCTTTTCCTTTGGAAGACTTTGGGTAGGGCAACAGAGTCATCCCTGTGTTGGGAGAGGCTGGCTGTAGATGGTCTGGCAGGATGCTGAGACTTTGCAGGAAGTTCTCACTGCACAGACTTGACAAGTCACCTGGGGCTCATGACTCTCATTTCATGCATGTCATATTTTTTTTATTGCTTCTTATTTCCATTTGCTTTATTGTGTGTAGGAGTATTGGACTTCTTACAGCAATATTGGAATGAAGGATTAAATTTTATAAGTTTAAATACAACATTATGACTTTCTGTCCTCATCATGTCAGACCTCCCTCCCATTCCTCGAGCCTTCATTTTAAAGGTAGGCCACCTGTAAAAGAATGAGTGTGCAGAGTGGGTGTGGGACAGCTCGATTTGTCATTTTGAAACTGCTGTACACTTTATTACATTATTTAACATTTTGGAGGTGAGCCAGTATCACCTTGGAGGTGGCAGGGCTTTACGCCAGTCAGTCCACTGTGTGATATTTTCTACTAAATGACCACGGGCTTCGAACACAGACTTTGTCTACATGAGCCCCAACCTCCGAAGCCCAATTAGCCCTTTCCAAGCCTCAGCCAAATCCAGTGACTCTCTGTGACTGTTTCCCTAAATCTTGATACTAGTTGCTTGGTTCCTCTTTTTCTTCTTAGTCTCGACTTCCCTCTGACTTTCCTGTCTCCGGTCTGTCTACCTCCAGCTGGTTCACATCTTAGTTTTCTTCTCGTTCTTACATTCATTAGCTTAAAGAATTTCAGCCTTATGATCATGACTTTAAAAACAGGACTGCGATCTTCCCCGGGGGCACGCGCGGGATTGTTATGTTTTGGCCTCTTACAAGAATGTGCCCCTTTCTAAGTGACCCCTGCACCAACTGAAAACAGTAACATGACACTATCCCTGTGCTGGCCTGGCAGGAAGCAAAGGGTTACTTCTGAGCATGCACGTATCCATTCCTCAGTAGTGTTATGTATTTGGAAATATTTATCAATATCTTTAGAACATTTGTTAAGACTCGAACGATAGAATTATATTTCTAAGAAACTATCTTGTGATGTATGTTTATAAATAAGTTTTAAAAATTGGACCTAAGGGTTTGCCTCATAGTAGAATTTTCACAGTTGTAAGCAGTGATTGTGGACAAACAGTAGCCTGGCAGGAATCATCTTGAATATAGCCACAATAGTTACCGGTGTAGAACTGGTTAAACACATGAAGTGCATCCGCATGATGCCACACACTACAAGTTCTTCTCCTGGATCCCCTGATTCCTTCCACATCACTCTTCCTGGTGGCTCATGGAGCTGTCATCAGTTCTTTTTGCTTCTGGCTTTCTGTCAACCCCTTCCCTCTCCTTCAGTGTCCGCTGGCTTGGCTTCTCTGGTCACCGCAGCTTTCTAGTCTTGACCTGTGACCGGACTTACAGTTACAGATGGAGGAGCCACTTCCAACCCTTTGTTCCCTCACATGTAAGATGAGAGCAACAGCCCTAACACAGAACAATGGTACCTATTTTTGAATTAAATTAAGTAGGAAAATTCAGCTTCCAGCGCATAGAATGATCATTAAGCAATATTTTCAGCCTTCTCTATGGAGCATCGTCCTCTAAACCATACTGTGTGCTGATGTCAAGATGAGTTTTTGAAAATACTCTTTTCATCCATGAACCCCTTTGTCAACTCCCTTTTGTCTTACAAGCATACTTTGGAATCAGAGACTGAACAAATAGCATCATGACAGCTAGTGCGGCTCCAGGATAAGTTTTGGAGAAAGACTTTCAACTGCTCTCAGGCCACAGCTGGACCGGCACAGTTAGGAGCCATATTGGTTGAAGCCCTTCATTGCATACCCTTGAGATGCTCTGGATGTTGCCCTCAGCAGGGCAGGAACCACGGGTAAGCAGCCAGAGCCCACTTCTCCATCTATGCTCAAGACCCCACACTTGTTACATTTTCTTTCCTGCTTCTTATTTACGACCCAAGCCAGCCATTTGTTTCCTGTCCATTTCATGCTCATTTATGCAATGGAAAATTTAAAAACTTGCTTGCCCATTATAAAGATAAATGTAATGGAAATATACAGAGGGTAAAAAGGAAGGTCAATTTCCATCATGCCGTTTTACCTGTCAACAAAGTTAATGCAGAGTCTGCCCAGATAATACACTGGGTTGCAACAATACACTTGTTGCAACAATACACTTCGATGAAGAAAGCTACAGTCACCTTTTGTGTATCTTAAAAGCAGCAATCTTTTCTTTTTAAATAATTTTGGTGGATTTGAAGCAAAAAAACCCATCCTCTGGATGTACTCAAAGCCTTAGAGGCACTTTCATTTCTATTGCTGAGCAGAGGAGCTGGAAGCAAAGAGCAGCTGAGCAGAGCAGAGAAGCTTCCAGAGATGTCAGAATCCATCAAAGCTTGGAATAGGAGGCCTTCCCGGGAAGGTGGGCTGCTAGGCGATTTGGCCCTCTTCTCATTGCATGATGGACCACTTCCCTGTGCTCTCAACCCATCTGTGAAGCAGGACTCTGGGATTAGCTTCTTTCCACAACCCTGACCTTTCAGGGATTCTTTTTCTTCCATACATGTATCTTTTCCCAGCAACTCTTCTGCCTCCTAAGCCCCTTTACAGTCATCTCCCAGGGTAACCCGCTGTCCCTCCAGAGCCTCAGTGCGCATCTCTCTGGCCGCTGTCCTCCATAGGTTGTCTTCCTGGAGTGCAGGCTCATACTTCTCCCACTGGATATACTTGCCATTTGACTTGTGTGTATATTACAGATGTATTAGCTGATAAATGGGCGATTTTTAAAGAAAGTGTGGAGTGTAACATTGTTAGGAGAATTACCTTGCTCTTGGAGCATTGCTCCACGAGAAAAGCAGCTCTGATTTGTAGTCTTTGACCTATTAGACCCTTTGTATAATACAACTCACTGCAGGTTTAAGTCCTGCTTGTTGGGCACTGCAACTTATAGATGCTGGATGTTTTGTTGCATTCAGTATGAAGTAACTAAATAGGCAAGTTGTTCCATCTGTAATGTATTCTTTATGATGAAGTTAGGAATTTAGAAACACTGTGAGGAGTACATAAATTATGAGTGGGAGTGAAAAATAACTCCTTTTGTTGAAAAGAAAGCTTTCTTGACAAAACTTAATACTGATTTTTTAAAAACCTGTTTTTACTTTCAGTGCTGAGCCCTTCCTCATGCTCGCAAGTCCTCCACCACTGCACCCACCTGCCAGCCCAGTAATTGATCAGGACTGTATTGCTCTATTTTTAAAAATAGGACATGGGATTCCCGCTGGACTTTTCTTTTCTCTTATTATAGTGTTTTCCTCTAGAATCTAGATCCAGGCTAACCCAGCATAGAAGCTAGTCACCACTTTAGAAGAAGGACTGGTGTGAACTTCGTATTCCCTTTACACAAAGAGCAATTAGTAGAAATTTATTTTCTAAATTCATGCTAACTCCAATTTTTATCTTATACCTCTCTGCCTATCCAAAGAAGCCTGAAAAGCCCCATAAACTAATCCAGTTACATCAATTTGTCCTTTCGCTATCTGAAACAATGTTGTCGCAGAGAAAGGTTCAAATACTTAGCAGCCAACTAGCATGTTTACTGTGTCATTTCTTGTACAGTATGTCTCCAATTCATTTAACCAATTATCCAGTTTAACAAACGTGTCTCCTCTTGTGGCATCATAAACTAATATAACTCCCTGTGTACCTCTGTAATAGCGGGGAGTTAATGTTCTGAACCTTTCTTGACCAGCTGGGTCCCATATTGCAAGTTTAGCCTTATTTCTTTCCACTGAAATAGTTTTCACCTTAAAGCACCTATTGTTGCTGCACATTCTGGATTGAAGGTGTCATCTGGGAACCTCAGGAGCAGGCTGGACTTGCCCACCTCACTCTCGCCAATGATGAGGATAAGTAAAATGTACTTAGGCTGGTCACTGTATTACCCCTTATAAATCTTTGCAGTTTATTCTCTGTGTACAATGGTAAACGGTAAACATTTTGTGTACCTTTGCAATATATGTGTTAATGGGTTTACTTCAGACTGGCTTTTTTTCTGAGCAGGGTGTCTTCACATATGGAAACCTCACATTACTTAATTTATAC
Organism: Acomys russatus; assembly: GCF_903995435.1. NCBI lineage: Eukaryota > Metazoa > Chordata > Mammalia > Rodentia > Muridae > Acomys > Acomys russatus. Next base: position 44,751,716 of record NC_067137.1, on the reverse strand, counting down.
TTGGTAGTCTACATGTGATTAGAGCTTTTATACATTCTGTATATTTTTATTAACTGTAAGACTTTTGCTTCTATAATGTTAGAAGAAGGTATCTCACACATGCACTTCTAATTTGGTCATGTTACATTGAATTTTAGATTTATGCATGTTTTGAGTCTGTCATAACAAGACTTCTGCTTATTCTTGAAAAGAAAAAAAAAAAAAAAAAAAAAACTTAGCAGCCTGCCCCAGAGCATGGTGCATAGCACTAAGTGGATTGAGGAAGGAAGGTTTGGTAATTCTTTACTGGTGGCTAATGTTTCTTTTTCTTCCTATCGTTTCTTTGTTGTGGACCGGAAAGAATTAATTTTTTTCCTTCTCTAGTTCTTGAGATTTTTCTTTGCATCTCTAAAGGAAATGATTCTGACAGCAGGAATGAGAGTGAGACTATTTGTATCCATTGGGAATCTCCTGACTGCCCGCTGTAAGATCTCTGGCTCACAAGGCTGACGTCAGCACTGGTCAGACAATTCTTCGTCCTTTTTTGTTTTGGTTTCTTTTGCACATGCATTGTGCACGTGGATATGCATTGTTTGAACACGTTTGGGCACATGTGTATGGGTGTGTGCTCAGGTGCGTGTGTGCATGTGTATGTGGAGGCCTGAAGTTGATGTCAGGTGTCTTCTTTGATCACTCCTGACTCTCTGGAATTTGTCAGTTCTGGCTAATTTGGCTATGCAACTTGCCATGGGAAATTCCCAATTTACTTCCTGAGTGCAGGTATTTCAGGTGCTGTGTCACCTCTGGGCTTTACCCACTGAGCCATTGCCCCAGCTTCTGCCATGTTTTAAAACAAACAAATAAGCAACAAAAACAAACCAACAACAACAAAATCCAAACAAAACAAAACCACCAAAACAACACAACCATCATCCCTTTTTCTGACCCAAATTAATTTTCTAAAATGTCCCTTCACCTCAACACTTCCAAATTCCTGTGATTCTGTATTTTGTTTTACTTATTCAATGGCTATAAGGGGGAAAAATACCATTTTAAGATTCAAATATATTAGGCAAATGGTTATACTTATCCATATCCTTTTTTTTATAAAGAAAATTAGTAACACATAATTTCCTTCAACAGGAACCAGGCCTGGCGAGATGGCTCAGCAATGCCATTAGGTTTGATTCTTCGGATAGTGGAAGGAAAGAAGTCTTTTGACCTGCATGGTTTCACCCTGGTTCTCATGCCTGCCCATCATAAATAAATGTAATAATGGTTTTACTTAGAAAAAAAAATTCGTGCCTTACAGGGTGCTGAAAAGTGGTTTTCTTCTCCTTTCCCCTTCTGCTGAGATACCAGGAGGTAGTGAGAAGCTACTTTAGGTCATGGGTACATGGGTGCATAGTGTTAGGGACATGTTATATAGCAGCTGGCATCCCTGAGCCTGGTAGGAGGTCTGTGCCATTCCAATCATGTGCTCTTGGTTTTGTGTTGCATGACAGCACAGTAACAGTCTATTTATAATCTTACAGGGTGTCCAAATAAAGAAGTTAGACTCACTAATCCATGATGTTCAAGGCATCTCAAAGAATCATGGTTGAATTTTTGGCAAGTAAAGAGCCTCAATCGATTAAAACTAGTGACCCTTTTTGTCCTGCAAGAATTCTGGGTGGTCCAATCATGTGCTTCGCTGTTCGTGCAGTGCATATGAATGTATAAGACCCCATGCTTCCTCCTTGTAGTTTGGCTACAAATAACTGAAACTCCAAGTCACAGAGAGTAGCTCAGGCAGTTGAGAAGTTCCAAGACAGTCTTTGGCAAAGGCTCGGTTGTGGACACTGACTGAGTTTGGAGACGTGTCTTTGAGAATGTCTTGGATCAACTGTCCCTTTTAGTTTCAATTCTCAGCTTGGGTTTGCCTGATAAGCACTGAGATAGAGACTCATAATTGATTATAGTAGAAATCTTAGCTTGAACCATGGTTGGCCAGTAAAATAAAACTACCTTCCAGGGTCTCTGGATGTCGGGAATGACCACATGTCCAGATGGCATACTAAAGGGAGGGAAAAGGCCCTTCCTCCTACCATTTTTCTCCTTTTTATTCTATATAATTGAGATATGATAATGACTAACCTTGAATCACACAGATGGTGATAAAGAAAGACAAAATCATCTGAGTCCTAGAGACTAAGGCAGAACATGAAGAAAGCGCTCTGTGTCTTGACTCTCCATAACTTCCACGGAGCCTTGAGTGGTGTATGCTGTAAATGAGAAAGAAACACTCATTTTGTGAAAGCCAATATTAATTTTATTCTCTGTAGATCAGTCATTTGGACCTCTGGAGTCACGAAGATTCTTTTGACTCTTGGAGGCCCAGATTTTGTGTGTGTGTGTGTGTGTGTGTGTGTGTGTGTGTGTGTGTGTGTGTGTGTTTGTAGGCTGAAGGTCAAGGTCAAGTGTCTTCCTCAAGTACTCTCCATCTTAGTGTTTGAAACTCAATTCATCACTTCAGCTAGGTTGGTGGGCCAATGAGCCCTTGGGGGGCCTGACTGTATATAGTACCCCTGCAACTGGGCTTATGAATGCATTCCACCAAGCCTGGCTTTTACATGATACTAGGAATCTGAACTCAAGTCTCCATGCTCGTGTGGCAGGCACTGTGCCGATAATGCTGTGGTAATTTGATTATTGACCTCGGAAGATAGCCATGTCCTATTTCCTGGAACTAGTAAATATGTTACTTTATATGGCAAAAGGGACTTTGCAAATGTGAGTAAGTTGAGATGGGCAGAATGGCTTATGTGAGTTGTTCCCATAAAACCACAGTGTCCTTATAAAAGATAGACAACGGAGTAAGGGAAGAAATTATGATGGCACTATATTACAGGCTTCCAAGATGGAGGAGGGGCCGAGGCCCAGCAACATGGGAAGCTTCCAGAAGTTGAGAGAGGCAAGGAATTGGAGTTTGTCCTAAAGGAGTATGCCTTCTGACGCCTTGTTTTAGTCTGCCTTTGGACTTTTGACCTCCAGTAGTGTTAAATAATAAATTTATATTGTTTTAAGCTACTGAGTTTGTGGAACTTTCCTATAACCCATGTAGGAGACCAGTTAATTATGTAACTGTTCTTTAAGTTCTCAGTTTCTTCCCAGCATAGATCGGAGTTTTCCAAACAGTATATGACATATTGTAACAATAGACTAACTGCATCAAATATGAGAATCCAGTTGTCCTCCATTAAAACCGTACAAAACATCCAAAAATAAAATAACACCATTTTCATCATTTTTTAAATTTAAAACTAGATTGCTTATGTTGCCCTATAAGAGGTTTATTACCTTTACTTTGGAAAAAAAATAGCAATCTAAAAAGTCTTATTATTAACTTAGGATACAGTAGACACTGTACCTCTGAAGCACAGAAATGAAGTATCTTTGTGGTCATTAAAAATTTTTGAGGGAATTAAAATTATCCTCAAACAAGCAAGCAAACAAACAAACAAAAACTTGAGAATGGCTGTTTCAGCTTAAGTGACACAGTAACTGGTAACAGCAATTCTGGATCACATTGTTATTTGCCACGTCACCCAGAGACAGAAATTTCCCCTCCCCCAAAAAAAATCAAGTAGAAGTGCCAGCTTTAACTGTGATTGCACCCATTTAAGGTCTGTGCCCCATGTGTGCCAGTCTCCCTGACACTAAAACACTTAGTCCGCAGACCCACGAGGGGAAACTCAGTGCTTCTTAGACCCGAGTTTTCTGGAATCTGCTGTGGAGAAGGAGATAACGAACTCAAGAGAGTACAGTTGTTCTTTGACCCCCACGTGCACCCTATGGCATGTGCATGTCTGTACTTCTTCTTCTTTTTTTCTTTCTCTAGGCAGGGTTTCTCTGTGTATCCTTGGCTGTCATGGACTGACTTTGTAGAGCAGGCTGGCCTCGAACTCACAGTGATCCGCCTGCCTCTACCTCCCAAGTGCTGGGATTTAAAGGGATGTGCCGCCAAGCCCGGCCTGTGTCTGCACTCTTACACACATTGTACACGCACATACACAACGATAATAGTAAAACTTAACACGGCCCTGGGATCAGACCCACTTGCTCCCCTCATGCTAAGGTGTTCTCATTGAGAGTGAAATTTTCTCTTTAACTTTCATAGTGTACTTTATAATCCCCCATGGCAATAGTTAGTGGTGGGGAAATCTATTTTAGTTCAATTAAATAATCTAATTCAAGTCAATGCTTTAAATTGCCTCTTTAGTAATAAATATTCTGCCTCTTTGGAGACGTCCAGGTTGTCAGATTGTAGGCACCTTTTCTCCAGCTGGTGGTGTGTTTTAAAGAAGCTGGGGGTGGGGTAGCATCATGTGAGTAGTGGAGGATGTCCCCAAGAGCCACATTCTAGACTAGCAACTGGTGCCTGCTGCTGTCTGCCGCTGAGAGAGGGAGGGCTCTCCTTCTGAGCCTGCTTAGGGCAGGTTTTTCTTCCAACCTTCATCTTTACCAGGCATTAATGAGGCACAAGGACACATTGCATATGAGTGCTTTTGGGAAAATTCCCAAGCTAGACCCTCTTCTCTTCCTCATGCCCTCCAAAGCACCTGGGACTGAAGTCCCTTGAGGGCACCTTCCTCCTGCTCCATGAGCTCCTTTCTGAGTTCACCTCAACATGGCTGCCTCTGAGTTGGACTAGGACAGTTCACACTGTAGGTTCTTTTCAGAGTCGTCAACAGAAGCCGAGTAGAAGCCCCCGCAAGCTGAGCTTTCTACTCTTCTTCTTCTCTCGTGGGCTTTGGCAGGGAGGGAAGACGTGTGTGTGTGTGTGTGTGTGTGTGTGTGTGTGTGTGTGTGTGTGTGTGTGTGTGTGTCTCACCCTGTGTATCGAGCTCAGCCTTTCCACCGGGAGCTTTTCTGTGTTAGCTGGATGGCTCTTGCACGAATGTTCCCAAGTGAGTCATCCAGAGGTCGTTCTTGAGGACATAAAGGGAATTTACAAAAACCCTTTCTCTGTTGACAAAATTGCATTTCAAGCCTATTTTCTTACCAATGAATTGAAAAAAAATCTACTTTTAGATTACAAAGCTGAATATCAGCTGTTCTCACCCATTTCCATCATAATAATCTTTTTTTTTTTTTACTTTCCAGTGAGATTTTATTTGTCTTCAACTACTTTTTTTTTATTTTATTAATTTATTCATATTATATCTCAATGGTTATCCCATCCCTTGTATCCTCCCATTCTTCCCTCTCTCCCATTTTCCCCTTACTATCCTCCCCTATGACTGTGACTAAGAGGACTTCCTCACTCTGTATATGCTCATAGGGTATCAAGTCTCTTCTTGGTAGCCTGTTATCCTTCCTCTGAGTGCCACCAGGTCTCCCCCTCCAGGGGACATGGTCAAATATGGGGCACCAGAGTTCCTGTGCAAGTCAGACCCCACTATGGCACCAGCCAAGGACAATACGTGCAGTAAACTTCAAACCCTACCCAGATCTAGCCAATGGACAGGACATCATAATAATCTTAAACTTTACTTCCTCCCCAATTCGTCCAAGTCCTCCACACACCTCAGGAATTTTAGAGAGGATGATAGATACATGTGGGGCGGGGGGGGGGCGTCTACAATATGAAAACACAGAGACGCAAAACAACAGGCACTCTCATGAGTTTAATAAGACTGCCGGTGACATGAGTCAAGCCTAGGCCAGTTGGCATCCCCAGCTTATTGGTTTCTCTAAGCTTTAGTACCTTCGCCTATGACACTGGAAAAGCACAGTGTCTCACTTACAGACTTGTTATAAGGGCATTGAGAGTAAGTTATATAAATATAGCACTCTCTTAGTCAATGGTGGGTGTCCCGTAGACACTAATTATTATTTTATTAAACATCTATTTTATCACATGCCTGCCAGTCTCATTTGTGTCTCGTCTGATATAATACTTGTGATTTGAATGAACACACACACATACACACACACACACACACACACACACACACACACACACACACACACCACGCTTATAATTCCACACATTATGTTCTGGGGAAATTACTGCAGCTCTTATGAAAAAATGTCCTGCACATAACACAAAGGCACTTTCATTGTTGTGGGTCTTTAATGGAAATTTAGGTCTGTATGTGGCTCAGCTGATATCTTTCTCAGAGTTTCCTCAAACTGATCCGTAACTAGTTTTATGATTCTGTAAGTAACATAGGCATATGTTCTGGGTACCCAAATGAATAGTCAGAAGGCAGTGACTTATACAGTGAGTTGCCTACAGTAAGGCTTACGTGCTTTTTCCTGTAGAGGGCTAGATAAATACATGTTCTGGACACTGAACCATTTAGTTTCTTTGCAGCTCACAGCCAGCCCTGCTATTAGAGTCAGAAGAAGCCCAGGAAGTCATGTGCATGCATGGGCAGGCCTGGCATCCAGTGGAACTGCTTATGAGCACTAACACTGAAATTTACCTGGCCCCACATTTCAGTGACCTTCAGATCATGATTTTGGCCAAGGCTACAATCAAGAAAGAAACAGTCCCAAAGAAATGTTCTCCTGAGAAGCTTCTGTAAAGCAGGAGACACTGTCAAGAGAACAAAGCAACAGCCTACAGACTGGGAAAAGATCTTCACCAACCCTGCATCTGACAAAGGGCTAATATCCAAAATATATAAAGAACTCAAGAAATTAAACACCACCAAACCAAATAACCCAATTGGGAAATGGGGCTTGGAACTAAACAGAGAATTCTCAACAGAGGAATATCAAATGGCTGAGAAACACTTAAAGAAATGCTCAACCTCCTTAGTCATCAGGGAAATGCAAATCAAAACAACTCTGAGATTCCATCTTACACCCATCAGAATGGCTAAGATCAAAAATTCAAGCGACACCACATACTGGCAAGGATGTGGGGAGAGAGGAACACTCTTTCATTGCTGGTGGGAATGCAAACTAGTACAGCCACTTTGGAAATCTATCTGGTGCTATCTCAGAAAACTGGAAATAGGGCTTCCTCAAGACTCCTTGGAATATACCCAGAAGATTCTCCAGCACACAACAAGAAAATTTGCTCAACCATGTTCATAGCAGCCTTATTCATAATAGCCAGAACATGGAAACAGCCTAAGTGTCCCTCAGTAGAAGAATGGGTAAAGAAACTATGGTACATTTACACTATGGAATACTACTCAGCTATTAAAAACAAGGAATTCCCGAAATTTGTGGACAAATGGATTGAGCTAGAAATGATCATAATGAGTGAGTTAACCCAGAAGCAGAAAGACTAAAATGGTATATACTCACTTATATCTGCATACTAGCCCAAGGGGCATGTCCCACGAAAGCCCTCACTTACCAGGAAACTGGGACAGAGGGAGGACATCCTATTGGGACTCTAGATGAGAGAAGCATGGGAGAATAGCAAAGTAGAAGGATCCAGAGGGTCCTAGAAACCTACAAGTAGAACATTATGATAGGCAGATTTGGGCTCAAAGGTCCCGCTCAAACTAAGGCACCAGTCAAGGACAATACAGGCAGTAAACTTCAAACCCCTACCCAGATCTAGCCAATGGTCAGAACATTCTCCACAGTTGAGTGGAGAGTGGGGTATGACTTTCACACGTACTCTGGTACCTCATATTTGACCATGTCCCCTGGAGGGGGAGACCTGGTGGCACTCAGAGGAAAGATAGCAGGTTACCAAGAAGAGACTTGATACCCTATGAGCATGTACAGGGGGAGGAAATCCCCCTCAGGAACAGTCATAGGGGAGGGTAATAAGGGGAAAATGGGGGAGGAATGGGAGGATACAAGGGATGGGATAACCATTGAGATGTAACAAGAATAAATTAATAATAAAAAAAAGAAGTATTCTCTAGGGAGAGAACTCAGAAATGTTCATTTAAGAGTCTTTGTTTCACAAACATCCAACAATTTTTGTCCTGTCACTTTGCCTCAGTGATCTGTTAACGAGGTCTAAATATCATAATAACTTGAGAAACATGTACTTAACTATGAAGTTCCATTGATTAACTTTTGCCCAACATATGATAGCTGTAACCTATTCGGACCCTGTAAAATTTGAATGAAGACTTTACTTTAGTTCCTTGTGAAGGGTTTATTTTTTATTTATTTTATTTATTTATTATGTATATAGTGTTCTGTCTGCATGTATAACTGCATGACAGAAGAGGGCACCAGATCTCATAATAGATGGTTTCAAACCACCATGTGGTTGCCAGAAATTGAACTTAGGACTCTGGAAGAAGAACCAATGTTCTTAACCTCTGAGCCATCTCTCCAGCTCCTTTATTTTTCAATAAAATTTTCATTTCAAATAATTTCAGGCTTATGGAAATATTGCAATTTTTAAAAATAGAGACTTCACATACAACTGTCCTGGTGATAACATCTTAAATGAGTTCCTTTATTTTAAATAACAAACAATAAAGATACATTCTCTTCAGATTTTCTAGTTGTATTGACTGTCCTTTTCCTGTCCCAGAGTCCCATTGAGGATGCATTCAGTCCTCACATTTTGTGGGGGTCTTGTTGGATGTTATCATTTCTGAGACTTCTCTTTTTCATGTCTGTTAGTCAATGTTCTTTAGAGAAGCAGAACCAGTAAAGAATCCATCTACCTATCATCCATCTATCTATCATCTATCTATTATCTATCTACCTATCTATCTATCTTATCATCTATCTACCTACCTATCTCTCTTTATCACTGTTGTCTGTCTGTCTTTTTGAAAGAAGTTACTGATGCTATTTGGGCCTAGGCTGGAATAGTCAGGAAGGAGTTGCTGCTGCGGGCCTTGTATTTGACATGTCCTGTGGGGGAATGCTGGTGTATCTGATGCTGTAACATTGAGGTGGAATTTTCTTTTCTCTGGAAAACCTCAGCTTCTGCTTTAACACTTTCAATTGATTGCATGAGGCCTCACCCAAGGTAGTTTCCTTTAGGAAACCTGCTTGAGATGCTAACATCTATAAAGCAGGTTTACAGCCACACAAATGTTAGTGTTTGCTTAAACAGCTGGGCACTGTAGCCTAATCAAGTTGAAACATAAAGGTAAATGTCTCCATGGCCTTTGGATTGTTTAATATCCTTGGGTCAGTACTTCTCTGATGTTTTTCTCAAGATCAAACTAGGGTCATGTTGCTTTGGGATGTACACTGTTTTTATCTGTTTGGTCAATGCAATGAAGGGTTGGGCTGGGAATGAGTTTCATGAGATAATAAAAATATTGTCTTACCCAAACCTCTGAAATAGCCAAAGGTTATTCGCTGTGGCCTATAATTTGTATCCTACTGGAGTATTCAATTAACCTCATAATGTTTACTTTCTAACCACAAAAGGATATTTATTAGCATTAAGAGCTGCATAAGCCAAGCAAGAGTTCACATTTACTCTTTGACCAGCTTCCCTTCTGTGTAGCATTGTCAGTGACCAAAGGACTGTCACCCAAGTAAAGTTACATTGTCAAGCTCAGATCTTCTCTGTTGTCCTCTTACTGTCCCAGGGTCCAGTCAGGATGGCACACGCTTAGTTCTCAGACTGTGATAGTTTCTCCCACCATTTACAACCCTGTGGCCTTTGGAGAGTTCTTGGTTACTTTCAATTTGGTTTGTCTTTTCTTGTGTTTGTTTGGTTGATTTTTGTTTCTGAGGCTTAGGCTGAGATGGTGCTTTATAGCAGAAAGTATCACAGAGGTGAAGATTCTTTGTAGCACAGTGTGTTGGGTCCATAGTGTAGGTATATTTTATTATTGGTAATTTTATCCTCTGTTGTTGAGAATGGTGGCTGCCAGATTTCTCCTTTAGGTAACTCTGCTCTAGTACTTAAGTCCTCAAAACTACAGAAGATAATGTGAGATCTTGCTAATATTGTGTTTCTTAAACTTTTCCCAACTAAGCCATTAATGGATTTTACCTATAAGAGCTATCGTTCCTGTTACAGAGGTAATAATCTGTTTATCTCAGTCTTTCTACAACCATTAGCTGGAATTCTTATGTAATGAAGAGTTGGTCCTCCATTTATTTATCCAATTATTGTTCGTTTGTTTGTTTTGTCTTTGAGATAGCATTTCTCTGTATATCATTGGCTGTCCTGGACCTGCTTTGTAGTCCAGGCTCACCTTGAACTCACAGAGATCCTCCTGCCTCTGCCTCCCTGAGTGCTGGGATTAAAGGTGTGTGCCACCACACCTTGCTATCCAATTATTTTTTTATATTATCATTGACTCACATTTTCATTTTATTCTTTGGATTATGTACTGATAATGCTCATGGTTTATATGTTTAAAAGTTTAATGGAAATTTAAAAGGGTAAAAAAAATCTGGGCATGATGGCTTGTAACTGTAAGTTCAGCCCTTGGGAAGGTGAGGATTACTGTGAGTTTTAGGCCATCTTGGACAGCACAGTGAGATCTTGCCTTGAAAGAGAGAGAGAGAGAGAGAGAGAGAGAGAGAGAGAGGAGAGGAGAGCGATGAGAGGAGAGGAGAGAGAGGAGCGAGGAGAGAGAGAGAGAGAGAGAGAGAGAGAGAGAGAGAGAGAGAGAGAGAGAGAGAGAGAGAGAGAGAGCTGGGCATGGCAGCTTCAGCACTCCAAAAGTGGACATAAAAGAATCAAAAGTTCAAAGTCAACTCAATTACATGAGCTTAAGGCCAGTCCGGGCCACACAGCACCCTCCCTCCATACAATAAAAAGAGAAAAGATATTTTAGTCTCTTTGCTTACTATATCCTTTCATTTTCTCTTAAATAGCTAAAGTAAAATCTAAAGCAAGTAGCTGCGTAGTGAAGTGATATGAGAAATTGTGTCTGGAACAGTATCCACAGCGTCCAGTCCAGACCACGAGAACCTCAGCAAGAAACTCGCCTACTTTGCTCATTTCCTGCCTTGTGAAATGAGCTTGGGGCCTTGTAGGTCAGAGCTACCCCAAAGAGTATCTGCAAGGGCACAAGGAGATGCTGGGTGTAGAGTGTTTAGTGTGGCACCTGGACTGTGCGTGCTTAACATCTCGGTTCTTATTATTAAGAAGAAATAGCTCAAGACATGATCGACTCAGACCTGTTGTGGCTGAACTGGAAATAATGAACTAAGGACTCCTGGCAATTAGGTCTTAGGCTGGACCAACATCTTGTTTATGTTCTGCCGCCTCCCTTTACGCATTCGGTCGATAACAAGCTATTCTTACATTTTTGCTGAAGGAAGTCTGACCTTGAAAAACTGAGAAATTATAAAGCTAGAAACAAATATGCATCCATCTTCAGAGTCCGGTCCCCTTCCCAAGGATTACCCACCCTCTGGGCCCCTCAACCCCACACACAATGAAGCTTTGGCATACTTTGTAATGAAGCCAGGCACACTGCCCCTTTCTGCTACCCCACTGCCTGTTGGTTTGGGATAGTATATCTTTTTTTTTTTAATCCAATCAACAAACATTTAAATGTACCCACTTCTGCATTTTATTCTTTATTCTCTTCCAAGATCACTCACATGTCATTTTGTGGTGTCACTGTCTCTCTGTAGAACCAGAAATTTGAGAACCCAAAACAAAACATTTTGTAAAGATCCTTTCGCTTACTGAAACACAGCATTCCTTTGAGCCTTACACCTCATCATAAAATCTGGGGGAAGCCAGCTTATATATACATATATACAACAAGGAAGGAGGGAGCTGGCAGCACTGTCCCTTTGATCTGACTCTACCCAAAACTCTACTGAATTGATGTTTAAAACATTCAGATGAAGGGAGACAGTGGACCAGCAGGAGGGGCCAAGAGTTAGGAGAGAACAGGAACAAACTATGTATGACAATGCCGTAATGGAACTCATGATTTCAGATGCTAACTTAGAATATTAGTTTAAAAAAAAACCATTGGGATGAAATATATGTAGCAAAAACTTAACCATTTCAACTATAACCCAGTGGCACCCAGTACATTCATAGCATTGCTCACCCACCATTTCCATCTGATCCCCAGATATTTTCATCATACTGAAAGGACATCCTGTACCCAATTACTTCCCATTTCTGTGGCCCCTGGCTCCTAAGAACATCAGTCTGATTTCTACATCGATGAACTCATCCATCCTGGGTATTCCATTTTATTGAAATGATGTAATGTGACCTTTTGCATCTGGCTTCTTTCATTTTTAGCATAGTGTTAAGGTTCATCCATAATGTAGCGTGTGTCAGAAGCTCATTCCTTTTCTGGTCTGAATAATATTGTACTGTATGTATTTCATAATTGGTTAACTAGTTATCAAATGATGGCCATTTGGGTTGTTCATACTTTTTGATCATTGTGGGTAACACTGATATAAATATCTTCATGTCGGTATTTCTTTGTTAACTTATTTGTAATTCTTGTGTGCTGTATACACCAATGCCTGGAATTACTTTATTTTATAATCTGTTTAACTTTTCTAGAAACAACTAATTGTTTTATATAATGACAAGACCATTTTTCTTTTCTTTTTTTATTTTCTTTTTTCCCAGACAGGATTTCTCTGTGTAGCCTTGGCTGTCCTAGACTTGTTTAGTAGACCAGGCTGGCCTTGAACTCACAGAGATCCATCTGCCTCTGCCTCCCTGGGTGCTGGGATTACAGGTGTGTGGCACTGCACCCAGTTCCATTTCTCAACTCTCTCAGAAATGCATAAAATTTCCAATTTCTCTATATCATGCTAACACTTATTATTTTGTACTTCAGAAAACTTGGCAGCAATCCCAGTTTGTACGAAGTAGTCTCATTGAGATGTTGGTCTGTATTTCCCTAAACTCATAATGTTGAACCATTTTTCACTTCCTTTACTTATTTTCCATGTAGCCCAGGCTGACCTTGAATTCATAACACTCTGCATCAACTTCCCTACTTGGAGGACTATAGATATACGTCACCATTCCAACCTTACTTATTTTTTATTTGTGTATCTTCTTTGGAAACTATCTATTCAGGCTCTTTGCCCTTTTGTCGTTGAATCGTTTTCATTTTTAAAATTTAATTAATTTGTTTAGATTACATCTAAATTATTATTCCATCCCTTGTATCCTCCCATTCCTCCTTCCCTCTCACTTTCACCCTATTACCCTCCCCAATGTCTTTGACTGAGGGGGACCTTCTCCCCCTTTATATGATCATAGGCTATCAAGTCTCATCTTAGTAGCCTGTTATCCTTCCTCTGGATGCCGCTGGCCCTCCTCATCAAGGGGACATGGTCAAATATGGGGCACCAGAGTTCGTGTGAGAGTCATTCCCCATTCTCCACTCAACTGTGGAGACTATTGGCAAGATCAGAGTAGGGGTTTGATGTTTACTACATGTATTGTCCTTGGTTGGTGCAGTAATTTGAACAGAAACCCTGGGCCCGATCCACCCATCATAATGTTCTTCTTGTAAGTTTCTAGGACCACCTGGAACCTTCTATTTCTCCATTCTCTCATACTTCTCTCACTTAGAGTCCCAATAGGATGTCCTCTCATCTATCCCAATTTCCTGGTAAGTGAACTCCAACAGCCCAGGCCTTAAGGTCAACAATCAATAAATGGGGCCTTATGAGGCTGAGAAACTTCTGTAAAGCAGAAGACACAGTCAACAGAACAAAGCAACAACCCACAACCTGGGAAAAGATCTTCACCAACCCTACATCTGACAAGGGGCTAATACCAAAAATATATAAAGAACTCAAGAAACTAAACACCACCAAACCCAATAACCCAATTAAGAAATGGGGCTCAGAACTAAACAGAGAATTCTCAACAGAGGAATATTGAATGGCTGAGAAACACTTAAAGAAAGGTTCAATGTCTTTAGTCATCCTTTTCATTTTTGTTCCTAAATTAAAAGAGTTTTTTTTTTTTTTTTAATTCTAGGCTGTTGTTAGATACATATTTTCTCTCCGTCTCAGTGTTCCTTTTGTTGCTTAAGCCCTTTGGTTTTGTACATAAAAACCCATTGCCAAATCCAAAGTCATCATCTTTAGCTCTATGCTTTAAAAAATTATTATATATATGTTTGTATGTATATATACAAACATATATACATACATACAAACATATATATGAGTGTTTTATCTGCATGTACACCTGCACTGGATGACATTATAGATGGTTGTGACCCACCATGTGGTTGCTGGGAATTGAACTCAGGACCTCCAGAGCAGACAGTGCTCTTAACCCCTAAGCCATCTCTCCATCCCCCGGCTCTATGCTTTATTCTAAGACTTTCATGTTTTGGCTCTTCATTCCATTTTGGGTAATTTTTGTATAAGGTAAAAAGTAGAGACTTACTTCATTCTCTTGCCTGTAGTTTTCTAGTTGTTCAAAGCATGTTTGTTTAAAAGACGCATCTTGCCTCGTCTGAAGCTATGACATCCTTACCAAATATTAGACAACCACCTGTACATAGTCCCATGACTTCTGTATCTTCTCTACTTAAGCCAGACAACAAGGACATGAGGATTTAGCATTTAAAAGAAGAGTCTCCAAGTTAGCACATGAGGCTTATCCATTCTACTGCTTTATGTCTCTCAAGTCTACACTGCTTTCCCTACCTAGCCACTCCCAGCTCAGCCTAAACCTCTGTTAACTCTCATCTGGGTTCTTGGTGTGGCCCTTCCTCAATAAACAGTCAGAATCACCTTCTAAAATTAACAATATAGGCATATACCATACCCTGTCAGAGTCCTTACACCCAAGCCTCTCTGGACTTGGTGCTGCTTCTCAGTCTCACCAAGCTGCCCTGGCCTGCAGGGTTTGATTAAAACTTGGGAGGAAGTTCACCTGTTGAAAATGCAAGACACAAAGAAGGAGAGCAAGTCTGATTGATCAAGCTCTCAAACTTTATTAGTCAGACAGCAACTTTTATAAGTCAGAAGGCAGGGAAGCATATTGCTATAGCAACCCAGCTGCATGCTTTTCTCAAAACACAGGGAATTCCAGGCAGGGTCACAATGTCCTGCCACAGAGGGTATCTGGCTCCCTCTTTGTCTAGTCTAATTGCTAAACCATAATATCTCTATCTGTCTTTAGTCTAACTGCCGACCCACAACAGGACCAGCTAGTTTCTGGTAAAAGGCAAACTCTGGGAAAAACAGAGACTTAAAGGTTCAGGCTCTGACAAGATGGCTGAACATTGGCCATATGGCCTGTTGTCCCCAACACCAAGCTCTTTACTTTCCTAAAGCTGATGTATGTGTAGTTCCATCTGCCTAGAATAATTGCCTCTTTCTTCTTCAGTTAGCTGCTCTTCACCTTTCAGTTCATGAATTATAACAATACTTCCACAGAGAGGCCTTCCTTGACCTGCCCCCTTTTACTATCTCTCCAGGATCCCTGCATTTTTATTTCTTCATGTTTTATCATGAGCTGTGGTCATGTATCTGTATGTGTGTGCCCCTTTCAAATGCCATGATTGTTTTTGTGCTGTTGTTTACTCCCTGTCTGAAGTGCATCATCTAGTATGTAAAAATGGTCTATAAATACTTCAAATGAATAACATACAACGAATAATGCTTGATGAATGCTTACTGTCTTGCCAATACCTGCCAGACAGGAGGGTTCGGTTTATTTGTTCTCCAGCTCTCCATTCAGCATTTGTTGAGTGGCTATTATTGTAAATGCTGTGACTTACAATGACTAGGATACAATCCCTGCCATTGATGAGGTCCCAAATGGAAGAATATAGTGGACCGGCTAGTGGCTCCTAAAATATCAGATACTGACCTTCCTTAGGACCTGTAAATGTCACCTTTGTTTGGAAAAAGGGATTGCTGCTCACTGAGGACCAGCCACAGCAGGAACCCAGATGAGAGTTAATAGAGGTTTGGGCTGAGCTGGTAGTGGCTTGGTAGGGAAAGCAGATGTGATAGAGGATCTTAAAATTATATTTCTTTATCCAGGTGGGACCTAAATGCCATATCATGCATCCAAGAATGAGGTAGAAGATTTTACATGTACAGGCACACAACACCCCCCCACACACCCACATACACACACACTGATGAAGTAGATTGCAGAGATGTGTCCACAAATGAAAGAAAGTTGATGGACATGAGATGCTGGGGGAGACAAGGAACTGTCTTTCAGCATCTCCAGAGAGAACATGACTCTGTTGACATCTTGATGTTGTCCCAGTGAGACTGATTTCACGGTGACTGCCTCTAGAACTGCAAGAGGCTAGAGTTTCGTGGCTGTAAGCCACCCTGCGTATGGTTAACTTATTACAGCCGCCACAGGAAACTAACATGACAGTGCTAGAAGTGAATAAATCTTTGCAAAATGTCATCCGTGGGCAGAAGGAGCTCAGTGGTGACAGTTGTAGAGGAGGCACTCCCTGGGAAGAGTCAGCAAAGAGGTCTATGGGCAGGGACACTGAGCTGAATTTTGAAACATAAATGATCATCTTTCAGGCAACTTTGGAGGCCACAGACATGGAGATTGTTCCCACAACGCAATGGCACAGGTAAAGGCCTGGGGACACAGTTATAGAAATAGAAAATCAGGTGGATGAAGAAGAATAAAAATGGAAAATAGTGGAATCAAATTCTGACCATACTGTGAGAGGCCTCTGCTATCATGGTGATGTGTCCTTCCTTTGTTCTCTAAGTAAAATAACAAACTCGAGGAACTAGAGAGATGATAGACTTGTAGCAAGTGATTTCTGCAACAGCCTGAATAGTGGCCTGAAGCTCAGCTCTGCCAGTGACTGAGTCTCACGATGAGCAGACTCAAGAAGCTCGGCGACGATATGAGACTGTGAATGGGGATCCAGATATGTCTTCCATCCTGGGTGTTTGCCATAAGGCTGTGGCAATAATCTAGTCAGAGATGCCAAACATAGGTGGCAGTGGAAAGGGCAGAAGAAGTGTACTAATTTGAAGACATTGCCTTGGAACAAAAAGGGTGAGTTTGTAATTCCATCCTCTACATAGGGATTAAAAGACACCATGAATAAAATTATGAGAAGGAAGGAAGTCAAAACATTTACTTCTTGTGGGATAGACAGCTTCAGATTTCAGAAGGATAATTATAAATATCTGCTGAAAGTCAGCAAAAGATGGGAGTTGGAGGCATAAAAGGGAAGGGGGGTGAATAGACTAAGAACAGGGTGAAGGTTAGACCCCAGGACCACCAGAACTTGGGGAGAAGGTTTAGAGACAGCATAAGGTCTCTAAAGGATTATAGACCCAAGAGTGTTCTGGAGTCTTATGTGCTGATGACTTTTTAAGAAAAAAAATTCCTTTATTTGAAAGACTTTTGATCTCTTAGGAATATGTGTTATCCCCAGACTGACAAACTGATGACTTTATTGACAACCTACATTTCTGTGCCTGCTGGCTTCCTGGAGTTCCACCTAAGGATCCAGCCAGGCAATTGGTCAATCTGAATAACCACGTCAATAACAAAACCCTTGATCAAATTATGAAACAATTAATCCAGTGAGAACTTAATGATCTGATCAAGGAAAACAGAATGTCCTTTTCACCTAGCAGTTGGGCTAATTCATCATCATTTTGTGAGATAAGCATTTTGCAGTCATGATCTGGATCCCAGTCAGGTTGGCAATCACTGTGAAGCTATAGAAGTCTGCTTAAATTAATGAGCATCATAACTCATTAACCTTCTGAGCCTTGGTTATGCCCTTAGTGTTACTGATAGATTTGAGGCATGAGCAAAGGAGGTGGGACAAAGGAACAAAAACGAGGAGCAAAAGTAAGACAAAGAAGAAACGAGGGACAGGTGATGGAAAGGATGAAGGTGAAAGTAAGGCAAAGAGAAAAGAAAATAAGAAAAGGAAGACTTTTTTTTCCTGAATTTGTTCCTAAAGGCTGGGTAAAATTGTTTGGTAATCACAAAAGGAAGATTATGAAGAGATATAGCTGAAAACATGTATGTTAGTGTCAGATAGACCTGAGCTCTGAGTCCTAGATCTGCCCAACCTGCTTGTGTGACCTTGAACAACAGGACACCTGGACCTCTTTGTCTCTTTCCGAGAAGCAGCACACAGAGGTGGCGATCTGTATCTTCTTAGAGCTGTGTTCAAATACTGATTCTGCTGCATAGCAGCTGCACGTGCTCCAGCACATCATTTAACTTCTCTCTGATCTGGTTTCTTCATGTTTTTAAAATGAGGAAAGCAATACAGTGTCTTTTATCGTGCGCTTGTAAATGAGTTGGTTCTTCAGAAGCAGTTGGGTCCTTGTGCTTAATAACGTTAGCTATTAGCTATAAAGCTGTAACAATTAACTTGAAAAATATTTGCAGAAGCACCTAGTACAACGCCTGGCTTATAAAATGAGCACATAGCCGGTGGCTCTCCTCTCAGCGCCTCAGGTGAAGGTCATGGTAGAAGAATGGCAGGCCTTACTTCCTCTTTGTGTGGGCACCCGAAAGCCCACTGGAGCCAATTCTGAGGCCCAGATGTGGCCCCACTTTATTGCCAAGCAGATGGGTTGTGGCTCATTTTCAAGAGGATTTACAAATGATTGGGCAACAGCTTTAAAAGCTCACCACTCTCTGGAGGTAATATATAATAGCATGAGGCTTAAAAAGTACTCGAAAAAAGAGAGGTCTAAATTAACATCGGTGCTGATAAAACCTGATAGGGAAAATCACTGCAACATTCATCTTTTGTTGCATGTGATTCCAGTGTAGAACATGAAATGTTTAAAATGAGGCGAATCAGGTACATAGTGCACGGTTGTAATTCCAGCACTTGGGAGACAGAGGCAGAAGGATCACATAATGGGTTCAAGGAGAACCTTAACTACATAGTGAGACCCGATTTTTAAAAAAACAACAATTATGGGGAGCATCAGCTTAGTGTGTGGAACACGTTGTGTTAGACCTTATCCAAGAATGAAGCAAGCATTTTAGCCCTATCCTAACCACATATTTATAAGGCACATGCACACACGTGCACTATGTACATATACCTTTCCACAACTCATTAGTTGCATGAAACCACTTAAATTACTGGGGGTGAAAAAAGGAACCATTTTAACCCAAAAGTTAAAAAAAAATGGGGAGGTGTAATTCTCTAAAGATATATCCATGAACAAATACGAACACTCTTGTCTATGTGTGATTTTTTTTACTCCCATAATAGGGTGGCAGTAAGGGACCCCCTTCCTCCTCTTTGTCCAGCCACAGATCACCTGTTTGTTTGTTTTGTTTGTTTTGTTTGATTCAGGGTTTCTCTGTGTAGTCTTGGCTGTCTTGGAACTAGCTCTATAGACGAGGCTGGCCTCATTCTGCCTCCCGAGTGCTGGGATTAAAGGCGTGGGCCACCAATTCTACCTCCACAGGTCATCTCTTACCTCTTCAGGTTTCATATTTGCTTTCTGGTGCTCTACTCAGGGGACTCTAACAAACCAGGTCCTCTCTGGTGTCCAGAAGTATAAATATGAAATACTCTTACCATAACCACTTTCCAGGGATATAAATTGCCCAAGCTCCATTCCTGTCCCTTGCCCCCAAACTCCCAGCACTGGTGTTTCAGACACTTGCCATGGAGCTGGTTTGTTTTGTTTTGTTTTTTATTTTTAACCTGGATGCTAGGAATCTAAATTCTAGTCCTTGTGCTTGCTCAGTAAGCACTTGGCACACTGAGACATCTTTCCAGAAGATAGAGGAAATTTGAAGGTTTTTTGGTTGTTGTTTGTTTGTTTGTTTTTGAGACAGGGTCTCTCTATGTAGCTCTGACTGTCCCGGAACTCACTATGTAGACTAGATTGGACTCAGACTCACAGAGATCTGCCGGCCTCTGTCTCCCAAGTGTGGGGATTAAAGGTGTGTGCCACTACACCCAGTAAGTGTATAAAAATGTATAAAATGGCAGTATCTCTTCAATTCCAATGAAAGCCTATTTAAACCTATTTGGGATGAAATTGCATTGCTGACTCCAGAGAGCTAGCAATCTTTCTCCTGCAAATAAAATCTGCTCTGGCATCACTGCTCCCACCTGAGTTTCTCTCCCTTTCCGCTCCCCTAGACGCTTATCTTATCTCCAGAGGTCAGAAGCCCATGTAGAAGATGGTGTGCCCTCCTGAGGTCAAAGGCCCCATTGAGCCCTTGCTCCCCTCCCACATCTCGGTGACCTAGTACCTTGGTGACACACCCAGGTAAGACGCAGACCCAGCTTGGGAAGGGGAAGAGGCGCTCCTCGGGCCAGGATCTTCACAGACCATCCACATGACAGAGACCACAGGGAGTGCTGCCTAGTAGTTCTGCCGTGACCACACTCCAGTTCGAGCTCAGCAAGTTTCCATCCTCGTCCCTGGTCTGGTATAGGATGCCTCTCCTACCTCTCTGGCTGCTCAGGCATCTACATGCTAGGCGGAACTTAGTGAGTAGGGACTTAGTGACTTAGTGAGAAAGTTTCAACAGCTACTTTAAATCAACTGATTCATGACCTTGTCCACAGCGCCTAGAGGATAACCCAGCACTTGGTGAGCACTTAAAAGGGTAGTGGCGGCCCATTCAAAATCATGTGATCAGCACACTGTTGTGTTTATGGCTAGCTTCATCTCTCATGTGCAATAGGGAAAGACATTTCTCCTGCACAATGCTGCCAGGGAACAGAAGAGTTTCTTTGTTGCCTGCCTTGTGTTTGCCTCTCACCCGCAGCTACTGAAAAGAAGAGCAATGGTTTATCACCTGCTTATCACGGGCTGAGCCTGGGCTAACCGCGTAACTTCTTTTTTTTTTTTTCGAGACAGGGTTTCTCCGTGTAGCCTTGCCTGTCCTGGACTAGCTTTGTAGACCAGGCTGGCCTCGAACTCAAAGCGATCCGCCTGCCTCTTCCTCCCGAGTGCTGGGATTAAAGGCGTGCGCGCCAGCCAGCACCGCCTGGCCGCTGTAACTCTGTAATCAGCCCTAGTCCGCAGAGCAGCCTAGGGAGTCAGACACCAGCACCCACTGTTTAAGAGATGAGGAACGCCCAGGTGAGCTGCTTTCTCCACTTCCTCCCTGGAGCTGGCTGACCGGCCTAGCCAAGTCCACGAGTTCCACAAATAACAAGGAGGAGAGTGTTAAAGGAAGTCACCTGACATCACCTTTTTGGCCTCCATATGCATTGGCACACTTGGACACCAATATACAACACACATACTTATGCGCATATCTTGTATAGCTCGCATCTTTCTGTAACCCTATTTCTTCTTGGTCTTTGCCAGATTAAGAAACCAGGATAGGAATGTTACTTATAGGAAAAAGAGCAATGCTGTGGGGTAGAAAGGAGACACCTTTATCGTACCAGGCTCTCCACTGCCCAAAGGGCCAGGAGGGGGTGACTTTGATGGAAGCTTGTGGGCTGGGGGTGTGGTTTTGAAGAGCCTGCTTCCTCCTCTAGCCCTTCAGACACAGTTATCCCACTCTGCCATAAGCATCCCAGTCTCAGGCTCACCGACCCCCTTCTCATCTCAGAAACCTTATGACAGGCTAAATCTCATTCTGAGACTCCACACCTCTTCCTGGCCAGTTCCCACCCACTCCGCCTAAGGACCAGCCTTCCACATTACCTCTCCATTTTAACTTAGGGTCTTTTGTTTTTCAGTTTTAAGTGCCTTGTACCTTCTCTTTCTCATAACTTCACATAGTTTCAGTTTATTTTCAAGAAGACATTTAAAATTCTTAACTGAAAAGATTGCACATAATCTTAGAACCCAATACAATGTGCAATGATGAAATTAGGATTATTATTATATCCTTTACCTCAAATATTTATTACTCCTCTGTGTTGATAATATACAAAGTCTGTCTCCTGGTTTTGAAATATACAACAAATTCTTGCTATTTGCTTATTTCCCCTATTTATCGCCAGGCTCTCCTATGAAATGTTCCTGAAGGGTACTAACCATGTCTGTTTTATGATTTTTATCTGCCGGTGCATAGGACTACCTCAACCAATTTTTGTTGAGTGAATAGACTTGGTTGTTGAAGCTCTTTATATATGTCTATATCAATATTTTATATATCTCTCTGAAGATTATACATATACACACACTTATATACACACACACATATAATCACATATATACACATATACATTAGTATAGTGTCGGGTACCCATAGTCCTCAGCTCCTGGGAAGGAAGAAGTGGGAGAATTTCTTGAACCCAAAAGGTTGAGATCAAGGGAAGGGAGAGAAGGAGGAGAAGATTCTCCCATAGGTAATCTTGGAGGCCCACGGTAGATACAGTGCTTTTGGGTTTTTGGGTTTGTTTTGTTGTTGTTGTTTTGTTTTTCAAGATAGAGTTTCTCTGTGTAGCCTTGGCTGTCCTAGACTTGCTTTGTAGACCAGGCTGGCCTCAAACTCACAAAGATCCACCTGCCTCTGCCTCCTCCAGTGCTGGAATTACAGGCATGCAGGCACCGTCATACCTGGATGATATAATGCATTTTAAATTTTATTTTACTTTGTATGCATTGGTGTTTTGCTTGTATGTATGTTGGTGTGAGGGTGTTGGGTTCTCTGGAACTGGGTGGAGTTACAGACAGTTGCGAGCTGCCATGTGGGTACTGAGAATTGAATCTGGGTCCTCTGGAAGAGAAGACAGAGTTCTTAACCACTGAGCCATCTCTCCAGCTCTGATGTAATACATTTTTAAAGAACGTCTCAGGGGCTGATCTTAAAGATGGTAGCCATACCTATTCTGTGGAAGATTAATAAAGGGCAGAGATATACACCAGAGACCCACACAAGCACAGGCTGACCTGCACAAGAATGCACACGCCAACAAAGCCGACAGGCAGCAAAGATTCTTCGAGATCTTTTTTTTAACAGCCAGGTACTATGACATGCATGATTCAAAATGCTCTCCTACCATCACCATACATTACTCCTCCCCATATAAACCAACTGCCAACCTAGGGATAAACACAGCAGAAAGGTGCATTTGCCATGACACAGAGGAAAGGAATGTAGAAGCTGGTTAGTACACTTCACACTGTATTAGTAGACACATAAGGACTGTAATGTTATTCCTCAGGGTTGGAGACAGTCTTCCATCAGTGTTGAGACAACATCATGGGTTTATTGAGGCTGAGGAAGAGGTTCCTCTCCTGGGTGTCATGTGCTTTTTGACTCTGCAACAGGACAATAATGGACTGTAAACGATTTGGTATGGACTATCTGAAAGCTCGTGTGTATAGATGAAATCCAGCAGCTAAGTTACAGGCACCTATTTGTGGGTTACCAGGCACACAGTAGGGGAGCAGGGCATTAGGTCATGTGCTAGATGCAGTCACTAATTCTCTAGGGCCTGCAATGATTTTGCTCTGGAGTATTTTAAAGTTTAGGCAATTTCAAACAACCAAAACCAAAACAAAACACTACCCCTGCCAAAGAGCAAATTGGCACACCCATACTTTGGCTGAAACTCTGATTTTCATGGCTTATCAAAACTTGTTCTTTTAGGCTAAAGCCAGGGACTCCCTATAGTCTCTGTTAACCCTTAAAAAAAACCCAGGCACATTGACATATTAGCTGTAGTTAGGTGATCAGCTTTCTGCCACTGGATCCTAGAAGTAAGGTAATCGGAATGAAATGAAAGGGTGTCCTCATTTTGCTAAGGCTTTAGCATGATCAGAGACTGTCCTACCAACTTTACAGTGAGGCAATTGAAGCTCAGAGAGCTGAGCAACTTGCCCAACACCATAGGAATAGCAAGTCCTGATTCCCAAACAGTGTCTTTCTATTTACCTAGCACTAGCTTGGTTTGTGTTGAGAATTTTAGAGGAATGCCCAGTGGGTCCACTATTCCAGAACTATAAGCACCCAATAAATGTTTGGATGCTCTTAAACCCTGGCAGCCTTGAGCTGCTACATGTCAACAACAGCTGAGAAACAAATGTGTGCCATTCCGAAAGGACCCAAGACTTCAGGATTATTGTCATTAACTTGCTATTAAGTGGTTGCTATACTAAACTATGTAAAGGTATCTAATATTAATCCAATGCATGTTTATTGATCAGCTGCTATGTGTCTGGTACAAGTCTAATCCATGGAAATATAATAGTAAATAAAAGAGTAAAAAGGAAAATTACTGCTGTCCTTGAGCTTAGAGTCTAGTGTGGGGAGTTACTCAATAAGCAGAATAAGTAAATTGCATTTGTAAAATGGCAAATGGAGATAAATGCGATGTGTAAATCAGGAGCGAAGGGTGCAGAAACCAGGCGCTGGAGGGTGGCTATATGATTGTAAAAGTGGGCAATCAAGGATGAAACTAATAACATAGTCTCCCTTGAGCCAAGTCTTGAGGTAGGTGCCTTTAGTAAGCCATGGGGCATGTTGAGGGGAATGAGGGTAAATACCCCATCACTACACATAGATGGAATGTAGACTAGAGGATTCTGGCTAGAAACACTCAGTTAAAAGTGTCCTACAACTTTTTACCTTTAGTAAAAGGGATAAATCTAGTTAATATATAAGTCTACAGTTTTAACATTTAGCCTGTCATTACCAGAAAAGAAATCGATTAACTGAGTCTTGGACTGTGGCTTAAGTAGAAAATCATTTTTAATCACATTTTCATTAGGAAAAGGTTTAACTTACTAATTAATAATTTACTGGCTGTGAGGCATTGCACCCTACATGGATTAAAACCACTTCCTTCCTATTTTAGAGGTGTTTGTGTTCATTCTGCAGCAGGACATGGGGCAAAGATACTGTGAAGGAGCGCAGGTCACCATTGCGTTCCAGCGCACAATGGACTTGAGTTGGTTCCACCCATCGCCATGGAATGCAGCCCAGCTCTTTTGATTAAGAGTACTGTATTTGAGCGCCTTCTGTTTTACGCCTCTTGGGTTTGGCAGAATTCAGCCAAATCGGGCAGAATACCATTGTGTCTCTGTGATCAGGTGATAGGAAATTGTGCTTTTCAAGACAATCACAATGCTGGGTAAAATTAAATAGCTCTGGTTTTATCTTTTTACGGTACAGCAAGGCCCCTACTTTCCCTACTTCAACAAATGCGTAGTCAACATCTAGTCTGGCGGGACATTCCTCTAGGTATTGGGGACGTCATGGTAAACAGGATAAAATGGGCACCAGCTCCTGCCTGGTCTCTCTCACCAGGAAAACACAGGCAATACACAGGTCTATCAGAACATATGGTAAATCCTCAAGACCAGGATTAGCAAGGCAAACAAACAACAAGGGCATGGAGGTAGAGAGCAATGCATGCTTCCTGTAGTCTGGGTGTCAGGGACCGTCTCTTGGGGAGGTGACGTTAAGCAAAGTCATTCCAGGCAGCCCAGGCAGGAGAAGCACACACACTGTGGTGGTGGGTCTCTCTGATGTGCTGCTCTGTCTAGAGCGACAGGACGGTCTGGAGGATGGTCTCTGTTCAGTGAAAACATCACGCCCCCATGGGTGGTGTCCTTTGATCAGCTGATACGAGGATGCCAAATTGTCTGCAGGAGCTAAGGGTGTTTCCCTTTATCTTCTGAGGAGAGGATAGCACTTATTTTGAGTTATATGAATTGGATGTAATTATAGGCAATAAAGTTCATGATTCCTAGTGTGTAATGCTGAGATCTAACATATACAGTTATGTAGTGGCCATCACAATCAACACAAGAATGACCCTGTGGTCACCGACTCTTCCCTTTCTCCAAGCTGCAGGTACCCCATCTGTTTTCTGGCCCTGTAGTGTGTGCTGTTTCCAAGAATCTTATGTAACAAAATCATATACTACATAATGCTACCTGCATTTTTGTTTGTTTCAGATAGATTCTCACTACATAGCCTGGGTTGACCTTAAACTTATGATGCTTTAGCCTTCCAAGTGCTGAGATTATAGACATGCCTTACCACACCTGCCTACGTAATGCTTTTTACAGTCTCTGGTTTTGTTTTTTTTTTCTTTTTTCATTTCCACAGAACATAGTGCATTTGAGATTCATGTACACTGTGTGTGTCAGTCGATTATTTCTCTTGTTACTGAGTGGTATCACACTGTGTGTCTGTATCACAGTTGATACCAGTCTCCAGCTGAAGATCACGAGGTTGTTTCTATGCTATGATGAATACAACTATTTTCAGTACATCATCCATGGTGTGTGTGTGTGTGTGTGTGTGTGTGTGCACATGTGTGTATTTATGCGTGTGTGTATGTATAGTATTGTGCAGTGTGCATGTGTATGTAATATGTATGTGTGTGTGCACATGTGTTTATGTATGTGTGTATAGTTGTGTGTGTATGTGTGCGTGTGTATATAGCATGTATATGTGTGTATGTATGTGTGTACAGTGTGTGTGTGTGTACAGTGTGTGTGTGTGCTCCAGAATATATATTTTGGGTTTTTAGGCTAAATACTTAGGAGTGGGATTGATGATCATATGATATTATATTTTTGTAGCTTTATAAGAAACTGCCAAACTATTTTCAGTAATACTATGTATCATTTTCAGTCCCACTATCAGGGCATGAAAATTCCAATTAGCAGTTAGCATAAATATTTTGTTCATTTTTCTTAAGGCAATTAAGCCTCTTTTCTCCTCCATACTGATTTACCGAGTTTATAGCATTCACTAATGAATAGAATCCTTTGCTGTCTGGATATGAGTAGTGAATTGTAATACTGGGAATGACAGTAGAAGATATTATAACTGGACCATAACTGCAGAACAGTGACATGAAACACAGTCTTCTGCTTCTCCCTTGGGCCACCCCCAAACAAGTCTTGGGAGGTTGTGATCTACCAGGTTCCAGCCTAGCAAATGACCCTCTATGCTGTACCAGGCTCAGGCTCAGGGCAGAGGAGCAGCACATCTCAGGATATGGACTTGCAAGCAGGGAACCTGTGTAAATGCCTGCAGTGGAGGTTGGGTCCTGCAGCTATGTTTGGACCTCTCCATGATCGCGAGGAGGTTCTAGACACTCATCTTGGGTGCTCACGTCTTGGAATGTCCTTTTGGAAGGAACTGGCTCCTGAGCTGTGTGTTTGGAGTTGTCATCCAGATGGAGATGCCCTACAGAACACATGAGCAGGATTACAGCACAAAGCAGTTTTCACTTTGTGTCGTACTAACTGGCTTCTTTGGCTAGAGTGGAACTTGGCAGATGCAACAGAAATTAAATTGCCATAACTTTTCCAGGGGTCTAGGTGAGATGATGGCAAGTGGGCTATATTTTCAGAGCTACAGATGCTTTGATATCTGATTTTTCAGGTGTCTCCTGTATATCTACAATATTTATTTATTTACCATTTGAGAAAATGTAATTTGTGGGATATTTTGAAGACCTTTGAGGAGAATACTTTCAGCTAGCAGAACAGTTTTAGAAAGTCCAAGAGGTAAAAAAAAAAAAAATTAAATAACAATGATGATTTCTATCCTATCAACAAGAACAATTCCCACTCTAGTGAGATGCTACTGTGTGATGGACTCTGTGGAAAGCATTTGATACAAGCCAGGTTTGAAAGACCTCACAATAATCTCACTTTACAGATCCTGGTACAATTCCAATATGCAATAAAGTGTTCTTTAGGCTTAGAAAGAAAGAAAGACAGAAAGAAAGTCCAAGAGGTACTCCTTCCCTAAAGAATAGGTCTTAAGACTCCTGTTCTGCACTCCTTCATTGCTGGTAGGAATGCAAACTTGTACTTTGGAAATCTATCTAGCGCTTTCTCAGAAATCTGGGAATAGGGCTTCCTCAGTACCCAGCTATTCTACTTCCTTGGAATATACCCAGAAGATGCTCCACCACACAACAAGGACATATGCTCAACCATGTTCATAGCAGCCTTATTCATAATAGCCAGAACCTGGAAACAACCTACATGTCCCTCAGTCGAAGAATGGATAAAGAAACTGTGGTACATTTACACTACGGAATACTACTCAGCTATTAAAAACAAGGAAATCCTGAAATCTGTGGAGAAATGGATAGAACTAGAAATGATCATAATGAGTGAGTTAACCCAGAAGCAGAAAGACTCACATGGTATATATTCACTTATAATTGGACACTAGCACAAAAGGGATGTCTCATGAAAGTCTTCACTTACCAGGAGATTGGGATAGATGTGAGTACATCCTATTGGGAGTCTAGGTGAGAGAAGTATGGGAGAATGGGAAAATAGAAGGACCCAGAGGGTTCTAGAAACCTACAAGAAGAACATCATGACAGGCAGATCTTGACCCAGGGGGTTCTGCTCAAACTACTGCACCAACCAAGGATAATACATGCAGTAAACATTGAACCCCTACTCTGATCTCTCCAATGGACAGGACATTCTCCCCAGTTATGTGGAGAGTAGGGGCTGACTCTGACATGAATCCTGGTGCCCCATATTTGACCACTTCCCCTTGGTGAGGAGGCCTGGTGGCACTCAGAGAAAGAATAAGCAGGCTACCAGGATGAGACTTGTTAGCCTATGACCATATATTGGGGGAGGAGGTCCCCTTCTGTCATAGACCTAGGGGAGGGGAATAGGGTGAAAGTGGGAGGGAGGGAAGAACAGGTGGATACAAGTGAGGGGAAAACAATTTAGATGTAATCTGAATAAATTAATTAAGTAAAAAAAAATAAGCAGTCTAACAGAATGGGTACCAAAAAAAAAAAAAAAAAAAAGAATAAAGACTTCTGTTCTGATGTCCTCTCTGGTGAATAAACAAAGCTGGAGGGCATGCACATATAGGCTTGGAAGTCAGAGAGGTGGGACATGGGTCTCCCTCCTACCCCCTCTAACAAGATTACGTGGGTTAAGCTCTGTCACCTTTTACAAGTTCTTCTGGAGAACCAATTCAGGATTCACTGTGGTGACACTTGCAGTGATTGCAACAAGCATGGATTCTGGGCACCAGAGGCATGGGCTGCTTCTCCTGGCTAGTTTTTTATTTCTGATGTGCAAATTCCACAACGTCAGTTGTTGACAGCAGGGTGCATTTGTTATCTTACAGTTTTTGCATGGCAGAAGTGTGACAGACCTGGCTGAGCTAGAACTAACAGGCTAGTGCTGAAAGAGCTGTGCTCCTTTTTGGAGTCCCAGGATTCTAGAAGCCCCTACATTTCTTAATTTTTGGCCCCTTCCTTCATCTTTACAGCTGGCCATGGTAGGGAGTGTTCTCCTCCGTTGTATCTTTCTGGCCCACTTTTTTTCTATCTTTGATTTACTCTTAAAGTGTCATGTACTTTAGCGGGGCTCTCTTTAGACAACTCCAAATAATGCCATCTCAATCACATCTGTCCTTCTGTAAACTTACACACACACTCACACACACATGCTCGTTCACACATGCATCCCTATATCTGTCTATGTGGAAATCCAAAGACAAGAATGGAAGGCAGGCTTGGTGGTGTACAGCTGTAATTCCAGCACTTGAAAGACAGAGGCAGGAAGACTGAAACTAGAGGCTAGCCTGGGCTATGTGGTAAGACAAGAGGTGGGAGAAAGGCGTGGTACCAAATACTCATAATTAATTAGTGTTTCCCTCAACAACTTTTACCAGAATCTTTTCAAATAGGGAAATTGTATTCTATTTCCAATCTAATTCAAATAATAGAAACACTTGAAGTAGTCACTAAAAATAATACTTGGAAGACAAGGTAATTGATCACTTACACTATGCAAAACTTAAATATGAGTTGCTTTGTTTCTGTTCCTCTTCTCATAGGAAGATGGAAATGAATATCAGGAAATATTCTGCCACGCCTCAGGCTGAAACATACTTATCCTCTCTCTACACATCTTTGTGTTATTTTTTTTTTTTAACAGTGTGAAGAGAATTGTGGGGCGGTCCATTGTTATGTGTGGGAAGTCTTCGTCAGCCATGGTTAGAGAAGGTCAGCCCTTAGCTGCCCAAGCTAGAGAAGACACCATCACTGCTGCAGTGTGAGCGACACTTACCGATATCACACTGTTAGGTCGCTTTTCCCTCTGACCGCTCTAGCCAAACAGGAGTTGCAACTTTTAGATTGTCACAGCAACCGCTCACAGACAAACCAAAGAGGAAGTGAAGGAAAGTACTGGTCATAGGAAGGGCAGACAGACATGAGTGAACTCATGAAGAAATCTCACATTTGAGCAAAAACCATCGGAAACCTGTGTTCGTTCTCTCTTGTCATTTCTATAAACCGAAGAGTAATATTAAAGGTTTTGTTATTAAAGGTTCCGGCAGTCTTTACCTTGGGTGATTTTTCTAAGAATGATGCATTTAAATTCATGCCCCCCCCCTCCAATGCCTTGTGCACCAGTGAACCTAAATTTGCATCCTGGCTGGCTAGGGGTGGGTTGTTTTCTGTAGTCAAAGAACTGAGTGAAAATTAGAAGTTAAATGTGTACTATCAGAAATGCATGTCACTCCTCACTTGCTCCACACACTTGTTATCCTCTGTGGCATGTCAGGCCTATGTCTTTAACCTTGCACAGGGTATCTGTAGGCTATAATTATTTTCATTATAATTTTTGTCATTTCTGGCAGTAGAAAAATACAACTTTATTCCCTTGGCATGTAAGGCTCAACCTGGGTTGACTTGACGCAAATAATTCTCACTCACGGGTCTGTGAAACCCTTGGGTCTTCCCCCAGATGGTACCCAGACCTACAGTCCATCTGTGAGGGTCCATGCTCTGCAAAACACTGCTCAGGAGGATGTGACCACGCTATCACCGAAGGCATCACTGAGCAGGGAAAAATGCTGCCCTAGAGACAGATGGTTCAGTGGGCTCCTCGTCTTTCCTCCCTGAGAGTTCCATCCTAAGCTTATCTCGGAAGTGAGCCTTACTCCCGCTGACGATGTGGAAGGCTTGCCATTTCATCACTTCCATCTGGAATTACCACCAAGGAACTGGACTATTTAACTTTGTCACCTTTCAGTCACTTCCCTCCAATCTCTGCCTCACTTCTCCAGTACGGGCAGGGCAGTAGGTAGAGCAGGTGTGGATCAAATGGACTTTGACATGGGTGAGGTTTGTGCCCAAAGATTCAGCATTACTCATTTAATTGATGTGGAACTGGAACTAAGGCTCCAAAGACTGCAGGGGAGGTGGGGGGGGGGGGGGGGGGGGGGGGCGGGGCAGGGAAGATGTTAAGAAAGGAAGAGTATAAAGACGCGCCTTCAAGATAACACACACACACACACACAAAGATAAGAGACACAGTCTTGAGTTTGTGTCCTCGGCTTTAAGTATATTCTACTTACAGTTTTGGAGCCACTAGTGATTTCGTGCATTTGTTCCCCCAACTAATGCTTTTGAGCACCAACTCAGTAAGGTCGGAGCGCTCTAAGGGTTAGGGAATAAGAAGGACGGAACTTGGAAGCTTACATGGTAGAGTCAGGTGGAGCGTAAATAGGTAAATATGATAAATATGATACCGGTGGAAGAAAGAGAAACTTCAGCTGGTGTCAGAATGTCAAGAAAAAAGCAACTATGCTAAGTGACTATTAAGAGAATTTCAGACAGGGGAAAGAGCCAGTACAAACAAACAAAAACAACAGTGGACCAACCAAACCAAACAAATAAAAACCTTGGTTTACAGAAAAAAAAAAGTGTGGCATGTGGGGAGTGTCGAGACAAGCCTTTTGGAGGCCAATAGAGAATGTCCAGTGAGGCGGCCGCGGCTCCTAGGACTCCACAAATGGTCCCGATCCACTGCACACAGTGTTCAGCTACTTAGGACCCCTAGCACACTAGTGAAGCCTCAAACTGGATCCGAGGCTAGGCTGGTGACTGCTCCCCCTTCTTTACGGAAGTGAGGTGATCTTGTTATGAACACTCATCATGTCCAGAACATTTTGATCACGCCAAGCACAAGCCACCCATGAAACAATACCTCTCATTCTCCCTCCATCAGCCGCTGACGATTGCCATTTGACATTTTGTTTCCATAAATTTGATCACTCTGAGGATGTGGAATCATACGCAGATTGTTCTTTTGGATCTGGTGCGCTCTCTCTCTCTCTCTCTCTCTCTCTCTCTCTCTCTCTCTCTCTCTCTCTCTCTCTCTCTCTGTGATATGTTTGCAGGTTTATCAGTGTTGTTTACTATACCAGGCCCCAAATAAACACTGTGCCAGCAAGCCCTCTGGTCTCCACTTCGCAGTCTTGACACTATAGGCACGCGCTGCCACGCCCAGCAATAAATGTGGGTGCTTTGGTTGTGAACTCAGGCCCTTATGCTTGCCTGGCAAACACATTACTGAATGAGCCATCACTGCAGCCCCAAATAAACATTCTTTTTTAAAAATTGCATAACATGAACAAATGTTCAGAGATTACTTCACCTCTGAATGGCCACGGTGCACGTTGCTCAGGCTCAGCCAGAATGTTTCAGAGTGAAAGGATGCCTCTTATGCTGATGGGGCAGGAAAAAAAAAAAAAAAAAAAAAACAAACAAGAAGAGAGTTAGGGGCTAGGGAGACTCTAGTCACGAGGATGTACCTGTGTCTACAAAACTGTGGCTGTATAAATATGCCATGAGCTGTGCTTTCCTGGGGTCATTGCACTGTGTGTTGACAGGACAGAGATTACCATGAGCCCCACTCTACTCTCCACCCAAAGATGAGAGCCAGAGGCTGCAACGCACAAGTCCACCCGTGTTGTGGGTTCCTTCAATAGTTCGTCAGAGAACTTTTCAGGCCACTTTTTTTTTTTTTTTTAAATGAATGTGGTTATTAACATAGGAACCAGGAACCAAGTGATTCATTGATGTTGCATTTTGAAATCTCAGCTAGATTCATTGGCTGTCTGGGTAGTTCAGAAGATGAGGAATTCTGAAAGAGTATCTTAGAAAGATGTGGTAGAAAGATGTAGGGAGGTGGCTACCCAAAGTGTTTTCATTGCAAGCTTCTGTGAGATTCCACAAATTAATTCATTTCCAACAGTCTTAATCACTTCACCCCAAGCACCACCCCTGATATCTTTGCTGCCTAGGGCTGATAAGAATCGCCCACACTTATAGCAACTCTATTATCTTTCACTAGAGGAATTCTGAGCATTAGCAAACGTGGCAAAAGGCCTGCTGGGCAGAGGCAGCGGGGGGGGGGGGCAGAGGGGGGAGCAGGGGGCCCTGCTGAAGTGTGTCATTAGGTTTGTGGGGCACCTGTCTTATCAACCTTGTACTCCAGACATCATCCATTAGGGAACTGGGGCAGCTTTGCAGTGACTGCTGTACTGCTGTACTGGTTTGCAGGCATGGTGGAAAATGTTGGGGCAAGGAGTTGAATCAGAAGGACCAGTTGGTCTAAGTCTGAATCATTTACTTCCTTAGTCTTCACCCCCATAAGGGCAGAAATGCATTCCCTCCTTTGACCTTTCTCATAAGTGCCACAGGCAGCAGTGGCTATGGCTGCTCCAGGTGCCTGGCCAGTGTGGCTTCACTTACACATGACCTAGTCTCATGGTCGCTCATAACCAAAGAGCCAGAGAGCTTAGCATCGTCAGTGGCTGAACACTTGCTACTCTGCATTAGCCAGAGGGTCAACACACCTCCACAGGGCTCCATGACATCTACCAAAGCACCTCTATCTATGTTGGGCTCTTCCTTTGCGGGTTTGGATTATAGAAGAATATCTATTTGTAGAAGTTTGTCTCTGTGGGATAGCACAATGTTCATACCGCTGTGAAAAATGTAACCCTAGCTAAGAGTTTACTTGCATCAGAACAAATACAATTTCAGCACTCCGGGCTGGGTTCAGCACTCCTAGCTGGTTGGTTTCCACATATTTGTATCTTTATTTTCCTCAAATATAAGAATTTATAGCCTAGGACCGACTCTGTAATAGCTTCAGTGAAGGAAAGATGGTTCTGACTTCAGACACAGAAATGTAGAATGGAAAGTAAAGACTAACAAGATGAGGCCAAAGCCATCAACCTCCCATTCTAGCATTGCAGAGAAGGCAGTCTCTGCTACAAGGTTCCAGAAATCTGATCTTATTTATTTTTATTTTTTATTTTTGGTTTTTCAAGACAGGGTTTCTCTGTGTAGCCTTGGCTGTCTTAGACTCACTTTGTAGACCAGGCTGGCCTCAAACTCACAGAGATCCACCTGTTTCTGCCTCCCGACTGCTGGGATTAAAAGCATGAGCCACCATGCATGGCAGAAATCTGATCTTGTCAATGCCCATCCTTCTGCTGTTTCCCTCCCTGTTCCATCTAAAGCTAAAGACTCTGCCTCCTTCCTCAGAGGCAGGACATTCCTCACCTTCTATGCCTTGCTAGGGGACTACACTGTTCTCCTGTACAGAAGTTGAAGAGATGCAGTTTTCAGTTTACCAGCTAAGGTGTAGGCAAGATGTAGGCTTGAGCCGTTAGCTACGTGAGCTTGGATACTGAATTGGGAAGTGCTGATAGCAAGAAACAAGACAGAGAAACTTTCTTTTTTGGTCCTGGCAGGGAACCAGAGAGTAGCAGTCTGTGACATTATGCCATCAACAGCATCCTCACATATTGGTAATATTTTCTTTGATGGAGCACTCCAGCTTTCCCAGAAATGGTGTGGGTGCTTATCACTTTCTCTACATAGTCTCTGTGTGATTAAAATGCCCAGAGTCTGCTGTTGACATGACATTTGCAAGTAAGATTGTAGCTAGTAGACAAGACAATTTCTGTTTGTTCTTCAAAGCTCCTCTTGTTGTCTACAGAAGCAACACCTACCTCTGCTCACCCCTAGCTACTGCCTCTCTCCTGGATTCCCTCAGAAGTCCCATCTGCCCTGGCCCAGCACCAATTGCACTGTTGTGACTCACCACTCACTCACCACTCACTCACTCACTTCCCTTCTAGACTACGAAACCCTTGGGGACAGAGAGGAAAACAATAGTAGCAACAGTATTAACACTAGTAGTATTAGTAATAATAAATAGTATTTGTTAGTACCTACCGTGTGCCAAGAGCTGCCTTATGTTATTTCAAAGGTGCAAAGGTAATAAATAAATGGATACACTAATAAACGTACATATGTGTGTAGAGAGCTCACTCAAGGCATTTACTATTCTTCAGGTCTGACTTTCTGCTGGTGGTCCCAAGAATATTTTTGAATAGTGTGGCATGAGTAGCTATTAGTGAAAACTTGTAGTATGGGGCTGGAGAGATGCCTGGTTTTAATTGCCAATACCCACATGGCAGCTTATAACTTCCTGTAACTCCGGTTTCTGGGGGACCCAATGCTGTCACACAAACATATTATAGGTAAAACAACAATGCACAGGAAATTAAAAACAAAAACAAAAACCCAAACTGGCAGTATCCCACTATCCCACCTTATCAATTATTTCTTTCTACAATTCAGTTGTAGAACCTTTGCCTGATATGCACAACGCCCAGGTTCCAGCCTTGGCAACACACACACACACACACACACACACACACACACACACACACACACACTTCTCCTTCTCCTCCTTTCCCTTCCCTCATCTTCTTCCTTTTTTCCTCTTCCCTGTCTCTCTTTTTCCTCCTCTCCTCCTTTCCCTGTGTCACATTCCACTATTACACCAAATATATTCTTTTAGATAAATAATAGTTGCAGAATCAGTAGCTGGTAACTTCATGTTTGCCTTTCAGAAGAAGCTGGTTACGGTGTGCAGCATCCTGAGAAGGCGCCAAGGCTGCACTGTGAACAAGCTTGCAGTAGCCTATGCTTCTTTTATGGCTTGGGCATAAGGGTTGGGGGCACAGTGAGACTATCCTTGTCTAGACAGCTTGGGAAGTGGCCTCATTCTCCTCTCCATCCTCTCCTGGCTGTTCATTCTTCTCTGGGAAGTCTTTTCTGGTCTCCAAGCCAAGCAGGACCAATCACACTCCAGGAGTAAGGAAGAAGACGTGGCTTTGGGCTATCCTGGGGGACTGTTCTGTTCCTCATCTTTCCTCTCTTGCCTCCTGGCTGAAGTGAGTAAGAAAACAATGCACAGCAGACCCTCCTCCTGTTCTGAGTCCACCCTTCCCATCACTTGAGATGTGTATGACCTTCCTGCAAAGGTGAAGTGGGTCAGAGAGAAGCCCTGTCTTAAGAACAAAATAAGAAGGGCCAAATATGCAGTCCAGTTGGTAGAGTGTAGGCCTAGTGTCCACAGAGCCCACCGTCCCAGGTCCTGGCACAGTATAAATTGGCATGATGGTATGCACTTTAATCTCAGCACTCAGGAAGGCTCAGAAACTCGAGGTTGGAGATGCCATCTCAAAAACAAAATAAAACAAAGACAACAACACCCTCCCCCCAAACAAAACAAAACAGAAAACAAACAAGTAAACAACAACAACAACAAAAACTACAGCAAATAAAAGTAGAGCTAGGGATGTCACTCACTGATAGTACACCTGCCGGGCACTCACAAGGCTCTGATTTGATCTTCAGTACCACCAAACAAACGAAACAAACTCACTGAAGGAACCACCAAACCAAAATATAAACAGACAGCAGGGCAGAGCAGAGAACACATTCAGAGTTATCAAGTGTTCCTCAGGTCTGACTTGTTGGAGGTCTGGAGAAGGCAGGGGTGTGTGATTGAAGACTGAGTAGTTGTTTCAAAACAAACAAGGCTCTGAACAGTTGGAAGAATGGAACACTTCATTAAGATGCGCCCCTTCGTGTCCTCTGAACAGACCTGTATTTAAAAAGGAGGTTGGTCTTGGCTGGAAAAGCAGCTGTCAGATGGTCAAAATGATAATCTCAGAGCATGGCGCCAGATATCTTTCACATGAGCCTTAATGTCCCAGCAGAAGGGGGGCGTGTCTGGGAGAAGAAGCTGAAGGCCGGAGGGAAGCATGGGTTTGCAGTGGGGTGCTCTGCGAATCGACTTTACACTGCTTCCCATCTCTAGGCCAAAAACTGCAGAAGAATGGAATGGCTTGATTTTTACCAGGTCTACACGCGGCGATGAGCCCCTTTCTATCTTCCTTATTAACCAACGTTCGAGCGCTCTTTAAATTTAGGTGTCACGGGAGAGCAGCTAGACTTCCACGTGTGTGTGCTTATTGCTATCTGTTCTGTAGCACAAAGTGGAGGCAAGGTGAACCAGAGCGTGCGTTGGCAGATGGTTCAGGGTGTGCCCTAAGGCTAAGCAGATGCCTTGGCCTCTACCCTCAAGATTACCTGTACTGTGCAGATTAGGCACTGAACTATTTTGTGTTTTATAGAGAGCTTTGAACTTTAGTGTACTTTCTTGGATTTGCACTAATAAAATTGGTAAAATGAAATCTTTTCAAAAGAAATGCTAAAGTTCATTTATTTGGGTCTTGTTTTTCTTTTTGGCCTTATGGTGTCATGAAAGTACATTTGAGCACATCTTACTGTCTGAGCTGCTACCATCCTGGTCAAGTCACTATAGCTGTACCCTAACTGCTGAAGAAGCTTCCAGACACATCTTCCTGCCTCTGCTGTTTTTGTATCTCATTATGTTGCCCAGGCTGGACTTGAATTCTCCATTCTCTAGAGTGCTGGAATTACAGGCATGAACCATCAGGGCATTCTTTCCTACCTTGAACTCTCTCCTCCTCTTCCTCCTCCTCCTCCTCCTCCTCCTCCTCCTTCTTCTTCTTCTTTTCTTCTTCTTCTTTCCTTTCAGATAGGGTCTTGTTATCCCAGACTGTCCTCAAGCACAGTATCTAGCTTAGGGTGACTGACTCTGAGGATGACTTTGAACTTCTGATCCTCCTGACTCCACCTCCTGAGTCCTAGGATTACAGACATGTGCCACAATGCTGAATTTATTTTGGGCTGGAGTTTTGAACCCAGAGCTTCATGCAAGTCAGGCAAGCTGCCTACTAAGTGAGTTACATACCCACCTCCCCCTACCTTGAGTCTTAAGCCACCTCCCTGTGCCTCACACAGTCAGTCTATCCAGCACAGATAGTATAGATTAGATTAATAACTTTCTGATCTAAAACCCTCAAAGTTTTCCCCTCATAACCAGCTCAGAACTCAATCCCCACCTCTGGCCTAGCAAACCTACCTGACTGGGCCTTTGTCTAGGCCTTTCGAATGGCTTGCTTCTGGTGGAGGGCACTCCAGTTCCTTTAGACTTCCCTCTGTTTCTTGAACACACTAATCCTGGCTCCTGTTGGCCTTGGCACTCACTGTTCCTTCTACTGTTTTCTTTGTGCCCAGATCTTGGCATGGTTGTCCTTACCTATTATCTGGGTTTCAATTGTCATCTTTTCTTCAGAGAGTTCTTTACCAAGCCATTCTAGGTAAGACTGTCCCTTCAGCATACTCTATCCCATCTATTATAGCTGTGTTCTACACTTATCAACTCTTGAAATTAAAATTCTAAAAGTCTATGTGCTTATTGCCTCATCTGCCCCTCCACCAACCCCTTACCCCTACACTGTGATTTATACTCATTAAAGGCAGAACTTGGGCTCTTCCAATTGCTGCTGTAGCCTTAGTATCTGGGATAGTGCCAAGCCTAATAAATAGTTATTGACTATTTGACAACAAATTTAGCACCAGTAAAAGTGATGTGATAAATGGATTAATGATTGTGGAAACCTGTGGAGGGCTCTCAGTCTCACTGTGCTGAGTAAAGACCACATGGTGTAAAATTCCACTTACTACGTGTTCTGGGAAAGGCAAAATAACTAGTCCTTTTAATAAGGAAGAGCAGGGAATTCTTTGGTGTAGGAGCCATGCTATAGGTCTCTTTTGTTGAGGATTTTTGTATAAAGGACTGAGCCCAGGCCATGTGCTAAGCAAGCACTCCACAGCTTAGCTATAACCTCAACCTATGGCTATTTCCTGATTGTACGTTTGTGAAAAATCATAGGAATGATTCGTTAAACAGTATGAAATCATGTGTATAAATTAGATCTCACAAACCTGATTCACTGGCCCTGGAATAGGTACCCAGTGGTTTGTAGGAATGGTTTCCTACTGAGCCACGGGGGATCAGTTGCAGGTACACATTTTCTGAGGGTGGAAGCTAGAGACACTGTACGGTGTTGAGGGAGAAGGATGTGCTGTGGTTGGGATTTTGGTGTTAATGCTCACCAAGTGTCTCCAGATTTCTAAGCTGTAAGCAAGCAAAACCAGCTCTGGTCACCCTGGTTACCTCCTGAATACTCCAAGGCACCAAGAGAACAATGGCATTCCTTTGGGATCTTCACAGCAGGCAGGGATGAGACACCACAGTAGCAATGTGGTCCAGGAGACAGGACCAAGGGACGCCTAGGAGGTCTACTGTCCAAGCCTATATATTCCCTGTGCTGTGTGACCTCGTGGAACCTCTCTGAACCTCAGTACCCCCTTACTTAGTACCCACAGTGCAGAATATAAGAATTTAACAAAGTAACTATGTACAGTGTCTGAAACATAAATGGCATTTTAAAAACATCATTTCCACTTTTGTCTTCCTTCTGGTACATGCTTCTGAAACTCGTAACTGTAGGTACTCAAGTTCAGCTAAAAGCTGCATAGTTTATCTGGTTCTTCACGCTGGAAGTCAAGTTATGAATGTCAGTCATTTTTTCCCTCCTGTTTTTATTTGTTTATTTGGTTTTGTGGATTGGTTTTTTTGAGACCAGATTTCACATAACTCAGGCTGTCCCTGAACTTGATATGTGGCTAAGGATGACCCTGAGCTCCTGGTTTCGCTTGCCAAGTGCTTGGATTATGGGTATAGACTGCTGTTCCTGGTTCAATGTTTCTGTCTATTTCATCTCAGAAATATACCCTACCCATTTCTCCTGTTTGATTGCATAAATCTTCCAGCTGGTAACTCATCTTTCCTTTTAGTCCATCTCCCTGAGTCAGTATAATAATAAAGTGTGGCAACCTTGGAGCCAAGCTTTCTGCTTCTACATCTCAGCCATATAACCTCAGTAGAGTTGCCTAATCTCTGTGTGCTTAAGCGGGGGTGATAAGAGCTCCTGCCTAGAGAGTTGTTACAAAGATGAAATGATTTATTATACCTGGGCACTGAGAACAACGGTAGGGTCATGGCAAGCATTAGCCAATGTATGTTTGCTATATAGGTCCGCCTCTTGGCTCTTAGCAGAATTCTTTATAAATTTAAGCATGAGCTTTTGGCACAAGGAAGCCATACCCTCTGGTGTCACCTTGTCTTCAGGCCTCTTTCTTTAGCTGCCTGGCCAATGTTAGAGTTGGGTACTGCCATGTGCACCCTACTATACTAAGTCCTTTAATTACATGCAGCTCACCATGTTGTGATTGTTCATGATGGTTTTCTGTACTAGTCTGTGAATTCTTAGAAATGTAGATAATTACCTGACCAATGTAAGACTGAAATAGATTTGTCCAGAAAAAGTGATTGCTGCTTAAATTCAGTGAATAAATAGTTGATATCATCCACTGAGTAAAATAGAAACTTGTTTTGTTTTCCTTAAAATCAGAGGAGGTGGTAAAAACCTAAGGTAAAAGTTACCTTTTAGCAACTTTTGTGTCAGAATCAAAAGAACACAGGTGTGGTGCTATCCCGCCAGGCCAATCAAGGATGGAGCATATAAGGTTGTTTATACTCGCTGGTTAAAATTTCAGTTTGTACATTCCCTCAATGCCTGACCGAACCTGAGACCCACCCCATGGAAGAGAGCCAAACCCTGACACTATCAACGACACTCTGCTATGCTTGCAGACAGAGAGCCTAGCATAGCGATCTTCTAAGAGGCTCCATCCAGCAACAGACCAAAAAAGATGCTAAGACCCACAGCCAAACACTGGAAACACTGGTCGGAGAGCAGGAAGCCTGGTAGAGGAGTGGGGGGAGGTGGGGCAAGGAAAGAAGTATAGAAGGTTTTGGAGGGGACAGAAGCGCCACAAAAGACCAACAGAGCCAACTAACCTAGGCCCAGCATCGATTGTGGAAACTGAAGCACCAACTAAGGACCATGTATGGACTGGACGTAGGCCCTCTACACAGAGGTGCCTGATGAGCAGCAGGGCCTTCCTGTGGGTCCCCTTAGTAAAGGGAGCAAGGGCTGTCTCTGACGTGGACTCTGTTGTCTGCTTTTTTTTTTTTTTTTTTTAATCACTTCCCCCGGGCCGAGCTGCCTTGCTAGGCCACCATGGAGGTTGTGCTCAGTGTGCTCAGTCCTGACGTTGCTTGATGGGCTGAGGTAGGTTAGTAGTGGGGGGCTCCCCCTGCCTGAAGATGAGAGGAGAGGGGTAGGGGAAAGAGGGAGGGAGGGTGGGACATGGAGGAGAGGAGGGAAGGAACCATGGTTGGGATAAAAAGTGAATGACTAAATAAGTAAATGTAAAGAAAAAAATTTCAAATTGATTTTGTGCAGGTACCTGAAAGCAAGTAGTTTTAGGACATATTCTTTGGCTCATCTTGAAGTGCATAAATTGTTTATTGTTGCAGGATATTTGATTCCATCGTGAACCCCAAAATGGTAAAGTGTAAAAACTTGTCTTTTCTTTGGTGTGGTTCAGCCCTAACACACACCTTTAATCCAAGAACTTTCTGCATATGTAAACAGATGATTATGGTGTGGCTCAGCCCTAGCACACACCTTTAATCCAAGAACTTTCTGCATATGTAAACAGATGATTATGGTGTGGCTCAGCCCTAGCACACACCTCTGAGCCAAGAGCTTTCTGTACACAGGATTTAATAAAGTTAACCCCAGGTCAAGAGGCAAAACAAGAAACCAGCTGACAGGGATTAAGTAGAAAGGAGGGGCTTTGAGTGGAAGAATATTTATGACAGCATAGAGAAGAAAGCCAAAATCCCTATAGCCAAAGAGCTAAAGGGTTAAAGAGCCAAACAAACAAACACAGAACAGTAAAATGCAAAAATAAAAAGACCCAAATTATTGCCTAGGCCTGGCTATTTTCCTTTCTATCTTACAGAAGTCAAACAGGGTTGGTGTTTTATTGAGAGGCCCCTGAGCTCCTTCTCAGCTGGAGGTCCAAACTCAGCATGATTGACAGTGGGTGAGAGGGTACTGGCCATTAGAATTTTGATCAGACCTGTGTGTGTGTGTGTGTGTGTGTGTGTGTGTGTGTGTGGTGAGTTTGTGTGTGTGCTTGTGTGTGAGTTTGTATGTGTATGTTCGTGTGTGAGTTTGTGTGTGTGTTTGTGTATGAGTATAGGTGTGCAAGTTTGTGTGTGTGTGTGTGTGTGTGCTACATCATGATACACGGAGATGTCAGATGTTAAATATAGCACCTTAGTTATTTGAAGTAGTTATATCTGAGTTTCAGAACTGTCGATGTCCAAGTGTTATGTGAAGTAAGTCACAATTTGCAGTAGCACTCATGCTGCATCTTTGTTCCAGGGTGTAAACAAGTTGAGATCCTGCTGGGCTTGGTGGCGTGGTGGCACAAGCCTTTGATCCCAGCACTCAGGAGGCAGAGGCAGTGGTATCTCTGTGAGTTTGAGGCCAGCCTGGTCTACAAAGTGACTCTAAGACAGCCAGAGAAACCCTGTCTCAAAAAACAAAAACAAAAACAAAAAAACAAAAAAACCAAACCAACCAAACAAAAAGCCAAGTTGAGATCCCCCGGTGAAGAGGGAAGAGAAAGGCCCCTTTCCTGTTAGGCATGGCAGAGATAATCCAAAAGTTCCATCAAGTAACTTAAACTACAGAGAAGAAGTGTGGCTGCTCTCTTCTATTTTATACCATTAGGATTGAAAACTGTCAGGTGTCCACTCTTAAAGCTGCGATTCTAGCAGGTCTTTGACAAGGCACACAAGCCATTAGATCCAGATCCCTGGATCCTGGAAAGAATTCACCATTATTGGTCAAAGGCTGAAACATGTCAGCACCCACTAGATGGGGAAACAGTGTCAGATGATTTCCATTTTCTCCAATAAAACAGAGTTTTGCATCTATCGACAACAAAATAATTCTGTATGCAGGATGTTCAGCGGAGAGCAAGGGAAGGATAACTGCTCACTGGGTTCTAAAGGAGCAGGTGACACTCCAGTCACTTATATGTAAAAATGCATAATTAACGCTCGCTCCAGTAGTGTGTATTTGACAGTATGCTAATCTAAAGTTGAAGTAGAAAATAGTCCTTTGTAGTTGTCCTGGGCAAACAGAGTGGACCTGAGTCCACAATGTACTTTTACCATGGATGTGTACTTCTACTTACAGAGTGTAGCTGGTACTAATGTGCTGGCTTGGCACTGGCTTATAATGAGGTAATGTATGTGAAAGTGCTTTGCAAACTGAAAGGTATTGCCCTAATAGCAATCCATTAATTATTATTTTAATTGCTCGTGAGAGAACAGTGCCTGAGTAATTAGCCTTGCTTCATAAGACTAAAGGTCTATCGAAATCCAAAAACTATCTAGAGGTGACTCTCAAATAAAGGAATTTACATTTGGGAACAAACAAAGAATACTATTGTCATTTGGGACCTGTGCACAAGCTGGGTGGGGAAGGCTGGGCTTTTATTACGGAAAGAGAAAAGCTA
The DNA here is from genome assembly GCF_903995435.1 of Acomys russatus. NCBI lineage: Eukaryota > Metazoa > Chordata > Mammalia > Rodentia > Muridae > Acomys > Acomys russatus. Next base: position 44,708,391 of record NC_067137.1, on the reverse strand, counting down.
CAGAATGTGCTTGGGAAAACAGCTCTTTGGTCTTTGTAGCATTATGCAAGAGCTGATTCGCCACTGGCTACAGTTAGTAGGAAGACTAGTGTTAGCATCATGGCAGCTTACTTTGTTGAATGGGGCCCTGCAGACAGCAAGTGCATCAGCAGCTGTTCTTACATAAGTGGCTATGCCCTTGTTAAACTGCAGTTGGAAAAAAAATCTCTTGCCGTAGTTACTGATTTTAGGCAAAATGCTAAGAGTCCCTGTCAGAGTCTGACAAAAGTGACTCTTTTTTTTTTTTTTTTTAATCTTGACATCTTTCATAATCCATGAACAAATAATATTTTTAATCTTAAAAAATTAATTGTATTTCTTTTTTTAGTAAAAGCAAGCCCCTAAACAACAGGTGACAACCAAAACCAAAACCACTCTGAACACATCAAAAAACATGGGAGGATATATAGCATAATATAAATTTGTGTAGGTGAGGCATTCTGTGCCTAGTGTCCTGTGGTGGTACTGGCTGTAATCCCAGCAGGGGGGAGGTTCGTGGGTCCAAGGCCAGCCTAGGCTATTCAGTAATATCCTACCCCAAAAAGGGGTTGAGAGGGGGGAAAAAGAAAGCATTTCCTTTCTAACCTCCAAGCTCTTTCATCTTGTTATGTCTTTCCCAAGAGGCAACTGTAAACAGTATCTTGAACATGTTGACTATATAATATGGGGGTGGGGGTGGGAAGGTAAGTCTTCTTAACTACAGAGATAGAACCACTAACATTTCTCAGAAACCGTCAGGTCCTTAGGCATCTTCTGGCTTCTGGTAAGCTGGTAGCAGTGCCTAGAAAAGGCAAGGCCTGTGCAAAGGGAGTGTTCCTAGCAACCTGGAGACCTGCTCCGTCCATCCTTCCATCCTTCCATTCAATCTGCATCACCTTTAGTCCTGATTCTCGTTATAGGGCCAGTCACAAACTTTGCACTGAGTCACCAGTGACACCCCCCTCCTCCACCTGGGTGAGAGTCGCTGCAGGATGAGGGCTTGTCTTGGAAGCAGCGGGGTCTTCTAAAGGCAGTGAGTGAAGACAATCACCGAGAGCGGTCATGATAGCAAGGTGTCCTGAAGCAGGGGTCATGACCCCTGTAGCCAAGGTCGCAGTGCTCCTTGCAGCTGGAAGGCAGTTTCCTCCAGCCTTCCATGAACTATTCAAAGCCTGATTGTCATAATGAGACTCTAGCTTGTCACCTAAACAAGAACAGATTGCCTGCCAGCTCCATTATCAAAGCTGCTGTGCATAAGGGAAGGCTCTGACAACCCACCCACCACTCAGCTTATTTGAAGGAAAATCAAACATCACACACTATTTGACAATAACTCTGTCGGTAGCAACCCATAACAAACTGACTGTTAACATTGCCAATTGTGCTGCAGCCGCAGCAGCAACATCCTGGGAAAAGTTGGGTCCCTCTAACCTGTCTCACTTTTAAATAACAAAACAACTAGAAAATGAGAGTTCAGATTGCACTGTGGATAAAAGGCAGTAAGTAAACACACAGACAGACAGGCAAGGCTCCAGTGGCCATGAAGGCCATATCTAGGCCCAGTCCTCACCAGTGGCCCCTCCTACAAAAAGTATAATTACCTCTACATCTTCAGGAGGTTATAGCTCAACATGAGGCCACAATGGGAAGGGATTACAGGAGGTTCCCTTGCACTATTTTAACATCTTTTTGCTCTGCACCCTTTTCTGTGACTATAGACTCTCACCACAGTACTGACGACATCTGTGTCTCTACAGCCAATGAATTCAGCAAAGACTAGGAAGTAGCATTTTCACCAGCCTATTTAGCAAACACAAGGGACAGAGACATCAGTGGTGGAAGCGTTTTGTCTTGGGTGCATTCACTGGCTTTTACTGTATCAGAGGCCTGAGGTAATCAGTGTATAAAAGTTTATTTTGGCTCACAGATTTGGAAGTTCCTGCCCGTGATTGGGAAACTATTGCTTTCAGGTGAGGTGAAGTGAGGTGAGCGTAGAGCACCACGTCACGATTTGTAGCACGTCCAAACCATTCACCTCATGACTGTGGCACACAGGAGAGGAAGAAGAGGGAGCTGGGTTCCACTCCTCCCTTGATAAGTATGCCCCCAGGGACCCTTTCTATAGGCTCTGCGTCTTAGTTTCCACATACACACATAGTTTCTATCTGGAGAGTAAGCCTTTAAACACAGCCTTTGGGAAGGGGTGCAGATCCCAGCCTCGGCATCCTGCTGTGACCAGGAAGTCTACTAGGTAACAGGGCATTTGTGTGTGTGTGTGTGTGTGTGTGTGTGACTGTGAAATTTAATCTTAACACTGCCTTATCATTTATGCCCTAAATTGCATTAAATTTTCTTAACCTTGTTAAGTGTGAGCAGGATTTACTTATTAAATTCTATAAACATATGGTTTTTCTTTATACATATTTTTACTTATCATTTTTAAGGTTAAATCTAACAATTCTTTGCCTATAATTTTAATTTCCTTACCCCGTTATATAATAAAGCTTTTCATTTATTTGAATGTCGACAATCTCAAGAATTTTTATTTAAATTTCATTGCATATATTCGCTGTGCATGGGGCCACATTACAGAAGAATGTGCAGACTCTAATGAGGTACTAAAGGAGGCGTTTTGGATTTCTGGTTTACTGCAGCAATATCAAGTTTACAGATTTTCAGGGACAAATCAAGTGATGAAATCAAGTGGAGCGGCTGACTGTAAGAAAACAGCCTTGTGAGATCTAGCCAGGGCAACCACTCTCAGTGGGAACAGGATTTACTTAGCTCCAGCTGATTGCTGCTGTTGAAATGTAGTTTAAAAAGAATTTTAGGGGGAAAAAAAAAGAATTTTAGAAAAGATTTTTGGCAAAGCAACCCTATGGACTAGGGCTGGCCCAAGGGCTGTCAGTTGCTTCTCTATATCCTGAGCCAACCCCATGCTTGGCTTTTCTTTGGACAAAACTCATAAATTTCTAGTTTGTTTTGAATACTCTCTGGTCGAGATTGATTCAGAGATCACACTTCTTTTAAACACTGTTGTGTCTTCTCCTAAGTGTTTGTGTGTTTAGGTGTGTAACAGGAGGATAACAAGAACTCTTTGGGGATGAGTGTTTATTGATCCTATTTTAAGAACAGGTAACCCCTTCAGTAAACACTGAACTACGTTATATATGATGCCTTATGTAATTTGTAACCTCTGACCTTTTCCTGGCTCATGTGTCCTCTTTCTCCAGTGAAATAAAAGGCAAATGGAGAAGGAAGGAAGATACGTTGCCCTGATGTTACCCATATCTCTTCCTGCTTTCCAGTTGGAGCAGTTTCAAGTCAATCTGATTTAATTTTTCTTTTCTTTTCTTTTTTTTTTTGTTTTTTTTTTGTTTTGTTTTTTGAGACAGGGTTTCTCTGTGTAGCCTTGGCCATCATGAACTCGCTTTGTAGACCAGGCTGGCCTCGAACTCACAGCGATCCGCCTGCCTCTGCCTCCCGAGTGCTGGGATTAAAGGCGTGCGCCACCACACCCGGCTTTTTTTTTTTTTTTTTTTTTCCTTAAAAAAACAAAGAGGAAGGAATAGGAGAGGGAGGTGAGAAGAAACAGTGAAAATTAGGATGAATCTTTAACCTAAGAAAGTTCAAAAAAAGAAAGAAACAAACAAACAAAATGAAAAGCTATAGATGAATGATATTTAATTTCACCATTTTTACCCTATTTATTTATTTTATCATATGTGTATATGTACATCATGTGTGCATGATGTGTGTGTGTGTGTGTGTGTGTGTGTGAGATCAGAGAACAATTTTGTGCAGTCAGTTTTTTCCTAACACCTTTGTGTGGCTTCCAGGGACTGAACTCAGGACACAAGCTAGCACCACAGGAGCCTTTGCCTCTGAGCTACTTAGTCAGCATTATCATTCCTCATTCAGTAAATCTTTATCAGTTATTCTAGACCACGTACTGTCCTGTGCCCTGGGGGTACAGCAGACAAAATCCTGACTTTCTGAGAGTAAGCAGAAGCTTTATAACTTGGTAAAGTAAAGGAATAAAAACAAATCAGTGAGATAATTACAGGAGGAGATAAGTGACATGGAAGACAGGAATGCTAAAACACAGAAGAAGGGCCGGTAGGTGGGCACATACCCATAATCACAGGCTTGGGAGGCAGAAGCAGGTGGACCTCTCTGAGTCTGAAGCCAGTCTGATGTCCATGGAGAGTCCCAAGCCAGCCAGAGATACCCTGTCCCCAAAAATAAAGTAAAGCAGATAGACGCACAGATAAAATAGGGAAACCCCTTAGAGTCATCAAAAAAAGAAGGCCTCCCAAGAGATAACATTTGGCTGAAGCCCAGAGAATAAGAATGAAGCAGGGGTCTTCTCATGTTTGCCAACATCGTGTGTGTGTGTGTGTGTGTGTGTGTGTGTGTGTGTGTGTCTGCATGTGGGAACGAATGAAAAGACAGAGGTTAGAGCTGGGACAGGAACCCGTTGCCTCACTTTTCGGGAACAGCACTGGCATCCATGAGGATCAGAGTAGGATGGGGTGAGCTTGGAGCTTGGGCAGCATTGGGAAGTACGGCTGCTGACCTGTTTTCTGTTTTCAGACACACTGACTTACAAGTGCTCTGACACAGGAGTGCCTGCTTCTCCTCCTGCTCCATGCCGTGCTAGCTATGTGACAACAGGTAAGGCGGCTTGGATGCTTGGATGCTCTCATGTCTGTAAGATGGAGATGTAATACTTACATAACCATCAAAAGAAGCAACAGGCTTGTTCTGGGGATTAACTGAGTCTTGATGGACTCACTTGAATCTGTGGTATGTTTTGTGGGCTTAGTGGTTTGGCAAGATTTATGTATAATTTATATAATTGTAATTTTATATACCATATTTAATATATAAATGCTTGTTTATTAATATAGCAACATGTAGCTATATTTAAATACACTCTATATAGTCTGTCCTTTGTGAATTGTCTTTTTTATTGTCTAGCCACCAATTTTGGTTCATTCTTCTTTAATTCTTTTCCAAGTGCCCTTTGAATAGTAATAGTGAGCCTTTCTCACATATATTAGTAAAATATTTTTCCAGGTTTTCATTTGCCTTTCAATGATGCTTACCGTATTTTTTTCTACATAGCAATCTCAAAGGTTAAGTCATCCTGGTTTTATGTGATTTCAATGGCTTAGTCTCATACCTAAGAAACACTTTTACATATCTGCTCCTGTATTTCTTCTAATACTTTGTACATCGTTGTGTCTACAATTTTTCCAAATCATATTTCAAAGAACATTTTTTTGTATGTAAAAAAACCACAAAACCTTTCAATGCATAAATGTTTGTGTATATACATGTTAATATAATCTCATGACAATTATACATTATGTTCTATGCCTTGATTTCTTTTTCACTTAGCGACATGATAGCTATCTTTCCATGTGCATAAATTTATATCATTCCTCTGTCTAATGTGTGCTGAATACTATGTATTCTGTCATTCATTTCAGACACTTAGTCTGCCTTCCCAGGATCAGTATGACATCGTAGTATAAATGAGGAAACATCTAGATGCTGCGTAAGTTTACATGGTGGTTCTTTTAAAAAGTCAAAGCAATTTGCTTATACCAACAGTGTGTGAGAGTACAGCAATGCTATGTTTCCAAGGTTTTGGGTTTCGTGTCTTTTGGCTCTTTGATAATCTTATGTGGTACATGAATGATATTTCACCCACTTGTGTGACTATTAGCTGGAATCTCTCTTCATATATAAGATCATTGACTGAGGCAGAGAACCAGAGTCTTAGTTTGATTCTTATTCCTGTGATAAACAGCATGACAAAAAGCAACTTGGGGGCAGAAAAGGGCTTGTTGTATCTTACAACTCCCAGGTCATAGTCCATCACAGGAAAGACATGTCAGGAACTCAGGGCAGGATCCTGGAGGCAAGAGCTCGAGCAGCAAAGACCATGGAGGAATGGTATACACTGCCTTGCTCCTTATGATTTGCTCAGCCTTCTTTCTTACACACCCCAGGACCACCTACCCAGAGATGGTACCACCCATAGTAGGCTGGATATTTCCACATCAATTCTTTATCAAGAAAATGCCCACAGACTTGCCTACAGGCCAATCCAATGGACATATCTTCTCAGTTGAAGTTTCCTCTTCCCATATGACCCTTGTGTCACGTTGACAAAACAAACAAACAAACAAAAAAACAAAACAAAAAACAACCAGCATAACCAGGATTAGACAAGCCCACTAAACTGCACTGACACTTGGAGGGTGAAATTAGGAAACAAAAGGTGGTAGGTAGCTCAGGGAACTGGTGCTTAATGTCTGGAAGCTGTGATTCTCTGAGAGAGAGGGCAGGTTTCGAGGAGGCAAAACACAAGGAACTGGCTGGCCTGGAGAACTGTGGTGGGGAATGAGAGCAGTGGGTTAAGGGACATCAGGGACAAGGGGAACCATTCTCATTACTGGGCTTGAAGAGATATGAGAAGAACTGATTATAAATAGAAAATGGAAGGAGGAAGATGAATGCAATGGCTACTACACGGTGGAGGGAGAAGAGTTGTGCTCCCACACACAGACACCCAGCAGGCAAAGTGCCTCAGGCACTGTGCCACCCAGGAGACTGGCTTCCTGGACCCTGCTGGATACTTACTGGGCTTCCAAACATGCTGCTGCTGTGCATGCAGCTGCTGTGAGTGGAGCATTCTGGGAGATCTTGAAGTGCATCCACAGCAGAGGAAGCAGGGACTGGTGTTCTGTTCTTGCCTGGTGAACTCCAGGGCTTCGGGAAGTCATAGTGTGGGTAGAAAAAAATGACTGGAAAAGCTTTGAGTATCCTCATCCACCAAGAGAATACAAGAATAAAGTGGGTCTCAAACCAGACACCTGTTCCCACTGTGTGTTTGCTCTTCTATTCTTTCTTATAGTCTAAGGAGCCCAAGTCGGGAAGCTGGGAGGATGCTCGGTTTTCTCTTAAATACTCCCTACCTACATTTTCCTTGTGTTTTTCTCAGTGTCTCACAGTCTCTTCTCCGCTTTGTTAACAGTTCAAGCACTCAGCACTTTGCTGCTTTGGTTGCTTCAAGAACTCCTTCTTTTAAGATAAGAGAAACTCTGAAAGTTAATCCTCTTGAGTGAGAGAGATAAGGAAATACTCTTTCTTGCTGATTCCAAGCCAGAGAAATGGGCAGAGAGAATATTCCAGTCTACCCAAGATGACCAAGTACCCACGGGATGTCCACTTCCTTCTTGGAGCAGACCCTAACTTATGGTCCCTTTTGTCACCAACCATCATGATGCTGTATCGTCATGGATCAGCTTTCCTTCGGACAATGGCTTCCTTATTTTTTTATTTTGTGGGCAGTGTGTGTGTGTGTGTGTGTGTGTGTGTGTGTGTGTGTGTGTGTGCATGTAGGGGGAAGGGATCTCTCAGTGAACCCAGAACTCACTGGTTTTGCTCAGTCGTCCAGCCAGGCAGGGGCTGTCTCTGCCTCCTTACACTAGGACTACTGTGTTTGCTGCTACAGTGATGTGTATTTATGTGGAGGCTGAAAAGTTACACTGAGGTGGTCCTAATGCTTGCTTGGCAAGCCCTGTGCCAGCTAAGCCATCTCCCAGCCTGGCTACTTTTGTCTTTAATTATTTGCTTGCCATTTCACTAATGCCAAGGTGTACTAGTTAGGGAATCTTTTCATTGCAGCAGGCAGAATCCTACTTACAACTGAACAGTGCAGGGGTAGAACCAAATACAAGCATGGTTTCATTTAGGGCTCTGAATCGCCATGATGCCAGATGTTTCTTTTGATTGAGTCTAATTTCCTTTTCATTTGAACCATCCTAGTGACGTGTGTGGAGTAAGACAGTTGGATGACAGACTTGAGCATTGAAAGGGAACAAAAGTGCATCTTCTTCTTCCTGTGTTTTAAGTCCGTGAACTAATAATTTTGGCTGAGCTTGAGTAACAAGCCCTAACTGTAGTCTTCAGGGCAGAGATGTCCAATAAAGATAAAGCGATAGCCACAAGTGTGTTGTCAGATAAAAGCCATACACACACACACACACACACACACACACACACACACACATATTTAAATTATTCTAATGGCCATGGTTTTTAAAAAGCAATAAAGGAACAGGGGGCTTGAGTGTGTTTTCACACCTGTAATCACAGCATTTAGGGAACAGAGGCAGGAGGATTATGAGTTCAGCCAATGTAGATTACACAACAAGGAGTGAAGGAGGGTGTGTGTGTGTGTGTGTGTGGTGTAAGGGGGGAGAGAGAGAGGGAGAGAGAGAGGGAGAGAGAGAGAGAGAGAGAGAGAGAGAGAGAGAGAGAGAGAGAGAGAGAGAGAGAGAGAGAGAGAGAGATTTTATTTAACCAATTAAATAAGGAATAACATTCCTGAGACATTTTACTTTCTTTACTAACACTGAGACATCAAACCTCATCATTTTAACTGAGCTTTCAAACCACAATACACTGGAGGTTGGGAGGAGACATACTTTAAGAAACAGTATCCTAGTGACTTCCAAATTCATCCTAGGAGAGGTCAGAGGAGAAAGGCCTGATGATAGACATGTTTGAGCTGTCAGGAATGAAGGCTGGGTTGTCACGGGGTGGAGCCAGGGCTGTACAAACGCTACTGTTACTACCACATTGCTGCCCTCTGTTGGTCATGACATATATCACAACCATATAAGCAAAGGTGAAACTGGCCTTTCCTGAGTACTTGATGTTTCTGGCAGCCTTCCTTCCTTCTCAGGCTCTTGAAATGACTTTCTTTTGGAATTTTTATGTATCACAGCACATGGGAAATCTTTGTGGGATAATTATGGATCATCTTAACCAAGCCTATCAGGGATTTTTCATACTAGTTGCTTCAGACTCACTGTCCTCCAAATCTACTGTTCATGTCAGTCAGCTATCCGTTGCAAGTATTCCTGTTTCTGCAATTTTTAAAAAATTTCTCCCAGATAAGGCAAATGGAGCAGATTCTTTTACATCTACAAGCCTTACTTTCTTCATCCATAAAGTATCGGATGATACTGTCACCTTCATGGTTTGCATATTTGAAGAACACTGTAATATTATTATAAAAACAAATCTTAAAATTTTAACAATGACTCACTATTTGCTGACATAAAAATAAATGTATGCTCTGCTTTTTAAAATTTTATTTTATTAATTTATTCATATTACATCTCAATGGTTATCCCCTTCCTTGTATCCTCCCATTCCTCCCTCCCTCCCATTTTCCCCTTACTCTCCTCCCCGATGACTGTGACTGAGGGGGACCTTCTCCTCCTGTATATGCTCATAGGGTATCAAGTCTCTTCTTGGTAGCCTGCTATCCTTCCTCTGAGTGCCACCAGGTCTCCCCCTCCAGGGGACATGGTCAAATATGAGGCACCAGAGTTCGTGTGAAAGTCAGACCCCACTCTCCACTCAACTGTGGAGAATGTCCTGTCCATTGGCTGGTTCGAAATCCTTCTCCTTTGAGGCTGCACCCTGAACTACTTGCGCATGAAATGGTATGATGACTGGAATCTGCCCAAAGCAACACGGTGGTGGGTGGGGCCGGGCAGGTACAGACAGTGACAAGATGGAGAAAAACTGGCCACAACTTGGTCATTGTCGAAACCAGATGAGAGATGCATGAAGGCCATTATGCTATATTTGTCTATTCAAAATATGTCTATTAAGTATGTTTGAAATTACCCCCAGAAAAATTATAAGAAGTAACAATTTTTCATATTCTTCATAACACTGTATATAGTACTGTATATATTGTGACTGCTACATGCTGGTCTGTTGGCTAGTTCCACCAAGGGTTACAACTTCATCATTTTAAGGTAGGTTATAATTATCTTCTTAACAGACAAACTCAAGGCTGAGTATGCTGGCTCATACCTGTGATCCCAGGATTTGAAAAGCAGGCAGGTTACAGCACGTCTGAGGCCAGCCTGTTCTACATTGTGAGCTCCAGACCGGCTACAGCTACATAGTCAGTCTCTGTCTCACAAAACTCAAAGCAAGCAAAAAGATGAACTCAAAAATAATTGGTAGGGCTGGAGCGATGGCTTGGAGACTAAGAGCACCTGTTGCCTCTGCAGAGGACCCATGTTTAGTTCTCAGCACCCATAGGGTAGCTCACAACCATTCATAACTCTGGTTCTAGGAATTCTAACAGGCATGGTGCACACACTATATACACAGACAAAACCTCCACAATATAACGTAAGCTGACTGCATCTTTAAAAAGAAAAATAAAGTAAATAAATGGCTACATGCACTTACAGAAAATAATTAGATAGGACTACATGTAGTAAAACATCTTAAGGAAGTTTCTGAAGTTCTTTAAGAGTCACAGACATCAAAGGGACTGACTGAAATGGAATACTCTGTAAAGTGCTTGCTAAGCAAGCAGAAAGAACTGAATTTGGATTCTAACACCCCCATGAAAATCTGGGCATGATGGCACTCACCTGCAACCCTAACCCCCGCATTCACTTATGACCCACAGTTTAAGAAGGTCTGTATTAGAAACCTCAATAGTCCTAAGAATAGCTGGGCGTGGTGGTGCACACTTGTGACCCCAGCACTTGGGGAGGCAGAGGCAGGCAGATCTCTGAGTTCGAGGCCAGCCTGGTCTACGAAGAGAGTCCAGGACAGCCAGAGCTATACAGAGAAACCCTGTCTTGAAACAAAGCAAAACAAAACAAACAAACAAAACAAAATAGTCCTAAGAATAGCTGGGTTTCTACAGTCGTTACAACCCTCACATTGTCTCTATTTAATCTGGTTATATTTACTTTCCTTTCAAACGTGCTCCTCTGTTTCTCTTTAAGCTCTGTCATGCCAAGAACATAATAACTTTTCTCTTTAAATATGATGATGGTGGTGGTGGTGGTGATGATGTGTATGAGCACTTTGCGTGCATGTATGTACAGGCACCAAGTACATGATCCACAGAGATCAGAAGGAAATGTCAACTCCTCTGGAGCTAGAATTACAGATGGTTATCTGCCATGCTGGTGCTGGAAATGGAACACCAATCCTTTGCAGGAGCAGCAAGTGCCCTTAACCCCGGAGTCTCTCCAGGCTCCGAATAGTTTTTCTGAGACTTCCTTCTTCTTTTTTTTTTTTTCTTACATTATCTCTAGTCCCATTAATCCTGTGCATAACAATAATCTCCCAGTCTCAACATGCATTTATTTATTTGTGTGCCCCAAAGGTTTTGATCACTTAACTTCATTTTTCTTTCAGTGGCCTGGTGTCTAGGACACTGCAGTGTCAGATGAAATATACTGAATGGAAGAAAATTACAAGCATTTTCAAGGTATTTACCCTCAAGTGCCATTTCCACTTGGAGAGGTTTAATTCTGTGAGGACAAAGACTGTGAAGAGGCAATTCTTCATAAGCTGGCAGAAAATGGTTTGAGAGACACACTTCAGTTCCCCAGGCCCCCTTATCTCAGCTTTGCTGAGGGGGTAGGCAGATCGGCTTTTTTTCCTTTGATTAAGCCAACCAACAGTATAATTGAGTTGGTTCAAATCCTTCCAAAAAAAAAAAAAAAAAAAAAAAAAAAAAAAAAAAAAAAGGCTGTGCTTGGAATCTGAAACCCTGGCTATGAAGTCTGCATTAATCACATTATCAGACCTGAGAGCTTCAAACAACAGCTTAATTTTAAAAAGACAGAAGTCGCCTGCTTTATTACCAGAAATGATGGACTGATGGAATTGACATCAGGACCACTGTGTAGACCAGGACTAGTGTCTACAGAATTCCATCAACAGTACCATGGTATAAACACACTCATTTTTAAAACCGTTGAAGGCCTTACACTTCACAGTCACCTCCTTAATCCCTAATAGAAGACCTGCTACAGAGAGGCATTCAAGTCAAGTGACTTAAGATAACATTTGGTAAACGTTTAAACTAACCTGCTTGGCAAGTGTCCATGTATATGATACCCCTGGCATAACAATTTCTGCCTTTACACACGTTTTCTGAACCAGATACATGATTTGTAAGTTCTCTCTAGTTCTTCTAATACTCTCCAGTGAAAGCATCCTCATTATTAATTATATCGTTGTTATTGTTATTGTTATATATGAGGAGGGCATTTAGAGAGACAGACAGACTAACCCCAGGCACAAGCAAAGGAATTGCAGAAGGATGTTTCCAGCTGCAGGCCTGATCATAAAGGCCATAGCTCTTCTTATCTACCGCCCTAGAAAGTATTATACGCATGTCCCTTGTTTCTATTTTTCCCATGGCCTTCATGCCTCAGAGGTCACATTCATCTTGGTATTTCTTCTCCAGCTAACAAAATCCTCACCACCCTTCAAGGGGCGTCAGCCCATCAACACTACTTGCTGTTCACTTTCGGTCCTAAGTCAATTGTTTAAAACCAATTTGGGTGGCGGTGATGGTGGTGGTGGGGCGGGGGCTGGAAAGATGTCTCCCTGAATAGAAGCTCTTGCTGCCCAGTCTGATGACCTGAGCTCTATCCCCAGAACCCAGTGGTAGAAGGCGAGAGCTGACTTTCGCCAGGTTGTCCTTTGACTTCCCTCAGGCACTGCACATACAGCCTCCAATAAATAAGTTTGAAGTCTTAAAAAAAAGTGTTCCATGTGGAAAGCACTAGCCTGGGTACCGGGGTGTATCAGTGAACAGAGGAGACAGGAAGCAGAGCCTTCACGGAGCTTAGCTGCTTGTGGCAGCATACGATTCTAACACATGAAGATAAAAAACGAGTGACACCGGACATTAGAAGATGGCATCTGTGATGAGAAGGAAGCACCGGGGCCGGGAGAATGGGAGCACAGGGTATGCTGAAAATGTCACTAGAGTGGTCCAGGCAGGCCTCCCCCAGAACAAGGATTTGGGGGTGAGGCTTTAATAGATGTGAAGGCGGCAGCTGGGGTGGGGGGCAAGAGGAAGGGGTTGTAGAAGTGACTCAGTAGTTAAGATCACTGGCTGCTCTTCCAGCAGATAGGCATTGCGTTTCCAGCACCCGCATGGCAGCTCACTGTTTCAAGGAATCTATTGTCCTCTTCGCAAACCCCTGCCCAGGCTGGCACGCTGTCTTGCAGTGGTGGCCATCTCCTCAGGGACCAGGGACGCTCTGAAATGAGGGAGACTTGGTAACTTTTTGCATCCTCTTCTACATGACAAATGATAGTCTGTACCTAGTGCTTGGTAATTGTTGATTTATTAGTTATGACATATCAATAACATAATATCTTGGTTTCTAGAATTATTTTTGAAGCCTTATGGTAACTCTGTCCCTACATCAAAACACCCAGTTTCCTTTTTGAAGCTTCCTACTTCCCCTCGGTGGCCATAAAGTAAATGCACAGTGGAGGAACACTGCCACCTTCTGGGAAGTTAGTGCTAGTACCTGGACGTAGAAGCTTAGACTGTTCACATTGCAGCGGTTTGGGTTTTAGTCAACCAATCACCACTGCTTAGATTAGCCTTTTGATACAAATTTTGTTTGGGGGAAAAAAAAAATCTAAGGGAGAGAAATGTCTCAGGAAAAAAGAAATGCTTCAGAGACGAGGTAGGGTAAAACCAGCCCATGCAAAGAACAATGGATTATGTAGCAATTAGTCTGAAAACCTGTTCTTGTTTGGTTGGTTTTGCTCAAGGGAGATTTGACCCTGGCAAACCTGTGCTACAGTTAGGGTATGTCACACATTCAGTGGAGGGCTTCAGATTCAGTGAGAGGGCCCGCGTCAAAACATAAAGTAGAGAGTGACTGACAAAGTCACCAAGATTTAACCTCTGGCCTCCACATGCATGTGGACACCCACCCCCATTCCCAACCCCACCACCACCCTCACTCCCACCCCCCCCCCCTCACCCCACCCCCACCAAAGGAATTAGGCAACTGTGTTGCTTAGTAATAGAAATGTGACTGTCATGAGGAACAATGGCATAGACTTGTTGAAAAAGCTGAGGCAGATACATTGAAGTCTGACCATACAACCTTAGGTATTTTCTAAAAATTCTTTGGACTTCTTTTTCCTTTCCTATAAAACTGCTTTGCAGTTATGATTTTGATAACAGTATTTTACCAAATGCTACTTATATAGTGTCTTTCCAATAAGTGGTAGCATACCCAGCTGAATTCTGGTTTGCAAAGGACTTCAGGGAGATCGTTTCTCATTCACTTATGAACAAAAGGAATAATTTACTGGTGGGCCATCCCATAACCATAGAATCAAGCTGAAGGCTTGAGAAGCGAGGTTGGCAAATTGGCAGGAACCGAATGTTGTGTGAGATTTAAGATTTTCCAAAGGAAGTTTGGATAAACCATTGTTCTTGCTACCTCTAGCCCCCAACCCTAGAATTTCTGCTGCTACCAGCATAAGTCCTAAGTTGGCCCAATTCCTTTGTACCATACCACTTTTTTCCTTTTGTGTGTGTGTGTGTGTGTGTGTGTGTGTGTGTGTGTGTGTGTGCATGTGTGTGTGTGCATGCATGTGTGCACTCAGGAAGACTAGAGAAAGGAAGGATACAGAGCATCTGGCTCTATTGCTCTCTACCTTTTCCCCTTGTGACAAGGTCACTCGCTGACTCTGGAGCTATGCTCAGGCCATCAAGCCCCAGTGATGGTCTTGTCTATGTGTGTCCACAGTGCTGGGGTTACAGATGTGTGAGGGACCAGGCATGACTTTTTATGTGGGCTTGGGGGATTTAAGCTCAGGTGTTCACATCTGTGCAGCAAATGCTCTCATCACTGAGCCATCTCCCCAACTCCTCTTTGTGCATTCTTCGTTTGGATTCTGGTAAGCATATCTGATTGGCATAGCTAAGATTTTGTGTCTACTCTAGCTGCTGGGGACACAGAGAACCAGTGATGGCTAGCAGGGCTTCATAGTGGAGTTTGTAATGAATTCCACAGGTAGTGAAAGTGGTTCCAAAAAAAAAAAAAAAAAAAAAAAAAAGCACCCAAGTATGGGGTTGAGGACATGATTTCAGATCCCTAGCACACATGTAAAACCAGATGTGTACATCTGTAATCCCAGTGCTATTGGGAGGTGTCTTAGAGTCTGCGAGGCGGAAAAAAAAAAAAAAAAAAAGATGGCTTATTGTAGATTACACACAGAAAATGAAGGAGCAGCAAGACCCAGAACTCAGGTCTCCATCAGTCCAGCATCCTTACAACATTCTTTCTCATCTGGACCCATCTGGAGAACGCAAATGATGGTGGTGTTTATGCCTAGAACACTGACTTCACTCTCCTTGCCCAGATCACCAGTTTTTGTTTGGAAACCAGGTACAACTTCCTCAGGAGAGCCGACCACCACCAACTTGATCAATGAGGCCAAATCCTCATAGATCAACATGCTTCTTCTCCCTGTCACTTGTCATGGAACAGCTCATTGTGGAATTATATTACAACTAGACATTAAATGCCACAAGGCCACAGGACGGTTTTGTTTTGTTTGTTTGTTTTGTTTTGTTTTGTTTGCTTCCCTGATCGGTGGAGGAGTGACTAGCTATGTAAATAAGCTTGCAAACAATAGGGGGCATTCAGGTCGTGGTCAACATCGTTAGCACTCCTCCCGTTATTGGAACTCATACTCAAGACAATTGTTGGGATGCCCAGGGCAAGGCACTTCATCAATCTGGCTTCATTTGACCTCTTGTTGGCTCCTTATTTTCTGTATGCTCTTACCCTTTACCAGATGTACACTTGACATTCACTCTGCTCCATCCCTCCCTTTCTAAGTCCAGAACAACTCCTTCACTCAGCCCGACCTTATTTCCTTGGCCAACCATCCAGAAGAAAATCCACTGATAAGCCATTACACAAGAAACAGACTAAATAGAGAAAGGATAAAAACCCTCTGGCATAGAGCTTAGCACATCTGCTCAACAGATGTTCATTCTGTCTGCCTCTTTTCCCTAAAATGAAACTTGGAGGCAGCCCCTGGACTTAAGAGAGAATATTTGGGAAAGGAACACTAGGAAGGAATCTCCTCCTCCTCTTTTGCTGCTTAATTTTATTTTTTAATTAATTAATTAATTAATTTTACATCCCAATCGTAGCCTCCTCCTCTCCTCCCAGTGCCGCCCTTCCTTTCTGTTCCCCCTCCCCCATCACCTACCACTCCCAGGACATCAACTCTCATCAGGACTGAGCACATCCTCTTTCCTGGCAAGGCAACCCTGCCAGCGGGGAAATCATCAAAGAGGACGCAACGGAATCCTTGTCAGAGACAGCCCCAGCTCTCCTTAGTAGGGAACCCACATGAAGACCAAGCTGTCCATAGGGTTCATCTGAGTAGAGGGCCTAGGTCCAGTCCATACATGGTCCTTGCTTAGTGCTTTAGTCGCCACAAGCCCCTCCCTCCCCCCCGGGGCCCTGGTTAGTTGGCTCTATTGGTCTTCTTGTGAAGTTCCTGTCCCTTCCAGGTCCTTCTATTCTTCCCTCCACTCTTCCACAAGGCTCCTTGCACTCTGCCCAGTGTTTGGCTGTGAGACTCAGCATCTGTTTCGAACCGCTGCTGGGTAGAGCCTCTTAGAGGACAACTCTGCTAGGCTCCTGTCTGCAAGCACAGCAGAGTATCATTTAAAGTGTCAGGAATTGGCTGTCTCCCATGGCGTGGGTCTCAGTTTGGGCCAGGCATTGGTTGGAACGTCCCTGAGTCTCTGCTCTACCTTTCTTCTTGCACATCTTGTAGGCAGGGTAAATTTTAGGTTGAAGGTTTTTCTGGGGGGGCTGGTGTTCTCCTCCCTCCACTAAGAGTCCTGTCAGGTTACAGGGTGGCCTATTCAGTCTTCATGTCCCCCAAAGCTAGGGGTTTCAGTGAGAGTTACCTCTATATCCTCCCAGGAGCCTACCCTGTCATAGGTCTCCAGCTTGTCACAGAGATGACTCTGCCCATGATTTCTCTTCTCTCTGCAAGCCCTCTGTCCTCCCGGACAACCCCCTACCCCTCCCTTCTCTCCACATCTGGTCCCCATCCTTATTTCCCACAGCGCTACCTCTCCTATCCTGTTCCCTCTCTTCCTCTGTCAATTCTATTTCTCCTTCTCAGTGAGATTCAAACATCCTCCCTTGGGCCCCCCCTTGTTACTTAGCAGGAAGAGATCTCTTAATGGAATACTTTCAAGATATGAATTAAAGACTTGATTGAGTGGAGTAGAACTATTTGGAACCAAGGGTCATTTTAAGAGATCCCTCAAATTCCACAGTGTGGGCATCACCTTTTCTCTCTTTGCCCAGGAAGCTTGTATAACTGTCTTTAAAGGTCTTGTAGCTAGGGGCTGGAGAGATGGCTCAGAGGTTAAGAGCACTGACTATTCTTCCATAGGTCCTGAGTTCAGTTCCCAGCAACCACATGGCAGCTCATAGCCATTTATAATGTGATCTGATGCCATCTTCTGACCTTCAGGTGTACCTGCAGGCAGAGCGCTTTATATATAATAATAAATAAATAAATCTTAAAAAAAAAAAAAAAAAAAAAAAAAGGCCTTGTAGCTAGCTGGCTCCTGTGCTTCTGTTCTATGTGGATAAGGACTATGGGTGAGCAAGAAGATTTCCAATTCTGGGAATGCCAGGTTCTTGAGTATCCAACACCTAGTGGCTTGATAGCCAGTTCCAGAGTCTTATAGCTCCTAAGAGCGAGGGCCCAATATTTCTCCAGGCTATAAAAGGCAAAGGCTTATGGCTCCCTGAATTCAGGTTGGAGGGTCATTGTTTTACACTGTGGCTACCCACTGGTGCTCCACACTGTCAGCCCTTGTCCCTAGCTTCAGGCAGTTGTGTATGGTGGCAGCAGACAGCAGTACACTACAGGAGGTGGCTTCTTCTAGTGTCATTGCTTTCATACAACCCCAGGGTGCTGGGGCTCTCAGCCCTACAACAGTAAGTGTTACAGGTGCTGGATTTAGGGTTTTGTAGTCCTCAGTCAAAAATAGCAATGTGTCCGAGTCTGGGCATCTGAGGCGTGGCAGCTCCCGGGGCCTCTTCCAGCGGTCACAGCCTGGACTTTCTCTTCTCCCTACACACAGCCCTTTACCTTTCTGTAGCCTTCATTCTCTGTCCTCTCCTACCCTTTACTCCTGCTGTTCTTTGCTTCCTGCGCTCCTCTTACTAATGTTTCTATCCTGGCCACTCTTTGCAGCTCCTCAGCTGCCTTCCACCATCACCAGCTCTGTATCGTCTGCCTGTGTCTACTGCTGCTTCCACTGTCGTTTTCTCTTGTCATGTTACTCCCTCACCCTGCTTTTCTAAGGATGAAGATCAGAAGCTGGCAAGAACAGAGCACCCCAGAGAAGTCCTTTAGTAGGCCTGACACTGCAACACCAAAGAGGTAGTGACCACCACTTACAGAGCCCAGGGGGTGTGTGGCAAGAGGATCTGCAACCAATCACAGAAGTCCATGTAAATGAAGGCCTGGGCTTGCTCTAGAGGAGGTTTGCTCTGCTGCCAAGTGAAGTCTCATCCTCTGCCCTGATTGGAGAGACGGCTGGTGACAGCAAAAAAATTTTCACCACTTGCTTTGGGTATGTGTGTTCAAGACAGGGTTTCTCATCTTCACTTACCAGGAGAGTGGCGTAGATGTGAGGACATCCTACTGAGACTCTAGGTAAGAGAAATATAGAAGATGGGGAAATAGAAGGACCCAGAGGGTCCTAGAAACCTACAAGAAGAACATCATGATGGGTGGATTGGGGACCGGGGGAGAGGTGAGGGGGGTGTCTGCTCAAACTATTGCACTAACCAAGGACAATACAAGTAGTAAACATCAAACCCCTACTCTGATCTAGCCAATGGACAGGACATTCTCCACAGTTATATGCAGAGTGGGGACTGACTCTGACATGAACTCTGGTGCTCCATATTTGACCACCTCCCCTTAGTGGGAAGGCCTGATGGCACTCAAAGAAAGAATAAGCAGGCTACCAAGAGGTGACTTGATAGCCTATGACCAGATAGTTGGGGAGGAGGTCCCTCTTGGTCTTAGACCTAGGGGAGGGGAATGGGGTGAAAGCGGCAGAGAGGGAGGAATGGGAGGATACAAGTGAAGGGATAACAATTTAATTGTAATCTGAATAAATTAATAAAATTAAAATAAAAAAGACAGGGTTTCTCTGTGTAATAGCCATGGCTGTCTTGCAGTTCTTTTTGTAGACCAACCTTGAACTCACAGAGACCCACCTGCCTCTGCCTCCTGAGTGCTGGGATTAAAGGCCTGTTCCACCACCGCCCAGCCCCACTTAAAATAGCTGTGTGTGCAACAGTGCCTTTAGGAACCAGGTTGTATTTTGGGAGCCAGTAACAGTGCCTGGTTTCCTCAGGGCATCTGTGGAGTGTTCAAAGCAGCTAATAGTAACGCAAAGGTAATCTGATAGGCAAGATCATCCTACTCCCCAACATCTTAGTTTACTTAAAGGAAGATTAAACATTAAAAGGGGTCACACAGAGGAAGGGAAAGCAGGCTATCCAGATGAGACCTGATAGGCTATGGTCATATGGTGGGGGAGGAGGTCCCCTTCTGTCAAAGGTGAACTGGGCAGAAGAGGTGGGGGCCGGGAATGGGAAGTTAGAAGTGAGGGGATAACAATCAGGATGTAATGTGAGTAAATTATAATTTAAAAGGGGGTCATTATCAGAATTCTGTGGCACACATCTGTAACCTTAGCTCTGCGAGGATGAGGAAGAAAGGTCACAACCTACAGACCTGCTGGCACTACATGTGAGTTTGAGGCAAACCACTACTACAAAAATCAAAAATCAAACAAGGGATGGGGGAGCATATATTAAAACCAACATTAGCAGTGACTTAACAGTTTTTAACTAGGCAGTGTAACTCCTGCCCAATACTCTCTTACCTGCTCAGCAAAAGACAGCTAAAAATAAATGAGCAGATAGAATGGAACTCTATCTGAGCCTAACCCTGTGCTAAGTATTCAATCTCCTGGCTCCCCTTCCCTCTCTCCCATACGCCCCCTTTTTAGTGTTATCTCTATTCATCTATTTCTATAAATATCACACGACCCAAATATCAGTAAACTTTCAATCTTAATTATTAGAAAAACTCCTTCTTTCTTCCTGTGTGTGGGTAAATGTGGCACAAGCACGTGTGTGCATGCATGTGTGTGTGTGTGTGTGTGTGTGTGTGTGTGTGTGTGTGTGTGGTCAGACGAGGGTGCTGAGTGTCCTGTTCTATTACTCTCTGCCTGATTCCATTCAAACAAGATTTGTCACTGAACCTGGAGTTAGGCTGGTCACCAGCAACCCTCAGTGATTCTTAAGTCTCTAACACCCACTCCTATTAGCATTCTCTCTCTCTCTCTCTCTCTCTCTCTCTCTCTCTCTCTCTGTGTGTGTGTGTGTGTGTGTGTGTGTGTGTGTGTGTGTGTGTTGCTCACAGTGTCCAGAAGAAGGCATTGGATCTTCTGGAGTTGGAGTTACAGGAAGTTGAACTTAGGTTCTCTGCAAGAGTACCACTTTCTCTTAATCACAGATCCTTTTCTTCATCCCCCACGTCTGGATTTTTTGGGGGGTTCTGGATTTAAAATTGGGCTCCCATTAGGTACCCACCATTTACCTACAAGCCATCTCTCCATTCAAAGCCTAGTGCAGCTGAGGTTTAGACTTGTGCTTCTGGTAATTTCTCCATTGGCGTGTCTAGTTTGCATTCCAAATTCAATGAACTCACTCATTTCCAGTCCTTTATTCGGCCCTTTCCCCGGACCCACCGATCTTCACATTTGGTTACACTCTCCACCAGTTACATAAAATAGCTCACCTTACAATTCAATTTTGAGATACAAAAGTCACTTCTTACCAGAGAAAAGGCAGAGTTAGTCAAAGTCAAGAATTTTAGCCTGTTAAGTCAGAAGTGTCATCTGCAAGAAGTGAGTGAGAGACTAAGGATTAAAGTAAACCTCCACATTAATAATTTTAAGTCAATCAAAATCAAGTGAAGCTACAGAGCTATATGGTCCCAGAGACTAGAACAGCCATCTTGAGACAAATGTTTCCAGGAAGAATTTTGATGAACGCAGAGCCAAATGAAAAGAGACATTAAGGACCTCTTCGTGTGACACATCTGCCAGAAATACCAGTTTAGACCTTTTATATGAGAGAAATTAATTCCTGGGTAATTATTCTGAGAAGCTATCTTGTAATGCCTCTATGTAAACTAAATTTGCATATTAAGTTCAACTTTGGTGGCAGAATTGCAACAGCTACGAGGGATGAGCATTGTTGTTTTCATAATGAATAGTGGCAATGGTAGGCATCATAAAGAGATATTTTAACAGCAACAAAGGAGAGTATGACAATAAAGAGATCCATAATGAGAACAGAAATAGGATGTAATTACTCTGTTGGGGAGCACATAAGGGCATAATCTGTCCATTGCTGTACAACAAACTGTCCCAAAGAGCTTAATGGCTAAAATAATGACAGTAGTTTGCTCATAAATATGACAATTGCAAGGACTTGGGTAGAAACTGCCTACAGAGAGAGGGGTTAGGGAGAAAGGAAGAGGAAGGAAGGAGGAAGAATGAAAGAGGAAGGAAAAGATGGCGAGAGGGAGGGCAGAGGAAAAGCGAGAGAAGATGAGAGAAAGATGAGGGAAGAGAGGAGGATGAGGAGGAGACGGTTTCTCTCCCTAGCTGTAAAGTCACTTCGTATCATTTCTGTTGCATTCTCTCATTACAAGAAACATTTGCCCAAGGTTGGTCCGTAATCAAAAGAGGGTGAAAGTGAGTCTACTTTTTAATTGGATAAGTATCAAGCTTTGAGCTTAGTTTAAATACACTACAATGAGAGTTATTCCATGAAAGATTGTCAGATATAATTTAACACACAATAAATGGAGACAGGCATTGGTCAGTACTCGGTCTATGCCTACTTATAGCTGTATGGACGCTGGAGAAGGCACTTGCTATGCTGAGTATCTGTCCAGCTGAGCGCTCTATTAGCACACGAAAGGGAAGAATAAGGACTGAAGATGTGACTTAGCTGGTAGAGTGCTTGCCTGGCATCCTACAGACCCTGGCTTCCATCTGCAGCACTCAGGAACAAATGAATTTGCCATGGCTGTAGTCACCTATAATCCCAGCACTCAGGAAATGAAGGCAGAAGGACCATAAGGCCAAGGTCATTCTCAGCTGTATATAGAGTTTAAAGTCAGCCTGGGACACGTGAGACAGTCTCTCTAAGGGAAAAGAGGTGTGTGTGTGTGTGTGTGTGTGTGTGTGTGTGTGTGTGTGTGTGTGTGTGTGTGTCTGTGTGTGTGTAAATATTTGGTAACAGCTCGCTCTCTTCATAACATTAAAAATCATTTATCCATGTCTTCTTACCTCAAAATGGTAAGAAGAAAAATATAGGTGAGCAGTAATATCCATTTAATGCTTAACTCTATGGAGTTCAGTACTCTGAACTTTTGAGAAATGTAGAATTAAGGCTTACATGAACTAGAGACCGTTATTACAAAGTGGGAATCAGACCTTAGACCTCCATGCTCAATCTTATAAACAATAGTTACCAATCTTTTAGATGCATGCTATTCTATGAAAATCTAACATCTCTTCCACCATCCCCATCCTTTCTAGTTTGCTCTACAGGGGAGGCAAGGTAGTTTGTTTCCTACAGTTCCTCCTTAGCGTAGTTTTCAGAGCAGGATGTTGGCTAAAGTCTGTGGCCCGCCTATCCCTTACATGGCCTTTGAGAACAGAGATTATAAACCGGCAGTTACAAGCAAGGCTTTTGTCCGCTAGGTTGAGGTATCTCTCCGTTGCTTTCTTTGTTCAAGCTCTCAGGGCTTCATCCAGAAAATGGAAATACTTCACACGGTTTTTGTAAAGTTAGATAGAGCCTATGGGAAGTGTCCACGAATGTCTAGCACGACCATGAGCTAGTCAAGTTGTCAAACTTTTCTTTCTTATTCAAATTTTACTTTCTGTAGGCTTCACTGAGCAAACAACATTTCTATTTCCTTAGTCCGTCTTTCAGTGAAGAGTTTGCACCTCTACTACCCAGACACTTTGGCAACATTTCCCGGAGTCCCCGGCTGCCATAAAGCGCGGTGCCCTTCACGACAGCGGACGACGTAGCGGCCAGAAAGCCTCTGGCCCTCGGACCAATCGCGCTGCTCCTCCGCGATGACGTATGCTCTTGCGCACGCGCAGGGTGGGAGACCTTGGATAAGCCTACTAGGCGCTCAGCGGAGGTGAAAACGCTGGCGGTAGGGACAGGCACGAGGGAAGATGCAGAGCTGGAGTCGTGTGTACTGCTCCTTGGCCAAGGTGAGGGCCGCCTGCGAGGGGAGGTGCTGGACCCCACACAGAGGCACACAGACGCAAGCTTGTGGGCCCTGCCGCGGCCTTCCGCCCGGAACCGACGCAGCCCCGCCTCTGCACCGGTTCAGTCCGGCCTCCGGGCAACGGGGAGCATCGGCCGGGGCCGGGGACTGCCCGCCGCTCCACTCGGCACTTCCGGGCGTGGGCCGAGGGGCTGGGGCTTCCCCCGGCTACGGGGACGAGTAAATGACCCTTGTCACGCGCGGCGGCCTGCCCCTTCACACCTTTTGCCTCCTCCCAACCCTGACCCGGGGGTGGCCTAGTCCTGCGGTGGGTAGGTAACCTTGAGGCCCGAGTGGCCCAGACGTGGCCAACCCCGGCACACAGCCCTGCGAGTTCCGCCTAGGTCCTCAGCATTCGCGTCTCTAAACTAGCACACTCTGCCATGTCAGGCCCTTGGGCTTTTATTTTTTTAAGTGTGGCGTTCTTCTGTCGTCCAAACAACTTTCCCGTTTCATCTGCCAAATTGAATGCACGCGGCGTAATGGCAGGGTAGCATGAAAACTTTTAGAGACAATGAAGAGATCCGCCTTTTGTGTCACACCTGAGTCCTCTCTTCCCTCACAAGTTAAATGTAACATGCAAAATGTCATTTCTCTTAGGGAGAAGTTGAGCTGGGACTAAAACTAACATAAGGAGTTCTTTGCTCCTCTTTGGTTGACATGTTTTTGATTTCATCTGTAGAAGTTGCCTCCTAGTAAAAGCATCGCTCCATCAGACGATATTGTCAAATTGCCTTCCATTGATTTGTTAATAGGAGCTGGAGCCCTGTTTCTTTGTGTCGCTGGCCTTAGGAAATGGTAGGCACGAGAGCTTAGAGAGCGTGAGACTGTGATGCACCGTGTGGAGCTTCCAGACTGGGTACACTCCACTGTTGGTACATTTCCTAGTCTAGTTTCCTGTTCATAGTTGGTGATTCAAGAACATCTTCATAGATGTTGTAGGTGACATCAGACTGTTAGATTAGTTAGGAATCGTAATGACAAGTGAAATGAATGTTGCTGAAGTTTCAGGCATTAAAATTAGCCATGCTTTTTGAAATTTCAATGAAACTGTAAGCCATTAAGTATATTTTTATTAAGTTTAATATGAGATGGTTCACTGAATATGGATGATAATAAGGCAGGTCAAGCAAAGGTAAGGTTGTGAAAGCTTAATACTATTGACAAAGAAACCGGTAGGACACCCCCTTATGGCACAGAAAGTCTATTCAATCAGTGCTTGATACATTAGCCCCAGTGTGTTGTCATCAAACCTTTCAAATTACATTTACTTATTATGTGCATATGGGTAGGCACGAGCGTGCTAGACAGATGTGGAGGTGAGAGGACAGCTTCTGGGAGTCGGTTCTCTTTTTCCATCATATGGTTCCCAGGGATTGAACTTGGGAAGTCAATCTTGGTGGCAGGAGCCAATGAGCTATCTCACCAGCCTATATTTGTCTTTTTTTGTAGAGAGGCCATTTCAATCGGATATCTCATGGCCTACAAGGAGTTTCTTCAGTGCCTTTAAGAACTTACGCAGATCAACCAAGTAAGTACTTGATCCAGGAGTTTTCAAATTAGCTAATAGCTCTTTCCCATTTATATATAAAAGAAAGTGAATGAGTAAGTTATTTGGTGTTAGAATTGATCTATATATTTGTTTATTGTTGATTGAACACCTAATATGTTACAAGAGATAATAAGCAAGGCAGACACTTAGGCTGATATTAAAAGGCAAACAATACATAGGTAACATGTTGGGAGAAGTAATTGAAAATTAAAGCAAGTTACTGGGCGTCTAGGAGTGTCAGGGAAAGCGTTTTGAGGAGATGGTGCCTGAGAAGCGAGTGAGGGTATGAAATGTTGCTTCAGTGAGAAAGGTCTGAGATGGAACTTAATTTGGGAGCCTCCAGAAGAAAGACTAGGGTGGCTGTGCAAAGTTCTAAGAAACAGAAGAGGTGTAGGGTAGGATCAGATCATGGAACACTCCAGACCAGGTGGTGTATGGGCTTGCTCCATTGCTGATGGAGAGCCACAGGTGGCTTTTGAGTTAAGCAATTCCATGTGATTACAGCTTTAAGAACTAATTTGTCTCCTGGGTCAGATTGTGTTAGTTGTTTCAGAGCTGTGACAATGATGACTTTTGACATCTTGAATGAAATTCTTTAAGATTATTATTATTATATACATAAAAGGGAGCAGTGGTGTGTAATTTTCTTCTTAATGCTTTCTTGAAGTTCTGAATTTTCTATAAAAGATATGTTTTTTATAAGCACTTGGAATAGAAAAAAAATGGGCTTTTAGTGAGGTATTTAACTTCCTAGTACCAAATAAATAAATAAATAAATAGAATTTTTAAAAAATGGAGTGATCTATTTACTGGATTCACCCATTAAAATTAAAATTTAAAAATATTTTTCTCTTTAATTTTGTGCCTATGCTATGGTGAGTGTGTGAGTACCTGTGTGCTTGTCACAGTGCAGGTGTGGAGATCAGAAGACAGCCTTGGGTGTCATGTGACAGAATGTTAAGATCTATTCAGAACCTTCTGTTTTCTTTTCAGCCTTTGCACAGACACTTATATTTTAGTGGAGGGAGACTGTGTGCTGGTTTGTGCCTACTTGACACAAACTAGAGTCACCTGGGAAAAGAAACCCTTCATGTGAGAAATTATTTTCATGAGACTGGCCTGAGGCTGTGTCTGTAGCATGTCTTTTTGATGGATGGTTGATGTGGAAGGGTCCAATCCTGGTAGTCCTGGGCTATGTAAGAAAGCAAGCTGAGCAGCCAGGAAGCAGCATTCTCCAGGGTTTCTGCTTTTTTTCCTGTCTTCAGGGTCCTGACTTGGCTTTCCTGGAAGATGAAACACTTTCCTCCCTAAGTTGCCTTTAGTCATGGTGTTGATCAACAACAGAAAACAAACTAAAATAGAGGCAGAATGCTCTTTAATCAAGGGGTTTGGTGGTCTCTTGGCACTGGCAAATTGTAAATATAAAATAAGCATAATTCCATGTAGCTGAGGTATTTATTTAAGAACTGTTTTCCCTTCAAAAATAGAAGCTTCATCAGGGCAAAGACTGATTTTCCCTTAGTACTTAGGAAGGCACAGTTGGTCTTCACTGCATGCTTACTGAGGCCCTCTCTATTTTAGTTACTATATCACAAAATAGTCCAGAATGGTCACCATACAAAATAGTACCAGCTAAATGCCAATACTATTATCTGACATGTGTAGGCTCATTTTTATTCCAGACACAATCTTAATGTCTGTCCTACTTTGTTCACACCTCTCTGTTACCTTTCCTGTGTTAGGAATAAAGAAGCTCTTAGAGAGGTAGAGGATCCTTTTGACCTTACACTCACTATTTTTATTCTGCTTTCATAGAAGAGTATTGATTGACCAGCTTGAGGAAATCAAAGCTTGCGATACGATGTATGTTACAACACTAGATGTTTGAATATTCTTGTTTTTTGTTTGTTTGTTTTTTTGTTTTGTTTTTTGTTTTGTTTTTAGGTTTTTCAAGACAGGGTTTCTCTATGTATCCTTGGCTATCCTGGACTTGCTTTGTAGACCAGGCTGGCCTTGAACTCACAGCGATCTGCCTGCCTCTGCCTCCCCAGTGCTGGGATTAAAGGCGTGCGCCACTACTCCCGGCCCTTGAATGTTCTTATAAAGCAAATTCATCAAGCTGTGTGAAGTCCTGTTACTGTTGATAATGACCTTGCAGTTCACAACAGGCACAGATCTGTTGCACTTACATCATATTTTATTCATTTACTGTTTTAGTATATTCATTATTTCAATAAGTATTCAATTACTGTTTTGTGTTTAGTTATTTCGTTAGCTGCTTGGATATAACAGTGATCTAAACAGACAAAACTCAGCTTCTTTAGGTTTCACAGTCTCCTGGGGAACACACACATCTAACAAATAATTACGATAAACAGTCCAGATCCCAAGGACAGGGATTTATGAAATCTGTATGTGGATAGAGAATGGTTGCATAATTTTATCTTAAGGCTTTTATGTGCATGTCTATAATGATGTTGCAATTGTCAACTTGCCAACATCTGGAATAACTTAGGAGACAAGCCTGGGAACATACCCATGAGGTTAGATTATCCTTTAAAGAATTATCTTGGTTACATTAATCGATAGAGAAAATCCGTCTTAATTGTGGAGGGGACTACTACCTGGGCAGGGCATCCTAGACAATACAAAATGGAGAATGTGTGCTGAGCTCTGCTTTCTGTTTGTGGGTCTGATGTCCCCAGCTTCTTCAAGCTCCTGGTATCTTAGCTTTCCTGTCATAAACTGTGATCCAAAATAAAGCTACCTTTAAGTTGCTCTATTTTGTCACTCAACAGAAAAAGAAGCCAAGACACCCCTGAAGAGGGGTGAACGGAAATGGGTGAATATTGCAATGTGGAAAGAAGCACAGTATATTTAATCCACTGAAAAGGCCGTAGCTCTGGCACACTGAACACTGAGAGCCCACTTCTCAGATAGGAAGTTAGGAGTCAGTAAGGTATTTTAAGCAGAGCCATCATAGGATCGAACTTATTTTAAAGATCATTCTGGTTACAGGTTGGACTTTATGGTAATTTTTAATTTCTCTCTAATCAGATGATAAGAGGCAGAGTAATTATCACGTACATACATTCCGAGAGCTTAGTGTTTGAAATGTGGACTGCATGCTGTCAATATGTACTTCTAGATAATGACACAATGTACACTGAAGCTTAAACTGCTTGGTATAGATGGGTGTACAGAATGCGGGTGGGAGATGAACTTGGAGAAATAGATACTGAAAAGGAGAAGGTGCTGTACTTAGTAAGGTGGAGTTATTTGAGTAACAGACAGACATTAATGAAGAGTGAGAAAATAAGACCTGAGCTGGGCTTTTCAGATCTGGCACAATGGGTAGCAGTGTAGGCTGTTGCTTGAATGGGACTGAGGCTGGGCGCTCATTTTCTCAAAGCTGGCCAGACAGAATATGGCAGGCAGCTCTAAAGAAAAAAGCAACACTCACTAAGTGCTTTGTATGTACCCAGCACCTTCTTAAGGTCTTGACATGTGTTTTCTTTGGTCATTAACAACCTTGAACTGTAGACATTATCACTATTACCCATATGTTGTATTGATGCTCAGAGAATTGAAATTTTTTTTTTTTAAGAATTTAAGGTTATATAGTTATTATTTGAACCTAGATTTGTGGTAAGTTCTTATTTTATTCTTGCTTGTTTGGTTTGGTTTTTCACGACAGGGTTTCTCTGTATAGCCTTGGCTGTCCTGGATTCACTCTGTAGACCAGGCTGGCCTCCAACTTACAGAGATCTGCCTGCCTCTGCCTCCTGAGTGCTGGGATTAAAGGCATGCGCCACCACACCCAGCTTCTATTTTATTCTTAAAGACTAACAGTATTTAAGATTATGATCAGAAAGTTAGTTGTAATCGATTTAAGATTTCAGATGATGAGCACTTTGGGGTAAGAATGATTATAACATATTTAGGGGAGAAGCTTGCAAAATAGCTTGGAGATTAAGGCCATTGACAGTTTAAGAACCCCTTTCAGCCTTCAGCATTCTGTATAATTACTATAAGTAAAGTTTTTTTGTGTGTGATTATTTTGCAGATGAAGGGTTAAAGTGAAGCAAGTCAAATTACCCAAGGTCACCTTGTACTAACGAGGTTTAAAGCTTTGCTCTTTGGAATTTTAGTATATGGAGGCTGAAGCTAAAGAGTGGGATTGTAGTAAGTGAACAAGTACCAGATGTTGGGTCAAAAAGCTTAGTTGGCTCTGCCACTTAATTTCTAGATGGGTTGGGCTAGTCAGTTTATTTGTTATTTCTTCTTGGAAATGTTATGCTTTTGTTATCCATGCTTTCCTCATATTACAGGAGAGTTATGACATTGGCATATGATAACCAGTAAGTGGCAGCTGGATACAGGGTTCATATTCTAGGACTTAGCTGTATTTACATATGTTATAATGAATAGAAGATAAAAAGGATTTCAAAATTTGTACCATTCTTAGTAACATCAAAATACATCATATATCTTGGAACAAAATAATGCTGTGTAGAACATGCAGATTATTTGGGATGTTTTGGTAAATGTTAGTATTTACCATTTTATATCAACTTGTTTTTGTTATAGTTGATGCTGATGTGACAGTGATAGGTTCTGGGCCTGGAGGATATGTTGCTGCCATCAAAGCTGCACAATTAGGCTTTAAGGTAAGATAGACCCAAAGTAGATATTGTTTTGTTTTATTATGGACCAAGCTGGTTTTAGTCACAAAGTGCTAACAGGTAAAAACATGGGAATTAATTAAAAAAAAAAAAACCCAAACTTTTACGTATTTGGGTGTTTCACATGCATACATATATATTTGTCCACTGTGTGCATGTGGTATCCACATGAGGCCAAAAGATGACCTCAGAGCCTTTGGGACTATAGTTACAGACTGCCATGTTTGTGTTGGGAATTGAGCCTAGGTTCTCTGGAAGAGTAGTTAGTTCTCTTAACTACTGAGCCACTTCTTTAGCTCAGGGGTATCTCCCCCCACCACCTCCCAACAGGGTTTCTCTGTGTAGCCTTGGCTGTCCTGGACTCGCTTTGTAGGCCAGGCTGGCCTAGAATTCACAGCAATCCACTTGCTCTGCCTTCCTGAGTGCTGGTTATAGGCATATGCCACCGTGCCCAGCTGGAAATTTTATGTATATATTTTTAACTATAGGTTATTTGTAAACTTGAGACTGATGGGACTTATTGGTTGTAGTAGTCTCATAGTATAGAAAAGTCAGTTATTTTTCTTCTGAAATACTTGATTTCAGTTTCTAAATACATTTGTGATATGATATAGTGATAACTAAAACACTCACATGGTAATGTTGGACAAAAATCTTTTTGGAATAATTCATTCTGGAGTTAGTCTAATTTTTTATTCAGATGATAGATTTTAAAAGGTTCTTTTTAAAAAACTTTTTGTATCAAAACACTAAGAATGTAACATTTATGTAATTCCTGATTGTGTCATGGTTCTTCTTGCTATTGGTAGTTTATTGTATATCTGTTTAATAATATTAAATGTATATGTAAAAAGTAAAAAACGTTTTAAAAAAGAAAAAATATTTACAAAGTAAAGAAAATATCTTGTGAGTAGCTTAGAAAGGCATAACTTTTCATACAAACACTATTCTGGTGCATAAAACAACAGCAAACTTGGTAGGATAGAATGACATTAAGAATAAGTGGTATACTTTTGGATTTCTTATTTATAAAAAGCAAGAAGGTGCATAACTCTCATTCTCTGAGCAGCTGAGTTTTCTAGTATATCTCAAGTATGGTCATGGCATAATGTTTCCAACCAACTCAAGTTTACCTCAACACTACCCATAACAAATACTATATATATGGTAAGATGTTTAGCTCATTTTAAGCATTGAATAATTTTAAAATATTATACAGGAAAAAGTCCTGTTGGAGTTTGAGGAAGCACAGGGAGGAAGAATATAGGTAAACCATAGGAAAATGAAGAGCAAAATTTCTCTGTCAATTTCTTTTTTACTCTGTATTTTATTTACTTTAAAATTAAAAAGAACTTATTGTTTGTTTATTATTATTATTATTATTATTATTATTATATTATTATTATTATTATTATTATTATTATATTTTATTCATGATATATCTGGATTGTAATCCCCACCCTCAAAAAACTTTTTTTATTAATTCTTTGTGAATATCACATCATGCACCCTAATTCTACTCGTCACCCTGTCCCTTTGTATCTTCTCTACGTCCTTGCAGTCTCCCCTACAAAAGAAAATAAAAAATAGAATAAAAACACAAACACATCTTATCATGGAAGCTGTGGTGTTTCACAGTGTGTAACAGTATATTCTTTTGTCCACTCATCTTTACTTGCATATCTTCATTGCAGTGAGTCATTGGTCTGGTTTGAGGCCTCTGGCTTCTGCTACACTGTCATACTGAATCTTGACCGGAACTCCTCCTGGATATTCTGTTGTTGCCCTGTGTTATTTAGATCCTGCAGCTTTGGATCTGCAGGACTGGCCTTCAAAGGATTCTTTTTTTTTTTTTAATTTTTATTTTATGTGCATTTTGCCTGCATGTATGTCTGTGAAAAGGTGTCATATCTTGGAGTTACAGATAGTTGTGAGTTGCTACTTGGGTGCTGGAAATTGAACCAGGGTCCTTTGGAAGAACAGTCAGTGCTCTTAGCCATCTCTGCAGCCCTCCTCAAAAGATTCTTTTAGTCTGAAAAGACAGAGCTTAGGAGCTTGCTTTGCAGAGCAATTAAGACATATTTGGAATTTTAGTGGAATGAAATATGCATATTACATGTTATTAAATATTGTTCTCTTTGATTGTAGACAGTCTGCATTGAGAAGAATGAAACACTAGGTGGAACATGCTTGAATGTTGGTTGTATTCCTTCAAAGGTGAGCACATGTGTCAAACACTGCAGAGATTGTTTTTTATTACCTGCTTATTTCAGAGATGTCTTGAGACTAAATTGGTATTCTAACACAGTTCCTTAGAAGACTTTTTCTTTTCTAAACTTTCCTCCTCTTCCAGACTTCAATGTTCAGGCTTTGTTTTTGTTTTCTCTTTAGCTTTCCATTGCTGGTGAAAAGATAATTAGTAATTTTGTGTGTATGTGTTTGTTATTCCCTATGGAAACATGAAGTTCCTGTTAACCTGCCACCTTGAAATGTGTTTTTGTTGTTTTACTATTAAAGAAAATTACTTTGTTTTGTTTTTATTCTTGTTTTATATCAGTGTTGTTTTTCTTGTTAATTGTATAAGAAGGAAAGATGAATTCATGTGATAGGATATACTGTTCTAAATAGAAATGCCGTTTTGTAAGTGCTTTCTGGTTATAGAGTCTGTTTATGAGTAATTGGTAACTTTGCCTTACTTCTTTTAGGCTTTATTGAATAATTCTCATTACTACCATATGGCCCATGGAAAAGATTTTGCATCTAGGGGAATTGAAAGTAAGTGTACTTTTTATAGCTAGTAGTACCAGATGTGTTTGACTCCTCTAGCTAAATACTGATGTGTCTGTGTGTGAAAGCTGTTTATTGAAAGATGAGTGGGATAAAAATCTTGAAATTGGGCTGGAGAGATGGCTCAGAGGTTAAGAGCACCATCTGTTCTTCCAAAGATCCCGAGTTCAATTCCCAGCAACCACATGGTGGCTTGTGACCATCTATAATGAGATCTGGAGCCTTCTTGTGGCGGGCAGGCGCACGTGTGGGCAGAATATTGTATAAATAATAAATACATCTTTTTTAAAAATATTGAAATTTGGAGAGTTTTACATAAGAATATTTAGGTTCAGATTTCTACCATGGCAGCTTCTCTGCCTTTGCAAGCTTTTGCCTAAATTCTGTTTTTTGGGCATCAGTGAAAAGATGGTTTTTGTTTCTCTCTCACCTTGTGAGCCTAGATTCCTGAGTGTTGTGTTAGACAGGTGACACTGAAGGAAAGAGCACAGGCCTGTCTGAGTTGGTGGTGGTGGGGAGAACAGAGGAGAGGGAGAGGGAGCAGGGAAAGGACCACTTATAAACACTTGCATTTGGTCTGTATTGTCTTCATCATGGTTTGGGGCTGTTTTTATCCTTTTCTCTAGTTGTTATATTTAACAGATACTTCCAGGAGATAGACTTGCTGTACTTCATGGCATTATTTTCACAGTGGTAGGTTTCTGAAAGAGGTTGTGTAGGTAGTCCATTGAGCATATACATGATTATATATCAGTCACAGCAAATATGTCACACTCTGTGAAAGTACCGTGATGTTAGAAGGCACGGGATTTGTCAGGAGATGTGCGTTACAGGCAGCACAGGCTTTACCTTTTGGCTTGGTGACTTGTAAGTCAGAAATGTCTAACAGTCTGCCTACGTGTTGGCTCATGGGCTGATTGCTGTGTCTTTATCTCTGCAGTTTTGTTGAGCTGAACTATTTTTTCTTACATTGTTGCTTTAGTATTCTGTGTTAAATGAATTTTAAAGTGTAGTTGATTAAACTCCTGTTAAGCTTTTGTATTTTGAAATGTTCAAGTATATATTTAACTGGTTTGTTTCATGACATTTTAACTTTTGTCTTATATAATTTCAGGTCATGTTTTATTTTCCAATTTTTTACTTAGACTAGTAACCATCATAAAGTATTTGTAGAATGGGTCACAGTAGAGTAGGATATTTCTATTTTGGACTGTGTTTCTGGCACAGATGCACATTTAACAATGCTTGGTAGTTCTGTTGTTAATGATGTGGCTTTGCTGGCTGTGGCTATAACAGTTATTACATTTTAAAAGCTAATGCTGACTTTTATATAGTTTTATCAACATTGAGATGAATATTTTCAGACCTTGATTAGTCAAAAACTATCATATATTGCGATCAGAGTTTAAATAATGACAAGATTTGTTTAACAAATTACAGTGTCAGAAGTTCGCTTGAATTTAGAGAAGATGATGGAGCAGAAGAGTTCTGCAGTGAAAGCACTAACAGGGGGAATCGCCCACTTATTCAAACAAA
Organism: Acomys russatus; assembly: GCF_903995435.1. Taxonomy (NCBI): domain Eukaryota; kingdom Metazoa; phylum Chordata; class Mammalia; order Rodentia; family Muridae; genus Acomys; species Acomys russatus. The sequence goes on along the minus strand of NC_067137.1, from coordinate 44,674,464 downwards.
ATAAGGTTAGTGTGCAGTGTTCAGATTTCTGTTTATTTCACATATATAGGAAATAATTGCTTTATGCTAACAGTGACGTTTTATGATCTTGGTCTGCTGTGGGATATTTATTTAATTTAAACAGTACTAAAACATTTAAAAAGTAATATAATACGTTTATTATCATCCAGACCTTACAAAGAGTAAAACCCAAAAGAAAATCCAAAGTAAGACTGCCCTGAAACAGATGTCCCCGAACAGTGTTTCTGCTGCTACATGCATTGCATATTATTAGGGAAGCATTTTATGTTCCAGTTACTATTATCAGAAAAGCATTTTAAGCATTGTGAATGTATAAATATTACTTTATAAAGGTTGTTCACGTCAATGGATTTGGAAAAATAACTGGCAAAAATGAGGTGACAGCTACAAAAGCCGATGGCAGTACTCAGGTTATTGGTACAAAAAACATCCTTATAGCTACGGGTTCAGAAGTTACTCCTTTCCCTGGAATCACGGTATTTATGCTTTCTAATTTATCTCTTAAAACCTTCCTTGCAAAATAGGTTTTAATAAATTTATGGTGTTCATACATGTTGAGTGGTTACTGACTGAAACCTAATTTGGCAGCCATTTAGCCTTGCAAAGCTACTTCTCCTTATTTTGCAGTGATTATAAGATACAGAACAGTTTATAATACATTCGAGTTCAGTATGAAGTTAAGCTAGGCATGGTGGTGAGTGTCTGTAATTACAGCATTTAGGAGGCAGAGGCAGGAGGGAGATTGCCATAAGGTCAATGCTAAGCTGGTCTAGCAGCCAGGACTACATAGTGAGACTGTCTTAGAAAAAGAACTGGTGAGAAAGCCCAGTAGATACAGGGCTTGTTACACATCCATGTGAACAGCTGGTCGTGGCAGCATAGGCAGCATCCCAGCAGAGCTTCTGAATGATGGCTAAGGCTGACTTTTGGCCTCCACACACACAAACACATATACAAACACACACAACAACAACAAAACACAAACAAGATACAAAGTTAAAATTAACCATTTTATTTTGTAATGTCGAATGATAAAATTTCAGATTAGCGTTTTGATGAGAGTTGATGAAATTGTGATATATTGAAGCCATAGATATATCAGAGCAAATAAATTAGATAAAATGGAATGAGATCACAGATAATAACATACTAGGTTTTCACAAGTGATTCTACTTACTATTTTTGCTTTTTAAAAATAGATTGATGAAGATACTATAGTGTCATCTACGGGAGCTTTGTCCTTAAAAAAGGTTCCAGAGAAGTTGGTTGTTATTGGTGCAGGAGTAATTGGTGTAGAATTGGTAAGTAGTAGCTTTCCTTTTTGCCTCTGTGGTATCAAAAGGGACTTAAAACCTCTTCTTGGAGGCTGGAGAGAGAGAGAGCTCATGGCAAACAGCACAAACTGTTCTACCAAGGGACCCGAGCTCCGTTCCCAGCACCCATATCAAGCACCTCACAATCACCTGAACTCCAGCTCCACGAGTTCACCACCGCTACTCATGGCCACATACCCATGTGCACATACACACAGAATTAAAAATAAAATCTCCCTCTCTCAAGAAAAATACAAGATTGGGCTCGTTTAAGGTAATAGATGCAAGGGAGAGATGCCTAAAGAGCTCTTGTTGCTCTTGCGGAGGAACTGGGGTCAGTTCCCAGCGCCCACATGGTTGCTGGCAACTATCTGTAACTCCAGTTCTAGGGGGTTTGTGCCCTCTTCTGCCCTCTGAGGGCACCAGGTATATGCACGGTACCCATTCTTATAAAATAGTCTTAAAAAACGAAACAAAACAAAATAAAAAAACTCTACTTTTATTTGATTCTTTGTATAACATTTTAGGTCAGTCGGCATTGATTTTTTTTTTTTCTTAAAACTTATAGTAATAACAAATGCACCTTTTCTTCCATTGTGACTTATTTAGGAAAATCATTAGTGTTCTGTATGTCCTTTGTTTCACAGTCTGCTTCTTTGTTTTCTCACAGTTTCATTTTTTTGTATTTTGTTTTGGTTTTGGTCTATTGGTAGGCTTTGCTATCCTGGACTCATTTTTTAGACCAGGTTGGCCTCAAACTCACAGAGATCTGCTTCCCTCTGCCTCCCAAACACTGGGATTACAGGTGTGCGCCACCATGCCCAGCTTTCTCACCATTTCTTATCATTGAAACTGGTCTCTTTTTTAAATCTGATAACCCGTAACATACTGAAAAATAGTTCTCATCTGAGCAAATGCATTCCAGTAAATTCTGCACTCCTCAAGATAGCACACACAGTTACTCTTTGCTCTTCCTAACATTTATTTTAGAAACGCCAAGATACTAACGGTTCTGAGGCAATAGTAATTCTTACCTTCCTTCCTTGTCTGTTTGGCAAGCGTCTACATCTTTCTAGTGAACTTCCCTTATTTCAGGTGTTGTCTTATGAGGGCCACCACATGCCCTGCCTCTGCTGTCCTCAGCTCAGACTGCCCCTGGCCACGCGCTTCTCTTGATTTTTCTAGTTCAGAAATTGAGTAGTTTTTTTGTTACCTGTTTTCCAGTCTTGACTGCTTTCCTGATCAGTTTAGATTCCACAACTGATTACTTTGAACTGTTCTCTTATAAGCTCTATTAAATGTGAGTCGCCTTTTTTATACTGGGGATGGAACATAAGGACTAGTGTTAATTGCTTGTCTTGTTAATACAGGCCTCAAGCATGCTAGGCAAGCACTGAACCCCTAACCTAAATCCCCAGCCCTCTCTTTACTTTTATTTTGAGTCAGGTCTTCTCAAAAAGTTGTCAAAGCTTGCCTTTAATTCACTTTGTTCAACATGTGATATCCCTGTCTCTGCCTCCTGGGTAGTGAGGATTACAGACCTACGTACTATCAGGCTTAGCTGGCTTTGCTCTTTCTTTCTTTCTTTCTTTCTTTCTTTCTTTCTTTCTTTCTTCTTTCTTTCTTTCTTCTTTTCTTTCTTTCTTTCTTTCTTTCTTTCTTTCTTTCTTTCTTTCTTCTTTCTTTCTTTTTAAAGTTTTTTGAGACAGGGTTTCTCTGTGTAGCCATGGCTGTCCTAGACTTGCTTTGTAGACCAGGCCGGCCTTGAACTCACAGCGATACACCTGCCTCTGCCTCCGAGTGCTGGGATTAAAAGCGTGTGCCTCTACGACCGGCTTGGCTTTACTTTTGTGACATACTTGCCGGGACAAACTTTAGTATTGTTTGACGTTAGCCGTCAGTCTTCCCATGCTATCCCAGGGTAGTGTCTGCATCTGGAGGAAAGAAGACTCTTTGGGTTAGTGCTTATTTAAGTTCTTGTTGAAGTCACAGACCTCATCATGAACTTCAGCCTGGCTGATGATCCATTATTTCCCTAGCTGAGTTCTGGTCTCTGCCATGGCCACTGAATTCCCCACTCATGTTCTATCTCTACTGGCACATTTGCTCCCCTGCCCTCACATGGAACTTCCTGAGTAACGTACAGGAAAAGCATGGCATGCATAAGCACTCCTGTGCCTGATAAGACTTATCTCTTCATCTCTCTTTCATACTTCATAACATGTTTTTCTGCCCTCACAATTACTTACTTGTGTGGGCTTTTTTCCTTTTAATTTGTGTTAGCCCCCACCCTCTGGAGAGGGTCTCATATATCCCTGACAGGCCTAGAACTTGATATGTAGATTAGACTGGCCTTGAACTTGCAGTAGCTCTCCTGCCTCTGCCACCTGAGTTCTAGGATTATACACATGTACTACCAATCTGTATATTTTCCTTCTGATTTACAGTTGAACATGCCTCTGTGTTTATACCTGGGTATGTGTCACACACATGCTCAGATGCATTTCCTTGCAGATACATTTAAAATTATTAGATGATTTTAATATGAAATATTAAATAATATATTTTTAAAGGCTGCATAGTTTGTTCTTTTTTTTTTCCAATTCTAGGATTAGAACTTGAATCTTGCACATTCCAGGCAAGCACTCTGCTACTGACCTGTACTCCCTGTCCTAACTTCAAATTTGATGTTATTTCATATCTAATCATTGCGCAGTCAGTCATGCTACTTACTAAAATGCAGCATTCAATTTAAGTCCAAATTTGAATAAATACTTCATTGAGAAAATAAAATATTTTCTCAGCCAGCTTAATATTTTGCCAATGTAGTAATTATTAGTAGCAAGAACATGCTTGTTTTTAGATGTCTGAGAATTTCTTATACATGTGATGTATTTTGATAACATCCACCCTTCATTCTCTCTCCTCCAGATTTCTCTTTATTCCTTCCACCACTTTCTCTTGTCAACTTTGTGTGTTCTCTTTTATTTTAAACTGAGTCCATTTTGTGCTGTCTGTATGTACCTAGGTGTAGGACCATCTACTGGAGCATGGGTAGCTTTTATGGCACTCCATCCCTGAGGAAAACTTACCTCCCCAGCACTACCAATTGCCTGTAGCTTCTCATCAGGGGTAGGATTTTATCAGCCCCTCCCTTGTCCATGCTGAGGTGTTGGCTGTCTTAGTCTTGGAGAGGTTTTATGCATGCAAGCACAGCACTATGAGTTCTGTATGCAATGGCCCTGTCACGCCCAGCAGATACTGCTTGTCTACTACTTTTAGCTCTTAAAACCTTTCTGTCCCAATTTCTGCAATGATTCCTGGGCCCTGGGGAAAGGTATGTGCTATAGATTTAGCGCTGGATACTCCATTGCCTCTCATTTTTCTGCCCAGTGACCGTTTGTGTGTTTCTATATTAATCAGCTATCTACTGTACAGAGAAGTTGCTATGATTGAAGGCTTAGAGATTCATCAGTCCAGGTTTAGGACTGGGCCCCATCTTGGGCTTACGACGGAAGCAACTTGCACTAAAGCCAGTGCAAAATCAACATCAAGCTTCTTTCATCTCAGGTCACTTGCACTTAACTCTTCGCCTTGAACACCCTTCCCTCAGTCACTGCTCTAGTCGGCTTCCTTCACTCTCTCATGTAATGTTACTTAGATTGAACCCTTCTGCTATCTAAAATGGCCCAGCTCTGTTTTCTCCTTTTCTCAAAGCACTTGATTATTCTCTAGCTTGAGGTTTATGTGTTGTTGACGTCCTCTACTATATTGTAAGTCCCCAGGGGCAGCAAGTTTTGTTGATACAACCATTATAATTATAATGGTACCTGGCCTGTAGTAAGTAGGTACCCAGTAAACATAGAATAGGTGAATAATAGTTAAATTATGTTTTCCTTTTAAACCTTAGAGCTTCCCCTAAACTTTTGCGAAAGAAATCAATATAGTACATTATTTGAGATAATTAGTAAATGTTGCTATGAAAACTTATGTTTTTTTTTTTTTACAATTAATTTTAGGGTTCAGTTTGGCAAAGACTTGGTGCAGATGTGACAGCAGTTGAATTTTTGGGTCATGTGGGTGGAATTGGAATTGACATGGAGATATCTAAAAATTTTCAACGTATACTTCAAAAGCAAGGGTTTAAGTTTAAACTGAATACAAAAGTTACTGGTGCCACCAAGAAGTCAGATGGAAAAATTGATGTGTCGTAAGTATGCTACATTTGTTTTTGACAAATCATCCTTGCTTGTCTCAGAAAAATATTTATTTTCAGATTAACAAATATAGTCTAGACTTTTTATAACTTAGACCCATGTTAATGTTTTATATTACATGGTATTGCCTATAAATTAGTCAATTAAAATTTATAAATTAATTGAATGCTTTGAAAAAAAAACAAAAACAAAAACCCACCGTAATCAGATAGTCTCATTGTGATATATTTTTCATTGTATATAGTCATTCAATTTAAAGCTCCTTGTGTTTATTAAATTCATTCAGCATTTTTAGACAGATACGTGGGGACTTTGATTACTAAATTGATATCATGTATTTGGCAGACATTAAATACTCACCTAATTTAACAAAGTAACTTGTTCACAATGGCATGGCTGGTGAGAAGCTTTTTGAGACCTTTGGTTTTTGGGGACCAAACCCCAAAGACATCAGGCATGCTAAGCAGGTGCTCTACCACATGGCTCATCGTCAGCTCATCCTCAGCCCTGGGACCTCTGTCTTTACCACTGTGATACACTGCCTTGTTTTATGAGATTTTAAGAATGTGTGTATTTAATTGCATGGCTCATATTTGTAATGAAATAAAGGCACTAGAAGTGTCATGGCGCTGAAGCTGTCAGTGCCGTTATGTGTATAACAATGGCCACTGTTTGTTATCTAGTGTTGAAGCTGCTTCTGGTGGCAAAGCTGAAGTTATCACTTGTGATGTACTCTTGGTTTGTATTGGTCGACGGCCCTTTACTCAGAATTTGGGACTAGAAGAGCTTGGAATTGAACTAGATCCCAGAGGTAGAATTCCAGTCAATACCAGATTTCAAACTAAAATTCCAAAGTAAGTTGAATAATTACCTATGTTTTCTTTTTAAAAATGTTATATGCGTGATATTTTTGGGGGTCTATAAAGATAAAAAAGATGACATATGTGTGTTGTAAAGGAATATCTAGCATTTCTACCCTAATAATTTAACAAAGCTTATAAAAATGATAGTAATAAAGACTGTTTAAATCCTTCATAATTGCTAATGTGTGTGTGTACATATATAGAGATACTTGACTTTTTAAGACAGGGTTTCTCTGTGTAGCTTTGGCTGTCTGGACTCCATCTGTACATCAGATCCTTCTGCTTCTGCTTTCCAAGTGCTGGGATTAAAGGTGTGAGCCACCACCGCCTAGCAATTATTATTTTTAATTGAAAATGTTTATTTACATTTAAACTGTTGGTTTTGTTTAGAGATAAAATCTTTCTCTCTGGTGTAGGCTAGTTTTGAGCTAGACTCAAGTGATCCTCCACAGGCTCTCAAGTGTTGAGCATTTTTAATAACTTTATTTCAGTTGCTGTTTTGAAAATAAGGCTTTAAATCAAATATAACTAATTGAATTTTTCATGGCTCAAAGATTAGATACTTAGCTGGTCGTGGTGTGCACACCTTTAATCCCAGCACTTGGGGGCAGAGGCAGGTGGATTGCTGTGAGTTCGAGGCCAGCCTGATAGAAAATGAGTCCAGGACAGCCAAGGCTACACAGAGAAACCCTGTCTCAAAAACAGACAAACAAACAAGATTAGATACTTAGCTCTTGTTTCTAAAGTGCTGCATTTGATTGATTGTGCTTTTTGGTGACCTAGTAGCCAGAAGTATGTTTTTGTGATACAACTAAACTTCCTTTGATGTTAGAAGTTTACTGCATTTCTTTTTTCTGGTAGTATCTATGCTATTGGGGATGTGGTTGCTGGTCCAATGTTGGCTCACAAAGCAGAAGATGAAGGCATCATCTGTGTTGAAGGAATGGCTGGCGGTGCTGTGCACATTGACTATAATTGTGTGCCATCCGTGATTTACACACACCCCGAGGTTGCTTGGGTTGGCAAATCAGAAGAACAATTGAAAGAAGAGGTAATCCTAAGTGTGGGCTGTTTTACTCCATTGTAAGGTTTGAGCTAATGGCACCAGTGACTAGAAAACTCATCTTTGCCTTTAGTAACTCTGTAGAAATTATAGCTTATGTATGTGTTCCTTTGTTAGAGTCATAAGGAGATACTCACTCCTTAGATATGCCAGCAATAGTAGAGAAAATCATGACCACATGTACTTAAAAACCTAACTGTAGAGCTTTTTAATATTTGGCATTTATACTTGCTTACATTTCTTGCCGCATTAAATTATATTAACCTGCCTTTGGTCATTCCTTCAGTGTGCCCTGAACAATTATTTTCTTGGGGTTTATTTTCTTAATTTGGGAGATGATTTCACCAATGGGAGCAAACTTAGAGTGATTAAAATATTTTCTCATTTTTTGTTTTCCACAGGGTATTGAGTACAAAGTTGGTAAATTCCCATTTGCTGCAAACAGCAGAGCTAAAACAAATGCTGACACGGATGGCATGGTGAAGATTCTGGGGCAGAAATCAACAGACAGAGTACTGGGAGCACATATTCTAGGACCAGTAAGTATTGCCAAGTCAGTAAGGTTTCTGGGAATCATTTAATAGATTTAGTACACTAGCTGTTTCTATTCTGCTACTGCTGATGAAAGCTTGACTAAGGATTTTATGCATTGCTCCCACAAGGTACCACAGCTGTACTTGTACAGTCTTGCCTTTCCTGTCATCTACTACACTGCTACTAGTGATGCTTGAAAACCTCAAGGCTGTTATAGAATGAAGCCTTGCTGACTCTGGTCCCACTCTGCTCTGCCCTCCCCACCTTCTGACCTCATCTTCTGTTCTTTGTCTTTGCTTGTGAACTTTTTTTTCTTCTTTTTTTTGGTTTGCTTTTTTAAGACAGGGTTTCTCTTTGTAGCCTTTGCTGTCCTGGACTCGCTTTGTAGACCAGGCTGGCCTCGAACTCACAGCGATCTGCCTGCCTCTGCCTTCCTGAGTGCTGGGATTACAAGTGTGTGCCACCACACCTGGCTATTTTTTTTTTCTTTTTTTAACCTTTTCATTTTATTTTATGTGTGTGGGTGTTTGTCTGCATGCATGCAGTACCCACAGAGGCTAAGAGAAGGCATCAGATCCACTGGAATTAGAGTTGAGCCACCATGTGGCTGCTGGGAATTGAACCTGGGTCCTATGCAAGAACAGCTGGTGCCCCACTCTTGAATTTCTTACATGTAAGATGAGCTTGCTTTCTTTTCATAGCAGGCCAAGCTTAGTTTGTAATTTGGGGACATTTCCACATGCATATTGAGCTCACAGTGTAGAGCACTCTTCCAGCCTTTTGCATGGCTCAGCCCGGTGTTGCCTTCTGCGGGAAGGCTGAGATGTCAGTGAGTCTGGAGTGTTTCTCCCCTGCTGTGTGGAAGAACAGTAAACTTAACAGTATTTGAGTGCTTCATATGTAATATCTCCTTAGAAACTCACTGTTCATATTTTGCTTTTATAATATTATGGGAGAGGGATGATTTTTCAAGCAAAGAAATTGCATAAAATAGCATAGTGGCAGGACCGAGCTCATTGGTTTCAAAGCCCAAGCTCCTCCTCTGCTACCTTTTCTTCTAGGCTTTTCTTCACTCGGAAACTTCTGACTTTTCTTCCATTGCTGTAATAATAGGCAGAGATTTAAGACAAACTTAAGGTGTGAAAGCCAAAAAGCCTGATTTTTAAAAATCATAGCATGTAGTTACTTTTGCCTTGGAAACTATAATTTTTCATTTTAAAGGGTGCTGGAGAAATGGTGAATGAAGCTGCCCTGGCATTGGAATATGGAGCTTCCTGTGAAGATATAGCTAGAGTCTGTCACGCACATCCGGTAATTATTACAACACACACAGGCTTAATGGCTGCCTAAGTTTTCTTTTGACCCACAACTATCCATACTTATTGTCTATTGCTTCCCTTGCAGACCTTGTCAGAGGCTTTTAGAGAAGCAAACCTGGCTGCATCTTTTGGCAAACCAATCAACTTTTAATTAGAAGATTGCTCTTCCTAAAATCTGGAAGCTTTTGTCAACATTACATTTTTGAACAGGGTAATCTCCCAGTTCCAAGAATTTGTAGGATGAAATTATGAAACTTCTGGAAGGTATTTAGTAGGTTTGAACAGAATGGAATAACCTTGTACCTATATTTTAAATATTTTGTTCCAGTGCATTAATGCAGACAGAAAGCTCCGTATAGTAGCATCCTGGGAAGTTTCTGACCTGCGTGTCATGGTGTCTACAGGATTCAACTTCACTGAATTAGCACTAATAGATTTTACCTTTAATTTAGTGGAGTGAATCTGTTGACAAGGAAGGAGCTGGAGGATGCATGTGAACAGATTGAAGAAAACTGACGAAGTTACTTTAAATTTGGTTTTCATATTGGAAACGAGTCAGTGACTAGAACAAGATTCAATATGTACAAACAAACTTATGTAAATAAAAGTAATTGCCTCTCATTTTATTTAACTCCTATATTCCTGACAGTTTAGAGGTAGAATTAGGTATAGTAAAGTCTGTAAGTCTAACGGGCATTCAGTTGCCCAAATGAGGATTCTGTCCACAGAACTGATAAATGGAGAGTCATGATTATACCAGGGAATGGAGATACCAAAATAAACATGTCTTAAATATTTATTTACTGGTTATTCTGAATGCGTATTAAGATGGTTCTAATTCTTTTAACTACCTCTGATTGTCTTTTAATTGTTACTTTTATAGTACTGTTTCACATTGTACAGCAATATTAAGGCATTTGTACAGTCATTGCTCTTTGTTTTACAGATAACTACTAAACGTTTAGTCTGTACTTAAGGAGAAACAGAATGAGGGAATCTATAGTCTGCTGTATTTTCCTGTTTATTTCCATGGCTTAGTAAATTGTCTTTTAAATTTTTTTTTCTTTTTAGTCATAGTAAATGGTCATTTTTAAGAGTGCTACAAAATTTTATTTATTGGTAAATGTTATTGAATGGCTAAATTGTAAAATGATTTAGTATCTCAAGAAAGGCCATGAACTAAATATAAATACTAAATAGCACTTTATATATTGTATCTAAATTCTTCATTTCACATTTATTGAGTACCTCCTAAATTTAATAGTAAGAGAAAAATTCAAAACTACTTAAAATATGCAAACAAGGTATTCACTTGACTGCAATTTAAAGGATACAGTTTTAAGCGAAGTGGGATAATTTCGATTCTAACAACAATGTTGTGTAAAGTTCAGGCTCAACGTTTAGTAATTATCTGTAAAACAAATGAAAGGACAGTGACCATTCAGATGCTTTATTTTATTTTATTTTATTTTGCACAGTGGAATTGATTATTCAAAGATTTATTTCCAGGCTTTAATTGCCTCTCTAGGCAGTTAAATTGGCTCAACTCCAAACTCTGATATCAGTTTGCAGCTGAAACTTGTGCCAGAAGTCTACTGAGTTGGGCAGTTTATGACATTGTGCATATGCTTTGCAGTGCCTTTTTGTTGTTGTTATTCAGTTTGCAGTTAGCAGGAGGGTTGGTGCTGTGTGTGCTAATGTGTCAGTGGAAGTGAAATTTATCTATTCTTAAAATCTAAAATGTTAGATTTAGGTTGGGTGATGGTTGATTTACATCTCGAATGTGCCCCCTTCTCTCTGGGAAGTTTCTAATATGGAAATAGTAATTTAATATGATCGCCTAGCTATGCAGATACAAAAACTAGTCTCAGTTGTCGGTATGAGAATACAAATATGATCTGAGTGAAGCATAAAGACTTTAGAGTAAAACAAGCTTTAAACATCTCTTTGCTATAATCCACTAAAGTCTCAGTGCAAGGAACTTATGGCAACAGCCCTATTCACTAAGCTATTTAGTATATAAAATAAGGGTTTTGGTGGAAAAGACATGGGGAGTAGAGTGTTTGAATGTTGTTAATGGATGAGCCAAAGCTAAGGTGCTTTAAATTATAACTGTCTGTAAAACTTCTATCCAGGCCCTGCTTCATTTGCACCTGTGTTGGATATGGGGCGGGGCCGCTAAGATGAATGTGTGAAGAACAAGGCAGGCTGGACTGCTGTCCCATTCAGCTGTGTAGGTGATGCAACTGGCAGTCATGTGCTAATGGTCTTTCTGCTTTGGACTAAGTACTTGTTCAGAATATTTGGTTGTGAGGCTGAAGCATAATGGAAAACCTAAGAGTGTGAGCTGTGTGTGAGTACGTCTGCTCTTTATAACATGAACAGTTTCCATCCTCCAGGCTAAATCACCAAAATCCTGCCCATCCGTAACCCTGGCCCTATTCTAGGTGGTAAAATATAGAAGGAAGAAGCCATCTTCTTTCTGATGCTTGGAGACGGTTGGAGCAACAAATAAAATGGTATAAGCTACCCTATATCATCTTATTTAACTTCCATCCAGGATCCCCCCTGGGGGATTTATAAGGAATATATAGTTTTAGTTTGTTTTCTTTTTAAATTATAATTTATTCATCTTACTTCCTGATTATTATCACCTCATTTGTATCTTCCTATTTTCACCCTCCCTCCCTCTTCCACTCTACTCCCCTCCCCTAGACCTCTTTGAGGGGGGGGCCTCCTCTCCCACCAGCTGACCACAGCCTATCAGATCTCACCCAGATAGCCTACGTCCCACCCATCGCCCCCATGGCATGGTCTCCCTGCCAAGGAGAAGTGATCACATCAGGAGCACCAGAGTTCATGTAAGAGGCAGTCCCAGCTCCCCCACAACTGTCCATTGCTAGATCTGAACCGGGGCGGGGGGGGGGGGTGTGGCGGCGGGGGGGTTCTAGGTTCTCTGTATGCATTGTCCTTGGTTGGTGCAACAGTTTGTACAGGTCCCTTCTGGGTCCAGATATGCCCGGCTTGATGGTCTCCTAACAAATGAATGATTATTATTAACTTGCTTGTACACAGAATACACATTAGTGTCATCTTCAAGTGCTTTACAAGCCCATCTTCACAAAGAAAGTAGCATTTTATAAAAGAAACATAGTATGTTTATACAAAACCAATGTATTTTATTTAACTTCATACAAAAGTGGGTGGTTAAAAACTTTAAATAGATAATGAGTTATTTTGCAAATCACTGCATCAGTTTGTACGTTTGGTTTACTTTGGTCACTGCAGCCACTTACAGCACTTTCCTCTTACAAGCAGGTGCTATAAACAGCAACTTTCTCGCTTATGTCCTTAAGGAGTGAACGGACCTCTCCTTCTAGTCGTACTAATTCTTGAGCTTTATCTTCTAAGTATTTTTGATTGTCCTCATATTTCCTTTCTAAATCTATGGAGACAAATAAAAGTAAAGTTAAAAATAAGGTTAAATGTGAACTACTTATACCATATGATTTTAAAATTAATGTAAGGGTACCAAAAACCTAAGCCAAAGTGAATAGATTTTTCACTTTTATAATAAGCCATAAACAGGAAGACCCGACCCACCTTCCAGCAGCTGAAGCTTGCTGTTGGCTTGAGCCAAGAGTGTCTTTGCTTCACTTTGTAGCAGCTCGGCTTTCCTCCTGGCCTCTGCTGACTCTTCAGTTTTTTGGGCAATTAAACTTTCAACCTTCTTATACTTTTCATCAAGTTCGCCATCTAGAGTCTGCAGTTCCATATTAAGACAGAAAGAAGTGAAACCAGTAATGTCCAAGATCTTCAGACGAAAGACATTAATATTGGGGGGAGGGGACAGGCAAGCATCCTGGATTAAGGGTCATCAAAGTACTCGGGCTTCATATTAAGTTGTAACCTTTAAAAACATTGCCAAGAAAATTTGGAATTTTAAGTCTACTACTGTAGGGCTTAACCCTATTTACTTTGGATGAGCACTTACTACAGACAAATAAGCACAACCAGCTATACAGAAGTAGACTGGACATCAGGAAAATAAAGGTTTAGGAAAGAAAAGGTCTATAACACACACAGAGAAGGGAATGGCTGGCTGTGGTGGTGCACACCGGTGATCCAGGCCCTTGGGGAATGGGAGGTAGATCTGAGTTTGAGGCCAACATATCAACACAGATCAATAACACTCCACAGGCACACACCAAATAGAGAATACAGGAGTTGAAGCAATAGGTACAACAGTGATTATGAAAATTTCTAGAGCCTTTAAATTTTTCAATATTGTTTTTTTCAATGCCATGAGACTATTTGGGAGATTTGTGCGCCTTCAGAACTGCAGGTAAGTAGGAACAAGGAGGAGTGTCGACACTGGCAAGTAATTTTTCTTGAGGTTTGCCCCTCTTCCCAATTCAGGTGCAGTGAAATTACTTTTATGTAGTATTGGAAAGCTACAATAACTTAAACACTCTTTTTTCAAAAATAAGAAATCAAAATTAGGCAATATAACAATCCTGACTTTACTTCCATGTTTAAAAAGCTGTCTTTGGAGGTAAATTTAGAAATGAAATGTGTGTAAAACATAAATCTGCTAAATACAGTGCCTTCCAATGAGAAGCAAAAAGTAGCAATTCAAAACAAGTCTGAAAGGTATGATTTGACTTCCTACTAGCTACTCTGTGCTAAGCTTTCTCCATTCTGTCTTTAAAGTATTCTCAAATAACTGGCCAGCTGCCATGTCATAAAGAGTTTTCTCCCCGAACTACAGTACAGAAATTCCAGTCTAGTATGTATGCTTTTAGACTACCATCCCAGTTCTAATTAATTCCATTCTTTTAAACTCATACCCAGGTTGAGATCTGAGGGCTTAGGTTTACAGTTGTGTCCCACAATCCATTCTTTTTCATTTATCCTAAAGACTGCTGTTTTACAATAGGTCATTGGGAGCAGGAGCAGGAGAGAAGGCTCAAAGGTTAAGAGCACTGACTGCTCTTCTAGCAACCGCATGGTGGCTCACAACCATCTATAATGTGATCTGATGCCCTTTGCCCTCTTCTGGTATGTGTGTGTACATGTAGGCAGAACACCCTATACATAATAAACCTTTTTTTAAAAAATAGGTCATTGGGCTATTTGTATCTTAATATTAACGAAGGTAAAGAGAAAACTGGTTGCCTATTTATCAACTTAGCTATGAAGTTACAAAGATTTACTTACCTTCTTAACATCGTCTGCACTCTGTTTTACAGTATATACTACTTTTTCAATATATTCTGCCTCCCCAGAGTTCTGGGCAGCTTTACGTTTAAGCTCTTCCACATTCCTCTCAAGCTTGCTGATGCGCTGGGAGGCGTTGGTCAGGGTTTCCTCAGAAGCTGCGGTTTCAGATTCAATCTAAAGGTGTGATGTTAATCATCCAGAACCCATTAGTATATGTTTAGGGCTATGCTAATTTGTACTAAACCAGAAATGTTGACAGTATTAGGACAGTTTAGATCAGTAGTTCTCAACTTGTGGGCTGAGACTTCCTTTGGTGATTGCATATCAGATCTTTTCATAACAGTAGCAAAATTATAGTTATGAAGTAGCAGCAAAATAACTTTATGGTTGGGGTCCCCGCAACAAGGGAAACTGTATTAGAGGGTCTAGGTATCGGGAAGGTTGAGAGCCATGGCTTAAAAGTGCCCGGCTTCCATTGTTTCTGCACCTCACATTCTTTTTTAAAAATGTCTTCTGATCCAAGCTGTATTTAGCTAAAGAACATTCACAAATGAGCAACTGTGAGAAGTATTTCCAATGGAAATTCCAAATTGTGTGGATAGTAAACTGATAACTTGCAGTCATCTTTGTAGATAGTCCTGTCAGCTTGGTGTTAAACTCTGCTAATGAAGGGGAGTTGACTTGAAGATGTGGAGACTCGGGACACTAGAAATACCAAGTTACCCCAGCAGAAGAGAGACCTGGGCAACTGGTAAGAGTCTGTAAGTTGCTCTCATTGGAAGGACAAACACTATCTTTTAAAAGCTAGACAGAGTAAGGAATCTGGCCTTTAGCTTCCCTTCAAGGATAGGCATATTCCACAGAACTAACTGAAGAGCAAAACATTTAAAGCTAATTTGGTAGAGACACAGGCTAAAATTAGTAAGTCACACCCAAGATCCTCATCCTTGGAGGTATACCATTAACTTGGAAAAAATTGCGAATAATAATTAAAATTCTTAAGAATAGTGCTTAGTTTCTGACAGACTTTCACTTTAGAGGAGAGTAAACACCTATGCTAAGAAATAGTTCCAATTTAATTAAAGGAATAATTTTCAGTGTGACAGAGTTTCGTGTCCCTAAGTAACAAATACGTGTTTCCTCCATATAACCCAGGTCTAGCACCTTACCGATGTTAGCAGATTTTGGGTTCCTTGGATATCCTCATCAGCTTGCTTAATCGCCTTCTCTGCTGCAACCTGGGCCTTTTCTGCTTCTTCTAATGCTTCCTTCACCATGTCCGCAGTGACTTTAACATCTGTTGCACTTTTGCTGAGCAGAAGAACACACACTGCATTTAACATGAAAACATTTTTCCTTTGGAAAAAAATAGCATTTCTTTGAAAGCATAGTCTCCTGAAAGACCATTAGTTAAAGTCCTCTTTTACAGCATGCTAGTCACAGCAGAAGCAGCCTGCCCACCCGCCCAGATTGCCACTGTGTCTTCAGATACCTTGCTCTCTTAGCTTCTTCCAACAACATCTCAGCTCTGGCAATGTCAGCAGCACTCTGCTGCAAAATAACCTCTACTTGAGAAAGGGTTTCAACTCGTTCCCGGATGTCTTCTGTCAGATTATGTAACTGTTGTGGGGTGCTAGGCATTTCCATTTTCAGTACCTCGTTAGCAACTGCTTCAATACTGTCCAGATCAGCACTATCCTCTGTGAAAGGCAGACAGAAAAATCACACAGCTGCTTTGCTCAGCCACATCATATCATATACCCACTATTTCAGGGTTGCAAGAGACATGCCTCTAACAGTAAGGTATGCTCTAGGCTGGAGAGGTCATGCAAGATGAGGAACCAAGCAGGCTTTGAAGGGCATTTCAGGCTGGGGAGAAAGGGCAGAAAAAGCATGTTATGTGTAACTGGCTTTGGGTTATGGAAGATCAGAGCCTAGCATTTAAAGCTGGGACTACAAGGCCACAAAAACCTTTACACTCACATAAGGTTGGTACACACTTTGTCCCAGACCTCAGAGGCTAGCCTGGTCTACATAGGGAGTTGGGATAACTAGGGCTGTACACCAATATTCCTTATCAGTTACCTAAATTTAGGAAATTCTAGAAGGGATTGGAGTGTAACAAGAACCAAGACTTCAGCAAAACTCGAGTCTATGTCTATGTATTGTTAAGCTTTAAACAGGTCAGATCTCTGTAAGCCATTTTCATTTTTTGACTAAGAACATCAATTGGACCTCAGTGCACATAAATGTGGAAAAACAAATACATGGTTGAGGCATGGCTTTCCATCTTGTTTCCAGTTGTCATTGGAAAACTGTCTTTACTAGTCATTTCTCCTGTCTGTTAACAGATACCTGAAAATCAGGCAAAATGAAGTGAGCACTAAGTTATTAGTCTGCCAATTTTTACAGGCACATTCCACTTCAGTGGCATCTATGTATGGGCCATCTACTGATGACTAATTCCTCGTCAGAGATGCATGAGAATGCCTAACGCTTTCCTCCCTCCTAAAACGGTCTAGCAAAGGAGTAAGGAGGGGTCCTCTTCTTCCACCAGCCCCTCATGTCAGATCACCTCTTGTAACGATGGGGGTCAGCTCAAGAGTAAAGCTGATGGGCTTCGAATGGCAAGAGAGAAAAGGTGAAGTGAGCGAGTCTCAGACCCATGAGTTAGACTTATTTTTGGACTTGTTATAATGATATCATAAATACCCTTCTTGACTAATTCTGATCCAGTTGCAAGTTTTCTGTATCTTGCAACCCAACAGCATCCATGTTGACAGTATATGAAGTATAACCAAAACTTAAAATTTGGACCAAATTCTAGAGATTTCTTTCTCCACAGAAAACATTAACTGCTAGGTTCTAGACAGATGATAAAACCTTGGGGACATTGCTAAGGTAACAACCCCTTCAAGGTTCTATTGACAAAAGTCCTAAGTCTGTTTTCGTAGTAAATGTTTTGACTTCGTGGTAAGCCGCTTGGGAATCCCCGGCAGGTATGGCAGTGCCTGCGAACATTTGGGAAAGTTGTTTACAACCTATACTTCAAGACGAGGAGGGCTACCGAGAAAGTCAAGATGCTTATTGCCCTGTCAGAGGACCAGAATTCGGAGCTCAGCATTCTCTCGGGCAGCTTACAACCGCCTGCAATTCCAGCTCCTGAGGGTCTGACACCCACTTCTGGCCTTGGGGCACTTTTGTACACATGTATGCATACATATAAATGGCTTTCTTTTTTCCCTTTTAAGGCAGGCTAGCTGAGTGTAGTCCAGCACTGATGCCTAATTTTTCTACTTCTATCTTCCAAGTATTGGGATTACAGATGTACACCTACATGTTCAGCTTGAAATGAGACCTTCCTTTCCTTCTTTTTCTTCCCTTCCTTCCTTTTGTGTTTTGAGACAGGGTTTCTCTGTGTAGCCTTGGCTGTCCTGGACTCACTTTGTAGACCAGCCTGGCCTCGAACTCAGAGATCCACCTGCCTTTGCCTCCCAAGTGCTGGGATTAAAGGCTTGCACCACCACACCCAACTCATGAAGACATTCTTAACAGGTATTTTCTGTTACTTTATTTCCTGCCAGAAATGTACTTTACCTAAAACTCAGATAGGAACTCTTGCCTCTCAAACAGAATTTTGCAGGAACAAATGTCTGAAAGTAGAAGTAAAACAAAATGACTACTTGCCAGTCAGAAAATTTCTGATCTGCTTGATGAGGTTCCTCAGGTCCTCATTGCTCTTGTCCACTTTTTCTTTGGTAGCATTTGTTTTCAGCAGTACGTCCTGAGCATTCTGCTTAGCCTCATCTGCTCTCACTTTTGCTTCAGAGACCTAAACATGAAGAATAAGCAGTCTATGATCTTGCCCTCTATAACCAGGTCCGCATGTCAAATGATCTAAAAAGTAATGTCAACAAACTTAGAAACAAATTCCTATTTACTCCAATACTGTGCTTCTCTGTACATAAAGGCACTCAGTATACACGTTCCTGTTCAGTATTCTTTGGGCCAGCATTTGAAATGTTTTCAAACTGTTGTTGGCTCTACAACACTTGGTGGTCTAAGTATGTGTCGTTTTAAAACTGCCCAGTTTTGTGCAGTAGAGCAATTACATGTTCTCTCAAATTGTTAATATAAGAGTTATGCTGCTTTCACCTAACCTACATGTTATTTCCATGAAGCAGAAGCAAACTCTTAGACTGAATAAGAACCTCAGCATCACCTTTTGACCACACAGAAACACCAGCTTTCACATTGGACAGTGAACCTAGTTAGCATGTGGAACTGACTCCTTTTCAGATTCTTCCTACAACTGCAACTAATGAACAACCTGAGCCCACCCACGGACTTACCATCTTAGAGAGTTGTTCTATTTCAGCCAGGGCACTCAGGACATCACGGTCAAAATCCATGGCTTTCTGCCAGGCACTATGGGCCACAGTGACCAGACCACCACAGCCAGGCCCCCCACACTTCTTCTCTCCTTCATCAGTTCTGCAGTTGGGGCCGCCACATTCACTTTCAGAACAGTCGGCCCCTGGAGGTGTGCCACAGGTCTGCAATTAACCAAGGGTCAAGAACACGGTTCAGGGTAAGTCAGCAACAGAACAGTTGAGGGTGGGCCAAAGAACACAGGTGGTCCTCAGCAAGGATACTTAAAAAGTGTCAGATGCAGGAGCCATCCAGCTTGCCTCCACTGACCTTTAATCTCCATACCTTCTAGTCAAATGCAGGATAGCTTATGAGCCCTCCTAGGTAACAGGCATTATCTGCTTTATCAAGTTCTGCTAGAGTCAAAGACTTTCTGAGTTACACTGGGACAGGGAGGTACTATGGAACTTTAGAGTCATCACCAAGTGCTCTGGTGAAGATGGCCTGCTATCTGGCCTGTAACTGTCATCAAGGATAGATGACATGTAGTGAGAAAAGTTAGCAAAGGATAGTGCTGAGAATTAAATGGAGATAGAAAAGCAGGAGGATAGGATTTGTGTAAGGAAAGTGCTGGAACATTTCAGATGCGAAAAGAAGACCGTTTGTATGAACAAAGGTGGATGTAACTTTTCCAAGTTCCTTCCACCACCCCACCCAGTTTGTACTCAGACCTTTTTCCTCTACCACAAACTTCTTTAAGATTGCGTCATGGTTATGACAATCAGATGTAAGCAGGGAAATTACGAACACGCTGTATGATAGGAAAGGGTTGTGCAGGAAGAAAGTTATATTTAGCACTTTATGGAAACTGTACTGAGGAGAGGGCAGGTTTACTGCAGTGGGAAGCAGTTACCAGAATACTTCCAAACACAAAAGCATTGTTTTCAAGACACCATGTTTTTAAGAGATACTGTGAACTCTTTGGCCCAAATAATTATAACTATAATCCCAAATATGTTAATAACTAAAATAATGATCTGGTTTATAGATCATAAAGCACTTTAGAATGATTGTATTCTCTCTCTCATATATATATACACACACACACACACATACACACACACACACACATACACATATATATATGTTTATTAAATGAGCATGGGGAGAGAAGGAAAGGGGGAAGAAATAGACACACAGAGGAAGAGAGAGAGGGGATAAGACGTAAGAGAGACTAGAATAATTGTATTCTACTATGTGCTATAGCAGAAAATGAGTCCTACTCAAGACTCAAACTTAGCCTTAGGAATGCCTTCTGGGAGCAGTCTGGCAGCACACTAGAGCTGCTTTGTTTCAACAATCATGAATGGGGACAGAAAGCCAGCATGACTGAGCTCTTCTCAATGTCCAAGGAACACAAATGGAAAATGGCAGCAGAGAGCCCACAGATAAACAATCATAGGGTAATTAAGACAAAAACTATGAAAACAAGAAAACTCTGTCTTACAGAAAAGCCTACACAGAGAGGGTGCTCATCTGTTAAGGCTAGAGCTACTCTTCCATGCCCACTTAAGTTGCCCTCGGTTGAAAGCAGAATTCCACTTCATTGCAATTTGTCGAGATTTTTAAATGACTGATTTTTCATTAGGATTTGTAAAGAAGGGATCCTAAAACATGAAGAAAACTAACATACATGTGAAACTGTGTGTGCACTCTTAGGTATACGATATGGAGAAGCAAGACCTTCATTTTTCTTTCATCAACAAAATGGCGGTAAATTGTATAGAAGTTAAGGAGCACTGGCTGCTCTTCCATAGGTCCTGAGTTCAATTCCTAGCAACCACATGGTGGCTCACAACCCTCTATAATATGATCTGATGCTCTCTTCTGCAGATAAAGCACTCATATACAATAAATAAATTTTTTTAAGTGTCATG
Source organism: Acomys russatus (assembly GCF_903995435.1). Lineage (NCBI taxonomy): Eukaryota > Metazoa > Chordata > Mammalia > Rodentia > Muridae > Acomys > Acomys russatus. Next base: position 44,653,603 of record NC_067137.1, on the reverse strand, counting down.
ATATAATGAATACCAAGCCCTGCAGGCATCCAAAAACAAAACAAAACAACAACAACAACAAAAACAAAACAAAAAATACTGATCACAATACGAGATGAGGGCTTTTTTCTATTTCAGACTGTGGATGTGGTGAGGGGCAAGAGGGAAAATGGCAACTACAAAGTGGTTAAAAGAAAGGGTTGGTTTGGTTTGGTTTTGGTTTGTTTTTGTCTCCAGTGCACCATGGTCCTTAAATCAGAAGCAGCTCAGCTTGCTACACACTGTTGGTTTGCAATGACGGTTGAAGGTGACTTGGAGTGGTGGGGTGCAGGCGTAGGGCCCGGGGCCTTACAAATGAGTGTCTTTGCAGGCTTTACCTGATTCTCAAAGATTCCTCTATCTAGAATGAGAAAAACTAGAAAATAATGTTGGTGTATGTATAAAAATATGTCTCAGTTCTCTCCAGTTTTCTCCCATGAAAACTGCAGGGGAAACCTGGCTTAGCTTTCTTTTGGCCTTCTGCCTGATTTTCATTAAATTCACTACTCAATTTCACCTGGCTCCAGAGTTACCTTTTAAAAGCTTCTAAGAAATTAATCTGCTTTCTAGGCCAGCTCAGACTTTAATCTTTACCAGGTAATATTACTGGAACAAAGGAACATTTTGCAAACACCGATGGAAAAACTAGAAAGTCCGTCCCTGAACAACTTTGAATTCTTCCATTTGGATGTTGCTGTTCAAAGCAGAACAAGCAAAGTTTTGTTGTTTGTTTGTTTTTGTTTTTTAAGGCCACACTATAAAAAGGATCCAGGCTCAGTAACAAGTCCCTCAGCAGATAGAGGAGATGGGGGAGTGGCTGCACAGAGGACCAGGCAGGAGCAGGCTGGGAAGCACAGTTCCAGGATTTGGTCACAGCTAACCCACACTGCCGCCCTGCACCATGAGCACCAGGATTGCAAACAGCAACACTGAAGACAAGGCAGCAGTTTTTGATTGTTTTCTTTGTCTCCTAAAAAAACACAGAAAATGAGACCAGACCCCCAGCCTTACCATCTCAGCGACAGCTGACAGGTCTAGACTTTGCAGTTTGCCGCCCAGTTCATCCAGAAGGCGTGCCTGTTCCTCTTGCTTTTCTTTGAACTGCGACTCTCGCTCCATCATCAGATCCTCCACCCTTTGCCGGGTGAGGGCTGAATGCTCCACGGTGCTGTTGGGGTCTGTGGTGGAGGCATTCACCCTCTTTTCTGCCTCGAGAGAGACCTGGAAATACTTGGTGATACTATCCAAGGCACCTAAGGCAGGAAATGAAATTGTCTACAGTTAACTTCCTTGTCCCTGGTTTCTCACCACCCAGGGCCCATATTTGGTATCTTGTGGCCCTGAATTATACCTACATGGCTTTAGGATTCAAGAAAAAAAAAATATCTGGAAGTAGAGTTTCCCTCTAACATCAGTGAATCTCTTCTGTCCCATTAGCATCTGATCAAAATATGGAAGATGTCAAACACTGAGGCAAAGTGAGAAATTAAGCCTTCATACTTGTTATTACATGTTATTTATATACATTGGCAAATCCTGGTGTTGGGAAGCCTGGGGATGTCTAGATGACTGTTTCTGTTATTTATGTCCTTGGGTACATTTAAATGATTATTATACACATAAAGAGTGCAATACATTTTGACTCTAGGGACCTACTAAAACAAAATGTATAATGCATAATTGTCTCATTAACATATTTCACCTTTGCTTCTGGGTGAGGGTATTATACGGCCTGCGATAATGATTTCAAATAGTTTCAAAAGTTACTTCCTAAGTGATCAGTAATCTCAAATGTGAAAGGATTCACAAAATTAACAACTTAATTTTTTAGTATTCACAAATGTCTAAGGAAAGGCAAGGGAGTTAAATTGGGAAATGGACCACATTTTAACACAGTGGGGTCTCTGCTGTGCCTTGTGTCCAGATCCCATATTGAAAAACCAAGAACTTTTAAGCCCCATTTGTGCCAAAGACTCAATTAGTAAAGATTTAAAACTGTTAGAAAAAACTTTTTTTTTTTTTTTTTTTTTTAAGTATTAAGATGGTAGACAAAGGGTTATTATTAGTCAGGTTTGAGATGCCTGTACAAAAAGTCCTCACCCTGAATATCGGAGTTTTTGATAAATTCCAGCTGTTCAGCCAGTTCTTTCACAGTCTTGTCCAAGCTCTCTGCTTCTGTCTGCAGTGCATCTAGCTCCCCAGCTGTGCTATTACTCTGTGATGCTGTATCAGATAATTTTACTTCTACTTGAGCCATCTTTTCTGTGACATCTTTGGTTAATTTCCTGTCAAAAGAAAAACAAGCTTACCTAAAACTGGCCCACACTCTCAAGGCTCACTTTTGTGCATTTTCCACTAGCACAATCCCTCACCCTCCATCTTCAGACAAGCTCAGTTATAAGCCTCTATGTTCCAGTTTTATTCCTACAAGAGACAATGGAAGCTAACTTCTTTAAGTACTTTGAAGAAAACCACCAGTGAACCCTCAGCGCTCTCTCTCCGTGTGTTTCTGTGCGTGTGCGTGCATGCATGCGTGTGCATGCGTGCATGCGTGCGTGAGTGTGCGTGTGTGTTGGTGGGAGCTCCAAGCCTCTGATGTGAAATAAACAAAGGTCCATGCAGGCTGCCGGCTTTCAGTGGAAGCAGCTCAAGCTCAATACACTCAGACTCAAGACTCCAATGCAGGGGATGCTCCCAGCCACTGCTGAAACCCTTTTCCCTCAACCTCTCCTTCAAGATGGAGCATGATGGGAGGAAGCCCTGGAACCCACCCTGAAGACAGTGGGAGCCACTTGAACCATCTTGTCAGATTCTGTGCTCCAAGCAAAGGGCATCAAAGAACCCTCTTCCTTCCACAAAACAACTACTCTTTTACTTAGAAAAAACGCTCAAAGCAGGTCCTAATCTCTGGAGAATAAAACATGTGGCCTTTAAAGTATTTCCTTTGGAATCTAAACCCATCTCCTTTCTCTTCTGGGTCATTTTTCTGAAGCTGCACTTCAGGAATCTGTCTACCTGTGTACATATAATAGTATGGCGTCCACATGCACACACACAACAGAGGAATGCCCGAGAAGATCTGATCTCTGGAGACTACTGCTTTTCCTGATGGAATCTAGTGTCTTCTCTGGGACATGATAGTCACTATAAACTCCTAGGAAATCATCCAAGCATCCTGGTAGCTCTTGTCTCATCTACTCTGGAAGCTGAGGGAGGATGGTCGCCTTAGATCAAGAATCTGAGGGCCATCAGGCAACGGTGACTAGACAGGCCTGGTCTCTTAAAAAAGAAATCAATAAAACAAACAAAACCTACAAGATGTAAAATGCTAAAAGCAGGCCAACAGGCTAGCTCAGCAGCTAACTCTTTACCGGCCTGATATCCTAAGTTTGATTCCTCAGGAGCCCCATGGTGGAAGGAAAGAACTAACTACCATTGGTTGTCTTCTGACCCTCACATGTGTTCCACGGCACAAGCATGTCCACATTCCCATGCACACAATAATAATTAAAAATTAGAGGACAAAAAGGGAAAAACTTGAGGGGCATTTTTTAAAAAATGCTACTTAAGGGACTGGTGAGATGGCTAAGTCAATAAACATGCTTGTTGCTACACTTGACAACAAGAGGTCTACCCCAAAACACAAGTGGGAGAAAGAGAATTGACTCCAACAAGTTCTGACCTCTATATGTGCTCCAAGGCATGGGTATACCCTGACTTCTCAGATGTGTAAATGAATAAATATTCTTAAAAAACAAAACAAAACCAACAATGCTTCTTAAGCTGAGAGGATATCCAACACAAAGAGCAGACACTAAAAAAGATTACAGGATTTGGTAGAAATTAGGATATTCAATGACTTTTCTGGTAGTAATTTTTCCCCAGCGTTTCATTTGTTTGTTTTTTGATTTTAGTTTTTGGTTTTTCAAGACAGGGTTTTTCTTGTAGTCCTGGCTGTCCTGGACTCTCTTTGTAGACCAGGTTGACCTCAAACTCAGAGATCCGCCTACCTCTGCCTCCCGAATGCTGGGTTTAAAGGCGTGCACCACCATGCCCGGCTCATTTTTATTAATTGACCAATTCAAAAAGGCTTTCATTTCTTTTCAGGTTTCAAAGATATTGCAATTAAAAATAATATCTAGCTGGGCAGTGGTGTGCATACCTTTATCTCAGCACTTGGGAGGCAGAGGCAGGTGGATCTTGAGTTCAAGAACAGCCTGGTCTATATAGAGTGAGTTCCAGGACAGCCAAGGCTACACAGAGAAATCCTGTTTTGAAGACCAAAAAAACAAAAAGAAAAACAAATGCTATCAGGTACTGGTGAGATTGATCAGCAGGTAAAAAGGTGCTTCCTGCTAAGTCTGATGACCTGCGTTGGAGCCCCAGAATTCACATGCTAGATGAAAAAAATTTGTTTTCACAAGTTGTGCTCTGGCCTCCATAAGTACACCATGGCAGACACATGCCTACACATGTAAAAATAGAAAACAATTTCGACTATATTTTTAAGAGTTTACTGGATTGGGGAGCAAACCTAGGATGTGATGTACTTTTAGTGCTGAGCTATCCTAGCCCAGAGTGTATTTACATATTCTTTCTTGTGGCTCTCTGTTGTTTGTTCTCACTATATAGCCCAGGCTGGCTTCATTCTGTGATCTTCCTGGCCTCAGCTTCCCTAGTGCTGGGATCTACAGGCCTGTGCCACCACACCCATCTCTATTCTCCTTCGATTCTTAAGTCTTAAGGTGTGGTGTTTTGGGGCTCCTTTCTGGCAATGATAGTTGAAATATTGAGGACAGGGAAAACAAGGCTAGGATAAAGGGTAGAAGTATGACCCCCGACTGGCATCTCCACTTAATTCACATCACTTTAACTGGTAAAATTAAACAGTACTGAATCAAAGAAGCAAATATCCAGAGAAGGCCCAGTGAGGAAGCTGTTTCCGTGTAGACATTTCAAGATGCTATCGAAGATGCCTTGCACATGACAGCAGCTGAGCAGAAAAGTACTTTGGGAATAAGGGTCTTATTTTGGTGACGGGAGTTCCCTAGTAGTAGCAGTACTTATCATTGTACAGATCTATCTTTGTGTTACACTGGAGGGCAATGGCAGGAGAGAGCCAGGAATCAACGTGCCACCCACATTTTCACAGCCTCTCACATGTCAAAGCTGAGCCTCTGTGTCTTCTGCCTCAAATCCAGTTCTCCCTCAACAGGGCAGAGTGGAGCACTGAGCCTCCCATTCTATCCTGCTCACCTCTGTGATAAAATTTATCACACCATTGATAACCAGGGGGCCCAGAGCCTGTGGAATAGGACTGGAAAACCTAGCAGAAGTACTGCCCTGGGAAATCTTGGCTGTTCAAAAGTTCGAGACTTTCATGAGTGATTTTTTTTTTTCCCTCAGTAACTACTTACTCTGCTTCCTCAAAGAGAATGCCAATGTTTTTCAGTGGTTCTGTTGCTGGGCTCTGGGCCAGGATATCCTTTATCTCATTGACTTTCTTCTCCACAGAGTCCACGGTCTCCCGGTAGGGACCAATCACACCACTGAGTTTCAAAGCCTTGGCTTTCTCCAGGAATTTGTGCGTCCTGTTGGTCAGCTCACTGATGATCACATCCCAGAGGGCAAAGCACTGGTGGCAGGGTGTGCAGTCAGGGAAGACCCCCGAGTACCCTCTAGTGCACTTGTCACAGCGTGAACCCTCAACACCCTCCACGCAGACACACTGGCCTGTGGACTGGTCACACTGTGGTGTCTCAATGCCCCTGGGATCACAGTCACAGGCTGCAAGGGAAACAGAAATACTGACTTCATTACAAGCTTCAGTGACAAAATTTGGCATTGAAAATCCTCCATCACTATTACAACCTACAGTGGCTTCCCCTAGCATGCATGACTATTGACATTTTCTTGAGAGTAATGGTAATTTTAAAAAATCAGCAGCTAAGCCTTGCTGAATACTTACTTTGTGGCTACATTGTAGACATGCTTTATGGTCACATCATTTAGCCTTTACACCATCCCTATGTCCAGGCAAAATAGTCATCGCTAGTTCTCTGAAATGGAAGCCACTACGCGAGCTGCTCCAAGTCTCACGGCAGAGAAAAGGTTTAGTTTTCCGTGTCTCCAGTGCCCATCTTGGGCTCCGTACCACCTCTGCCTCCAAGTCTGAGCTCCCACGTAACATGGTAGTCAAATGATTCAGACTGTGACCCTTTGCCAGAAGACACACCCCAACACCCCAAAGGAGCAGCACCTAACCAATCCATCTGCCTGCTCACCAAACCAAGCACTGTGGGTCAGATAAGATGCTCAGAAAACCAAATCTAAAGCAAATACAAACAATTCAAACCATCTGCGTTAAAGGCTTCCACTATAGACAATCCACCTTGCATCTGCCGCTGTGACTAAACACCCTTACGGTATGAGCAAGAGACTCATAAAAATGTCAGAAGTGACCTGGGGGTGGGGGTGGGGGACGGTGTCTTGAGAACCACTTGGTCCTTGTGTGTGTGTGTGTGTGTGTGTGTGTGTGTGAGAGAGAGAGAGAGAGAGAGAGAGAGAAAGTGAGAGAGAGAGAGATAGGGAAAGAGAGAGAGAGACTGATCCAATGTAGTTGGTACCTTACCCAGAGCCAAATGGCAAAAGGTGAAATCCTGCCTGGCATAGGAAAAAACTAGCATTTCCAGCCAACAGCTGACCGGCATCGCTTACTATAACACGTATACCCCTGAACCCTTGCTTAGAATTCTGAACTTGAGGTCACCAAGTCATATCAACACTTGGCACTTCACAGTATTTGTAGAGTTGCAACAACAAAAGGTCTGTACACGCATCTCTGGCCTTACGCCCATTCTGGGTAAAGGTGTAAAAGTAAAACAAACATGCCTAGTTCCCCAGGAGTATGGACTTGTAGGGCAGAGGCACGGCTGTCTTAAGCCATTTTCCCACAGGGCACCAAGCAAAACATTAACTTGTACTCAGGAGTTCAGTAGTCTTTGCCAAATGAGGCGTTTCACATACGAGAAATAACCAGCCGGAAGCACCAGTGTCTCCTCAACTCTTTCAACATCAATAGCTGTGATTTGCCACCTACATGCTTTCTGATGGAGCACCATCCACAATCAGTTGAGCCCAGTCCTAAGAGCCACTTACATCTCCAACTTCTCACCCCACAAGGGTGTCTGCAGCTTACAGGGTTTGACTGACACTTGCCACATGGTGCGTGGTAATGCTCACTTACCTGTCTATCACCTTTAACAACAAGGTTAAGGAACCCAGCGCTACAGCTAGAATACAATATAGGCAGAAGCCATAAAAATCCTGTCTTCCCCATACCTTTCTGTGCCCCAGGGTAGGGAAAGAAAGCTAGGACAAAGAGGACAAAAGCCAATCCTTGAAAGGTGTTGAGGCTTCCACATCTGGAATGAGGGTTCCAAAGCATGTGTGAGGACGCCTGGTGAGCAGCAAGCACTCAGTGCTACTGGTTCTGACAGTCACATTCTGTGTCCCTACGTGTTTGGTAGGTTCCTGCTCTATGGTACCTGATCATATTTCCACTGGATAAAGGGTGTGGCTTATTTTTGTGTATTTTCCAGTAATACCTTATTTAAAAATTTGAAGTTTACCATATTCCAACCTTCAAGTTTCAGGACTGTAAAATACACTTTCCTTGGATGTTTTAGAACTAAACTTCAGAATTTAAAATTAAGCTTTTTTCTTAAAAACAGTCCCCAGTTACAATTTTCCAAGCACCAGGCATTTTGTTTTTCTTGTGTTTTGGGAAGGCAATGATTTATCAAACCAGATGTCACTTAAGTTGCAAATCACTTTAAGTATAATCTCTACACCACTTGTTCTCTATGTTTAAAGAGAGAGAGTGTGTCTCGTGCCCAAGGTCAACTTGTAGAAGAGTTTTCAGAGGGCTGGAGAGATGGCTCAGTGGTTAAGAGCACTCTGCTCTTCCAGAGGTCCTGAGTTCAATTCCCAGCAACATATTAAGACCACAGAGGAGTGCAATAGGCCAAACCTTCCTTTAAATCATTTTCACTGTGGGATATTGTAGAATGAGCAGTGATAAGCCAGAGAAATCAGGGAAAGGCCTGGCCAAGTATCTGTCAGTTTCAAGTGAGCAGAAGAGCTCAGATAACATTGGCTAAAGAGCTCGTGTTGTTACGTCTAACAAGTTCATTTCATTTGGTAATATGCAGCTGCCTCCCAAGCTCACAGTCTCCTAGAAGGACTGTAAAACCCAACTCAAGAACCAAAATAACCTAGTGTTTTTTTTTTTTTTAACAGGAGCCATAGGAACTGTAGTTTTTGGATGGGCTGGTGACAGTGAAGCTGCTATAACAGGAAGTTTCTACTGAAAAAACTATTTAGAGGCTTTAATTATGAGCAATTACAGAAGAAAATGTTTAAAGTGCAGTATCAAAAGAGTCTTCAGTAGAAGGAAGAGACCAGCTGAATATATGACTGCTGTCACCAACTGGTCTACAGGAAGTCCAGCTGTACCATCAAGGCGACATATCCATACTGGGAAAGTCTTTTGCTGATGGTTAGCATCAAGTCATAACCCAGGTCAGGGGACTATCAGCATAAGAGCGTCATAGCTATTTCTCAGATGTTCACAAGCAAGGAACAAAGAGTTAATCTGAGAGGAACTGCCAGACGCACTACCAAACACCTGCCAAGTGATGGCTGTATTGAAATAGTTGAAATTCCAGGCTGTGATTTAAGAATTTTTGTTTCTGAACGGTTGACTGATCTCTTAATAAATGGAGTGCAACTACCTGCCCTTGGAGAGACATTTGCCAACACAGCTAGAGATGCACGTGAGCCACCTCCATTCCTCTATGTAGGAAAGAGTTCGTGCTTCTCTGAATTATCAGAGAATGAGACTACACCCTGTAGGATATTGGGAGACCATAAGAGGCATGCTAATTGCTCACCTATTAAGATAAATTTCTGCAGCTGGGCATGGTGGCACACGCCTTTAGTCCCTGCAGAGGCAGGTGGATCTCTGTGAGTTTGAGGGCAGCCTGGTCTACAAATAGAGTCCAGGACAGCCAAGGCTCTGTGTACCAGAGAAACCCTGTGGCAGAAGCTAGAACTCAGCCTTGGGAGGCAGAGACGGCAGCCCCTAGACTCTGACAGCCAGCTAGCTGAGCCCAGCTGGTGAGCTCCAAGCCAAGGAGAAATCTTCTCAAAAACCAAGATGAACAGCCCCTGAGGAGGGGCAGGGAAGGCTGTCCCTTTGCACATGCATGCACACACACATGCACTCCAGAGTAAAAATCTAGACATTACTAAACCTTGGAAAACTTACCAGTGATGTCTGTCCCCCAAAAAACTACATAAAACTCTGACAAACCGGACATCAGAGAAAGGGAACCCTTTATCCAGATAGGATGAATGATGCCAAAAAACTTAAAGACAGATTCATGGAAGCTGATAATGAATGAAACATAGACCGTCCCACATCAATCAATCACAGGGGCTTCACCTATGACACATCTGACCTGGCTGCTCTCAATAAAAGCCAGGAACAACCAGATATGGTCCTCTAAGTAACAGACACTGGATGAGCTGCGCACTTCTAGGTAGGATCTGCTATTGCTCAAATGACTGCTTAGCCTGGCCCTTAAAATAACTGTCTGTTGCTTGATCTGGTATGGGATTAGGGGATAAAACAGTTTAAAACACATTTATGCGAAACTGTGTTATTGCCCAGACCTCCTGGATGACTACAGTGGTCCCACGTTCTTGGCTGTGGAAGAATTTGAACTGCTCAGACATCTGCTGCCTGTGGCTATTTCAAATATGCCGACCCTGCCCATAACCAGTTCACAACTTCAGCTCTTTTGACAAGGCGCCGGACCACACAGGAAACACAGACACACGCCTTCGCTAGAAGCAGATGCCCTGCATACCTGTCATTACTAAGGAAGTGTGACGAGAGGCTCACACGGCCCACAAAACCAGTATTGCTTTGTGTCATGAGGAGGAATGGCATCTGGCGGTTTTTGCTTTCCACAGATTTTGCGGAAGGTTCTAGATGACTTGTTCCTATGTGTTCTCTGTTGAGTGCATTTATAAGCTGGCAACTATACTCATAGCATTCTCTGACAGCTGCTATCATGGGGAGAAAGACTAGCACGGTGGGAATGTGCTAAAAGTGGTCACATGGTGGAGGTTACTGTATGAGGCAGTAGCTGCTGCCATGCCTAAGGATGCAATGCTTTCTGAATAAAGCCTGCCCAAAGGATGTAATCGTTCTTACATATCAGAATTCTGAGGTTTGTTTGGTGTGTGTGTGCGTGTGCGTGTGTGTGTGTGTGTGTGTGTGTGTGGTGTGTGTGTGTGTTTGTGCATGCATGTGTATATTTAACCAAACTGGTCATTATTTAAAAAAAAAAAGTATTAATCATATATAGTAAGAAAACTAGTAAAGAAAATATCAACAATTCAAGTTTGTTATTATTTGTAAATATATTCTGTTCTGTCACTAAGGTTCTTTTTTTTTAATTGTGATGTCTAAATCATGATTACATTACAATATCACACCAATTTAAAAATCACTGAACCTCAGGTGAAAACACTAGCCAACTCTCACGATGGGAATGCACCTGTGTACCTGTTTCTTAGACGCATGAGCTTTCTGCTGCCTTACAGCCTTCCCTTCCTTCCAAACCTCTGCCCGCTGAGCAAAGTCCACCTCCCCCGACTTGTCATTAAAGCATCTCACTATCTGGCAAGACCAAACCTCCTCGTGACTCAAGCTAGAACTGTTTCCTGAGGGTCCTTTTCCACAGACATCTTGTGACATCTTGTCCTCTAGCAGGAACAGTCATTTCCTCTCTTTCAACACCACTTGCCAACAGGAGCACCAGGCTCGAGGCAAGAGCAAGGGCCCTGGGCTCCATAGGCCTGGTCCTGGTTCCGCCCTCATTAGAGAAATGGCTCTGGGCAAGCTAGTTAACCCCTGTGCCTGAGGTCTGTCAGCAATCCTAAAGAGGCTATATTCGTCTGCATAGGTTATTTGTTGCATCCACAAAATTAAGAATATGTATATAATATACCTAAAAAGTGTTCAGTACTACAAAAGATTTTCTGAACATTCATGTGCTTCATTTTCCCCAAACAGCCCATGAAGTGCCTCTGGTTTAGGCAGGAGTGCCTTTTAAGATAAAGTCTTCAGGAGCCCAGGCTGGCTTTAAACACATTATGCAGTGAGGAACGGCCTTGAATTCCTTAGCCTCATGTCCGTACCTCCCAAGAGCTAGGATTACAGGTGTATACCATCCGGTCTAGCCTTATTCACTTTCCCCTGTGCACTGAGTATGAGCGCTCGCCTTATTAGAAACTGAAGTGTTATTTTGAACATAGAAATGATGCAATGTGGATAGTCAAGCAGTAGGTTACCTCCTGCCCTAACTTCCTACCATACCCCAGCCCTTCTACAAGGCCAACAATCTGCTGAGGGTTTGCACAGAAGTTTCTATTTCACTAAAAGCAAGGGACTTCAGGGGTGACCATGAGTTTAAGTCACATGGCAGGAGAGAACAGACCTTCCATTGACCTTCTTCTTCTTAAGTTTCAAATCTACAGACAAATGGCTGAAGTGCCCATTTAACATACCAAAGTGGACCTGGCCTCCAGGTTCTCCCAGCATTCCTCAGTCCCTACCTGTTACAGGGTATGGCTGGCACACCCCACCTTCTACCCTAAAATCTCTAGCCCAGGGGCTGGACTACCCTTCCCCCCCCACAGGCTCTTCCCTATATAGTGCAGACATTTTGGTATATGCCCTTTCCTACCTTTGGCCTCCTGGCTGCCATACCTAGTTCCTCTCTCTTCCCTCTCCCTTCCCTACACATAGCTCAGGGTCATAGCCACTCTGGACTCTCCCAGATATCCCTGCCTCTGGCTATGCTCTCCCTTTGATCTACAACAAACCTTCTCCTTTACCATACCTAGGAGCAGTCATGTCATTTTTCTTCTCACCTCCAGGTGCCATGGCAACCCATAAATATTAAAAACTGGCTTTGATAGCAAGGAAATCTCAATACTTTCATCCTCTTCTACGCCCATCCCTTCCTTTTTTCTGGCTTTGGTAACACAACTTCAGTTCTGGAACAAAAGCTAAAGGATAACTGATCGGGGCTCCCGTCCTGGCCAGGGGGGCCACAGGCTTTGAAGTGAACACCACCAAGTCAACACGTTAGGCTTTGCTGACCGTCCTGCCTGACCATCAAGTCTGGCACTGGAACACAAAGGAGCCACAGACAACCTATCAGGAAATGAATGCAAAGCCAACAGTCTGGGGGCGGGGGGGACACATGCTCTGTTATTAGGATTATACAAGACAAGAAAGACCTCTTGCTAACTGAGGTTACTGTTCTCTAAAAGCTCAGACTGTCTTATTTCCAGAGTCATAAGGGAAGTAACAATAAGAGGTGGGTGGGCCGGACTGGGCAGTGTACACCTGTAACGCTAGCATTTGGGAAATCAAAACACGAGGATGTGGAGTTCAAGGTCAGCCAGAATCTCTATCTCAAAATGGCAGAAGGAGCATGGAGGGGAGTGATTGTGGAAGAAATGTCAACCCAAGAAAAGAATGTGGGCATCTAAAGATGAATACGTAGGCAAGGAGTGCATGGCATTTTTTCTTTTTTTTTCTCTCTCTCTCTGTGTGAGTGTGTGTGTGTGTGTGTGCGCATGTGCGCGCACGTGTGCGTGCGTGCAGTATTGAGGAATGGAACTTAGGTCCTTCCATGTGGGATGCAAGTGCAGGGGCATAGCTACCCACCCAGAGCCCTTGCCTATGCCTCATGTTGCAGCTCCCCCGAGCAGAAAGCCACTGGCCTTTCAAGGAGCCTGTGGCCCTCCGCGGGCACTGCACTCTTCCCTCTGCCATCTATGAATGGACAGAAAGATTCCTCCTGTGACCCCGGCCCCTGCAGGGCACAGAACAGAGCTTCAGGCTCTAGGCTGAACCAGCTCATTCAGCCCTGGGTAGCTGAGACTTTCCATCCCAGCACAGTGGTGGGCTTGTTCCATCTTGGCACAATAGGCCAAGAGCCCTATGCTGCCTGGACAATAGGAACATTCAACCATTTGTATGCTGGAGGCTCCAACCACTTGTCTTTCACATAACTACATTTTTCTTCCCCATAAGCAGACTACTTAGCTATGACCTCAGCCCTTCTATAAGCACAGTGTTTCTTGGCAGCAGAAAGTCTAAATCTGTGCGCTTCAACAAACCATTTCAACTGAAGATGCGTTCGGCAATCCATTACACAATCCCAGCAGAGTGTGGTCTTTAATTTCAGGTGGCACTTCCAGATGCTCTCTGGGGTCCTCCCATTGTCAACACATTCTAGTACAAACAGAAACCTGAGCTGTCTCTTACTCTGTACCTGTCCCTGCCCTCAGCCTTATTGCCACTCAGGCCACACTAGCCCCAGAGCTGGCAATGAACCCCCTTTTCTCAACCTGCAAGTGCCAGTCTTCTCTTTGGGGGATTTGTAAATTGAGCATCTTTCATAGAGACTTGACAGCATTTCAGACCCAACAGACTCTTGTTTCAGGGCCTGCCTGAATGGAGGCCTACGCCCTAGAGAACACTGTTTTTGGCTCCTGGACCCCAGGTACCAGCAGCAACTGACCCATATGGTGATAAGGTCAGTTTTCCCTTCTACAACTTTCCAAGACCCTCCTCCTTCCTTCCCTGTCTAGTCTCAGAGACTGAGCAAGCTGCCAGTGCGAAGGAGCAGGTCAAATGCCTTTCCCTTAGACTTTAATACTTTAGGAAAGGGAACTTCCTGCCTTCCACCTGGAATAGAGGAGGTTGGAATGTGGGATGGTTTAGGAGGAAGCAAGGAAAACCAGAATCTCTATATCCAGGTCCTACTCATCGCTCTCAGGGTATTTTTCCTTGAGCCCACGTCCTAAAAGAAACAGTATTTCCAAGGGGCTTGAAACAACTTTTTAGTGGTTGGGCTGAAGGGATGGGAATTGAAGGGAGACAAATACGCGACGGAAAGATCTGAAGTTCAATTTTTAAAAGCAAACTCCATGTGTATTCTATTGAAAACTATGCATACATAAGACGTGCATTATCAATGCAGCGACAGAGAACTAGAAAGATGAATACCATACTGAGAGGAGGGGGTGCCTGTGGGATAGGGCACAAGAGTCAGGGCTGTGTTCTCCTAATGTAGATTCTCAGCTTGAAATCAGCCATCTGCCCCATAAACAGGCTCTTTGCCACGGGATCACTCTATCCACCTGCCTTCCTGCGGCTGCCCAGGAAGTGCTGGGACCAAGCCAGCACAACGATGGCTGTGGTTTCTTTATAATGGGTCTAGTTATCGTAAAAGAGAAACAGGAAATACAAAGGGAACAGTGGACAGGACAGGTATGTCTGGTGACACATCGGAGGAGCTGGTCCTATGACTTGCAGGACCTTCCGGTGGAATTGGTAAGTCAAAGCTTACTATGAAGGCACATATGGACCGCAGAACTCTGAACGGAAGTGTGCTAACTTATGGACACAGCAAACATCACCCCACGTGTGAAACGAACCTTGACCTAAGATGTCCATATAAATCCTCTGGCAAGCCTCACTGAAAACTCAAATCGGATGCAATCTGTTCAGGCCTTGGTTACTAGTTTGCTACAAGGCACACAGGCTCTAGGTCTCCAGTTTCTGCAGCAGATACTGAATGAACTAGCTGCTCATCACAGACCTCTTATTTCTTGTTATTACCCACAGTAGGAAAAGGTCATTCTTACATTTTGAGTTAAACAATGAGCTACAAGAAAAATATATCAAGGAGTATGTAAGAAACTATAGGAAATATTAACCCCCCAAAAATATGCTTAAAACACAAGGAAGAAAAAGTAGAAATGGGTGGGAGACAGTTTAAACAGCTTAGAAAATACTTTCATAAATGTTTTTCAGGTGTGAAAAAAAGAAAAACTTGCCTGGTTAAATTAACATGGGTTAACAGTATAAAAATTAAGAAATCCTTATGACTCATGGGGTGTTTTAGTAAGTTGGGCTTTTTGTTTGCTTTTGCTTTCTGAGACAGGTTCTTGCTATGCTAACCACAGCCTGGCCTAGAACTTTCCCTTTTCCTACCTCAAGCTCCTAAGTGCTAGCACGTGCAGGCTGAGCCACTGCACCCAGCAGCAAGTTTCTAGTAAGAGAAGGTCCCGTTTCCCTCAGCCTGCATGAGAACCTAGGTTTGAATCACACTGAAACGAGAAAGACTTGGAACTCCAACCACGTACACTTATATGGTTGGCTCAAGGCTCTGTATCACCGCCTTCCAGCCTCACTGATGTGGGCCCTGTACTACACCTGCTGCCAGAATCCACTTGTGTCTTGGAATTGGCTGATGTTACTAGAGGTAACATATCTGTGCACGTATGAGCAAAGAAGCTGCCCACAGAATATTGTTTAGAGAAGGAAACAAATCAGTTTGCTGGTCTACATGGCTCATATAGCCTCATTTTGCTGAAAATCACTTTTAAAAAGTGGCCTGCAGGATGTGCACACAACCTTGCCTGTTTTTGTGCCAAGACAAATGCCTCCCCTCGATATGGGGCTGAAGAAATGAGCACATCCTGTTTAAACAGTCACAGTTACCCACAAGGCTAGATTAGAAGTTCTTTAAAAAAAAAAAAAAAAAAAAAAAAGAGCGCGAGCGAGCGAGAGCACAAACTTGTTATGTCATTTTTGACTACGCTTTAGAATTCACCAAAGGCCCTTTCCAGACCTAAGGCCCCTGCTCCCACACATCCCACCCAGTTATCGGCACGAGGCCTGGCCTCACCTCGGCATTCCACGTCAGGGTCTCCCCAGAAGAGCTCCTGGCACTCGCTGCAGGTACGGCCTCCAAAGCCCGGCATGCACTGGCACTGCCCCGTGAACTGTAGTCAAAATACAGACCAGTCATGTTGTGTGTCAGTGAAGAAGCCCGTTGTAACTTGCCCCAACCGGGTTACATGACAGACGTGGAACCCGGACACCTGCGGTGCAGACGAGAGGGTTCGCCACACCAGCACCTCCGTCCTAGCTGTTCTCCCGCAAGGGGCTTGGATAGTCTCTGGCGTGGTAGGATTTCTGCATCTCACTTTTATTTTCATAGACTGACACCAATCCTAGGCCACCTCTGGCTCTTCTGACTCTGGGGGAAGTGTTACTTTTAGCCTGTGTCAGCAAGTTACAGCGCTTTTATACTGCGGAGGGTGGCTATGTACTTCCTTTCAAGCTGCGCAACTATGAAAGCTGATTTGAGGGCCAGACGAGGGAAAGAAACGACACATGAGTCTGCATCACAGCTGGACACTCTACTGAAACGCTGTGGTGGGTGAAATGAGGACTCTGTGCACACTAACGCTGCCTCGGCCCAGGGCAAGCAGGGGCTGACTGCCAGTCTACACTCCGCTTGCCAAGCTCGGTGCTATACGCTGGCCTTCCTCCAAATGGGACAGTGTCACCTGATGGGCTATCTGTCACGGAGCCTCTTAGAGGCCTCACCCCTAGCCACAGCCTCTCACCTCATTGCAGGACGGCCCAAAGGAATGCACAGCATTGCAACCGCACGGCTCACAGCCAGTGCCGCTAGCCAGCTGCCAGGTATTGGGAGCACAACGGTCACAGTTCTGCCCGATCACGTTCGGAAGACACATGCACTGGCCAGTGGTTTTGTCACAATGGCAGTCAGAGCCATTACAGTGCTCCTGCACTGTACCCAGGTAGTTGCAGACACACTCTGAAATCAGACAGCAGGATCAAATTTACATCTGGTCACACTCGTAGATACACAGCATGAAGGGGTTAGCTGAACCGAAGCAGGTAGGCCTTTCTCTCTCTGGATCTCAATGTTTACAGACAAGAAGAAAGGAAAGGTTAAAAAACAAAACAAAACAAAACAAAAAGAAAAACAAAAAATAATAATAACAAAAAAATTCACCCAAAAATACCATTCTTTCGAAATTTTCATGCTACATTATGCATTTGACACTTCCCAGGCAGGCAACACATTCACACAAACTGTGACAGATTTTGCTAGCCTAGGGATATTTCCATAATATACAGATTCAAAAGGGAGCCATTTCAAAATTTTAAAACGAACCCGGAAATTATAAAAATATACCAGTGGGAACTGAAACATCTAGTGATTTCTAACTTCTAGCAGGAAACAGCCATAGCTTACTTCAGAAGCGGCAGATAGAAAACCCTGTATGCTAAGAAGACTTTAAGGAATCCGGTCCTGCAGGTCCCCAACATTCCACACGTTTATAAATTAAAAGAAGCCCTTGGGCTTTGCAGCCAGAAAGCCTGGCTGATCTCCTGATAAGAGAGATTAAGATCTGAAAGAAAGCTTCTACCCTGCTGTTACTCCTGTCTCTGCCTGGGGAGAAAGGCCCAACTCCACCAATGCCATCAGAAAGGCAGGCGCAGCCACCCACAGTGGCAGCTCAGGTCTCTAGGACACCCCACCCCAGCCCCTCCCCTGCCCCAATCAGCAAGCTCGGGGAAATAACACACTACCATGCACTCTATTGCTTGGCACTTATCTTGATGACAGCCACAATTTCCCCTGGCACAGAGCCATATCATGAGACTTGTCTTGCCAAAGAATGAGGATTTAAGAGATTAAAAAAAAAAAAAAAAAATCAATCAGACTCATCTTTCACTTGTTAAATGTGATTTATCCCCCTCACTGAACAAGGGTTTCTCCCTGTGAAATAAGTACTCGAACAATAAATTTCTGGTAAAAGGGAGAGGGGGAAGGGAGCATCACGTTAGTGCGCATGCTAAATGAATGTGCATCTTACTTCTACAGTCTTGCCGAAGAGCATCACCATAGTAGCCATACTGGCATAGCTGGCAATGGTCCCCTTCTGTGTGGTACAGGCACTTGAGGCACCTTCCAGTCTCCTTATCACAGGCTTCTGGATCGGTAGTGTCAATGTTGTGGTGACACTGACATGGCTGACATGACCCCCCAAAGTCTGAGGGATTGCCAAAAAACCCTGAGGCACAGCTGTCACATCTGGAACCTATTGGAAAACAAAACCAAGCACAGTGTTCGGTTTACCCCATCTAAAAGCCTGTCATTGGTCCATTAGCATTTCCACCCTGGCGGACCACCAAGCAGTGGCTCACCAGTTTCACTACATAATTTCCCAAGCCCAGGCCTTGGGATCTCAACAGGCTTCTAGCTGTGAGAGGAAAGTACTCTGTGCTCCCCAACATCACAACGGGTAGGAGAGCCTTAGCCTCTAGTCATCTGGGAGTGGAATAGGGCAGGACCTGAACAGAGATGAGATCATGCAAGTAAGTGTAGCTGGGTGTTAAAATCCGAACCCAAGCATTACACATCAAATGGAAGAATAGGCGATCCTCTGTCAACAGCTAGGAAAATGAGCTCCTAAGAAACCCTGTAACCACACGCGTGAAGTATTTCTGGGGCTGTGCATGAGCCTCCCTAACAGTTGATCTGAGAGTTCGTAGCTGGAATGAAGGGCTCCACTCCCACCCAAAGGCTAATGTCACTGAATGTTAGAAGAAAGTGGAATGTGAACAGTGAGGAACACACAGTCGGCTCTAACCCATCCTGCTCTCTGGAAGCTCCCCAGGTGATCTTCTCTTTAGCCTACCTTAGGGCCTCCTCAGGGCTGGCTGCCAGACACTTGCTAGAGGCTAAGTTATAGGAAGGTGGGGGCGGGTTAAGTAAATTATGGGGGCTGGAGAGATGGCTCAGTGGTTGAGAGCACTGGCTGCTCTTCCAGAGGTCCTGAATTCAATTCCCAGCACCCACATGTGGTTCATGACCATTTGTAATGTGATCTGATGCCCTCTTCTGGCCTGCAGCTGTACATGCAGGCAGAACACTGCATACATAATAATAAATAAATACATCTTTTTTTAAAAAGTAAATTAATCATCCTTGTATTTAAAAGTGAGAAATTACTCCCAAATTTATCATGTATTCAAATGCTGGCAATCCTGTAACTCTAATTCCACTATCTTCCACATCCAAGGACTGACTCTGCCCCGCGCGCTACACAGGAAAAGGGCAGGATCGTCCTGAGTCTCTTAAGTTTTAAGGAAGGATTGTTAAGGTGAACTTAGCTGGTCTGCTCTTCATCTTTTTCTAACAGTGAACTCAAAGACACACCTTCTCCTGCCTCCTGCTTCTTCGGGTGTGTGCAGGACTTACCAATGTACCCAGGATCGCAAACACATGCAAGTTGGAGAGTAACGGGGTCTTGATAACAGCTCCTGGCAAACTGGCGTCCACTGTCAGGACCATCTGGGCAAGGGCAAGGGCGGCAGTGATCTCCTGACCCAATGATGGGATCACCATAGTAACCGGCCAGGCACCTGCAGTGGGTGGAGAAGACAGTGAGCTATGACCTAGCCGTGAGAAAAGGCTTGGAAACTGTATTATTTATAATGGGGACATGAAAACCCATTCCTCCTGTCCCCTACACAGGACTTTGCACAGCAGCTACAACCGTTCTTAAATTTTGGTTAGCGTCCCATGAAGGTCTTGTTTAAATACGTTGCTGGGTTCCTCTCCCAAATATTTTGATTAGCAAGGTTCCTGGTGGTGCGGACACTGGCTTATGCAGGCAACAGTTGCAAGACCATGTATTTAGGGTGACACCCCTGAATTAATGTGATGCTCTCCTTCACTAACTGTTCCTCACAGAAATAGTTCCCCATGTGGCCCTCACTGTCCCATGGGCTGCCTTCCTGCCCTTGACATTTGGCTTTAAAGAATACGCTTCTGTCTGCATGGCTTATTCTTCTTAGCCTGTGTGTGAGTATGGGGAGTGGGGGGAGAGGGGAAGATAGAGGAGGATATTATGTTAGCTAGTTCATGGCCATGGGTTTAACATCCTGCAATCCAGCTTTTACCCAGCAAAGCTAGCAGGGATGCTCTACGGCTGTGACCCCCGAGTTCCAGACCTAGGCAGGAAGACGGGTGTTAGAAGCTTTAGTGACTTTCAAATCCAGCACATTCATTTTTTTTTTTTCATTTCTGTTTTGAGTTTGTTCACCGCCCACCAACCCCACCCTCACTCCAGACAGGGTTTCTCTGTATTACCCTGGCTATCCTGAAACTATGTAGACCAGGTTGGCCTTGAACTCATAAAGATCTGCCTGCCTCTGCCTCCTGAGTGCTGGGATTAATGGTGTGTGCCACTGCCACGTGGCAAAAGATTTGTCTATTTATGTATTTTATGTATATGAGTACTCTATTTGCACATATGCCTGCATGACAGAAGAGGCAAATCAGACAGAAGTGGGCATCAGCTCCTATTATGGATGGTTGTGAGCCACCATGAGGGTGCTGGGAATTGAACTCAAGACCTCTAGAAGAGCAGTCAGTGCTCTTAACCACTGAGCCATCTCTCCAGCTTTTTTCACATCTAGTTTTTTGAAAACGGGATCTGTGGAACTTGAACGGGTTGCAAATGCTTAGGCTAGATTCTGATTCAGCCTCCCAGCTCTGAGCAAGGAGTTATCTTACTGTGTAATGCTGCTGACTGCAAAACAAACGCCATCCAGGATGCTTTTAACTTCCCATTTAGCATAAAAGCTTGAAGGAGCTTTGGGTCCACCCTAGTTACTACACATTCAGGAGGTTGAATACTCTGACTCATCCATAGTTGTAGAACAGTTAGAAGCAGGGCTCATGTTTCTTGTTTTGAGATGGTACAACAGTTTTTAAATGAGAAAAATGAAGAAACAGAAATCTACAGACTATTAAATATATATCTAGTTTCATGCAGAAATAGTATAAGAACACATTGCCTAGTCATGTGCTGGGGAGATCTATAGTGACAAGCAGCTTCCTACAGGAGCAGCTGAGGAAGTCTCTAACACTCTGTAAGTGAAACAAAACTAAAGCTGTGGTGACAGAAATGGAGCATTCGGCCTCTCCCTATATATCTGGTATCCATGGTAATTACTAAATTAACATCTGCTGACTGGAGAAAAGCTTTACTTTGCACATTTTATGTCTCCCAGAACATGAGTGCATGTGTTTTAAATAACAAAGCTAGTTAAGTGACTAATCCAACTTGGATGAGGCTTCTGCTTTGACTCAAACTAGACAAGAAAGAGTGTTTCTCAACTCTCATCTGGGCCAGAAAGTGCCTGAAGAGATTAATCCTGAGGTTTGTCCAAGATAATGTTTATTTAGCTAAAGTGGATGTCATTCTCTTTCTTACTTTCTCTTTTTTGAGAGAAAACCTCAGTATGTAGCTCAGGCTGGCCTCAAACTCCTGATCCTCTTGCCTCTGCCCCAGAAGTAATGGGGTTACAGGAATATCAGCCACCATGTCTAATACATTATCTTTACTTTCATGAGGTGGTGCCCACATACCTTTCACAGTTGTGGCCTGTGGTATAGTCCTGACAACTCAGACACTCCCCTGTCACTGTGTCACAGTCTTCAGCATGACCGTTACACTGGCAGGGCTGGCAGCTGGGAAAGCCCCAATATCCAGGGAGACATCGGTCACACTGCCGGGCGTATATGCCTTGGAAACAGTGGCACTGGCCAGTGATAGTGTCACAGAATGCATTGACAGATCCTTGTAGATGGCAGTCACAAGCTGCAGACAAAGCAAACAAATAGCTCATTAGCTAGACAGAGGCGCCTTCACACATGCTTGAGGGCTCACACCATCAGGCCCAGAGCCTGAGAGTCAGAGAATCCCCCAGGATCATCACCAGAAGTCAGTACAAAGTCTCTGGTAACACCTACGTTTGCATCCGTTGGGGCCGAAGCCAAAGGTGCCTGGCGCACACCTGTTGCAGGTTCTTCCAACCACGTTAGGTCGGCACTGACACTGGCCTCCATTGGGGTCACACACAGAACTCAGGGAACCCTGAGGGTCACATTCACAAGCTGCAGGGAAGAGAGTAATTAGGCTGATGGCAGGGACAGCACACAGCACCCCCTTGCAATTGGCCCTGTTCCCCCCACCCCCTAACACCCCCTGATCCTTTTCCTACTCTAGTGCTGAAAATTCCAGTTTCAAAATCATCACCCCTGTGCTGACCGGGAGGGAACAAAGCAACTTCCTTGGCAGATGAATGAAGGTTTTGTAGGCAGGAGGTTGTTAAGGTTTTTCTCCCTTTAACCCTAGAGCTCAAATATCTGATGACATTAAATCCCTGTGACCTTTGGAAACGGGACTTAACTTTACCTGGGGAAATACGTAACTTTCAGTTAGCCTATGCTTCTCTGACTCTCTCCTCTATGCCCACAGGCTACAGAAAGACAGGCTACATCCTCACACACTGTGTCTAGTTGCCTCTCACATGGACACTTAAGATTTATTTTTATTATTTTTAATTCTAAGTATGTTTGTGTGGATAAGGGCACTACAAGTGCAGGTGCCCATGGAGGCAGAGGTGTTGGGTCCCTGGGAACTGAAGTCACAGGTGGTTGTGAGCTGCCCGATGTGGGTGCTGGAAACTGACCCTGGGTCCTCTGCCAGAGCAGT
The DNA here is from genome assembly GCF_903995435.1 of Acomys russatus. Classification (NCBI taxonomy): domain Eukaryota; kingdom Metazoa; phylum Chordata; class Mammalia; order Rodentia; family Muridae; genus Acomys; species Acomys russatus. Next base: position 44,631,031 of record NC_067137.1, on the reverse strand, counting down.
ATGTATTCTTAACCACTGAGCTATCTCTTTGCCCCCCTTGTAAATGTCTTTAATGTGGATCTCATCTTCAATGGTACTCAAAGACAAAAACATTTATTATTTACTATTTTATTTTGAAACAAGGATCCACTATAGAGTCTTGCCCTAGAACTTGCTATGCAGACCAGGCTACCTCTCTAGTACCGGGATTAAAAGCTTAGTCTCTATATAGGTCTCCTAGTAAGGGGAGCAGGGGCTGTCCCTGCATGGACTCTGTTGCCTGCACTTTGATCACTTCCCCCGTGGAGGGGTAGCCTTACCACGCCACAGAGGAGGAGGACTCAGGCAGTCCTGATGAGACTTGGTAGGCTGGGGTGAGTTGGTAGGGGAGAAGGGCTCCCCCTCTCTGAGGACTAGGGGAGGGGAATAGGAGGGAAGAAGGAGGGAGGGTTGGACTGGGAGGAGATGAGGGAAGGGGCTACAATTGGGATGTACAGTGAATAATTTAAAAAAAAAAAAAATGTAGAACTACCATACCAGGACAACTAAAACATTTATAAGAATAAAGACAAACTCTGGTTAAGACACTATTTTCTTCCTGCTATCTCATAGGGAAGTACAGGTGTGTGCCCACTGTACCTCCTAGTGCCACACACACTGCGTCTGTAACTGTTCACTGTAACTGTAGCCTAGGCAGTTGCTCAAGCAACACCTACCAAGGCCTGTCTGGTGGATCAAGGCAGAAATGCTGAAGATGATGTTTCTGCAGACATCTGTCATCGGCGTTTTTACCACACTCCGGCTATTCTCCAGGCACCGGTACCTCTGGAAGGTTTCCCAGGCGCTGTTGGTGACCTCTCCATCGCCTGAGCCTCCAACAGAGAAGATGTCCAGGGATTTACAGTAGGGCATAAGAACAAGCTACAGGAGAAGGAGAGCAGCACAGTGACCTCATGGAGGGGCCCACATCATCAACCACAGCAAGTAACCATGCCAAAACCCCCCAGCCTAGGGACAGCAGCTCTGGGGAGAGAAGCTAATGACACTCGTGACTTAAAGCAGAACCCTCTCTAGTCATAAATATTCTGGCCAGGGAATGTTGAGACAGCTTATGCAGCTTGGTGGAGGCTTTGAAACAACTACTGCTGATGCAATTCACAGCTTTGTGGGGAACTGGTTTGAATACTGCCATCCCAGAAAGGAGGAACCCTATGGTAAGTGTTACAGCTCGGAGGGGAAAAGCTCCCCCCAATGGAAGCTTTTCGAGGCGCTGAAGGAAGAGTTTTTCTGATAGAAGTGTTACAGTTCCAAAGGGAAAGGTATCCTTGCAGCCGGGAGCCAAAGTCACACTGCACAACATACCTCATGCAAGAGGTTTATTGGGAGAGACACAAGCTGACTACCTCTGCTCTGGTGAGAAGCAGCAGGTAACCGGGCAGGAGCCAGGTTTATAGAGTTTTAGGGGGCAGAGGAGTTATCCAGGGTGGGGATTGGTGAGATTTCAAGTCTTGAGCTTGGAGCAAGCCCAGGCATTGGTAGGACTTCATGCTCAAGGATTGGTGGGTTTTCATGCTCATGGATTGGTGGGTTTTGGTGAGTCAGGGATTTTCACCAGGAAGGAGGCCCAGCCCTTCTACCCTACAGCTATAAACACAGAAACACAAAGAGGGCCCATGCTGCTTCACTGCCCAGCTCTGTCCCTCCACACAATTCTCAGGTGGTAGTTGGGCTGGCACTGTCTATAGGCGGGCGCTCTTTCTTGCGTGGACAGGAGCCTGCCACTCACTGAGTCAATGAGCGTGTAGGGGCTCTCCACATCACTGCCTGATGCCGTGTACTGAGGCAGCTCCAACCTCACTGTGTAGTTCACTCCCTTCTCAAAGCACACTGGGCGAGGGAGGACGACGTATCTGCCCCAAGACAAGAGAGAAACACAACAAAAAGGCAATATTTAAGCTTCCAATAATAACAAAAACAGGAAGATCATCCAGTGGAAGATGACTTTCCATAGCCAGTGCCTCACAGGGACATGGGTGACTAAGCTGGTAAAGACCACACTGACCTTGAGCCTGGCGACAAGGACACCACCTGGTTGTCATCATCTGGAACAGTGTTACCACATCGGCTGCTGGTTGGAATCTTTCCAGGCCGCTGTACGGTGATGACAGCTTTCTCCCAGTAGTCCGGCAGCTAGAGAAGGAAACAAAGCCTCAAAAGGAGTCTCTGTGTTAGCGCTCTGCAGCCGGGCCAGTTAGGAAGACCTCTCCACAGCACTTAAGTTGCACGAGAAACCACACAGTTGCTTTCCTGTCCCTAACACTTCCGCTCCGGCCCTAACTCCTGCTTCTTCCCAGTCAAGCTCACATAACAACCTCCTGCTCAATGCACAATCTGGAGCCTTTTCTGATCCTGGCTGGTGCTTCCCCGAGCACAGCTCTGACCATATCCTTCATCTACCATCAAAGGGGATTCTCAACGATCCCACCTTCACATCTTCTCCTCTCTTCCCTTTGGGGCAGTTTATCAAAACTTTACTTGGTGCTGTGCGTGTTGGCACACACCTGTAATCCCAGCACTGAAGAGGCTGAGTGAGGCAGGATTTGAATTCAAGGTTAGCCTTAGCCTTAAAACAAGAACCCATCTCTAAAGGGGGAGAAATAGTTAACAAAAATTCCCACTTGTGCTATAGGGCCTCGATCTGGGCATTCCTATTCCTGGCCTTGATTCGGGTCTTTGGGAAATATTCTAGAAGCCCTGGCTCAGTGCCCTTGTACACGATTCTCCCACCTTTCGTGCCACCTTCATTTCTGTTTCAGTTTCTTTAAGGACGTCATCTCTGCCCTTTTGCTACCCTTACGGGTGGGGGGTGGGGTGGGGGTGGGACCATTGGGCAGCCAGGCCTCGGGGAGAGGACAGCTTTTGATATGTCATCATCACCTGCTTTACCCAGCCAGGCGAGGGCCTAACAGGGGATTGCTGAGTGAGAAGCTGGGCTCAAATTGGTACATGAAGGCATCTGTTTCAATACAAACTCGTCTTCACAGAACGTTCTAGCAGCTATTAGGAGTAATGTTTCTCTAGTAGCAACCCCTAGACACCCCCTGCCACATATACTGACGGCGTCTTCACCTGTGGCTCGTAGCGAATTAGGATGTCATACTCCATAGAATACGGTATGTTGTCAATGAAGAACTCCAAATAAGCCCCCTCAGGCACTCGGACGAAGCCAGGTCCTGTCCAGGATGGAATCCGGTCCTGAATGTACTGCCGTTCCACCACAATGACTCCCTGGGGACAAGAGGACAGTGGTTATTCTTTGTATGAAATGGAATTCACCTACACCTCACAGCCAAAGAAGTCCAAAGACTCAAAACTATGCCTATTTTCTGTCTCCTAGTTACCAATTCCCTGAGGATGGTTAAGCCGTTTTTTAAGGTTTGTTGTTCTTTTCTCCTCTCACATAAACTGGCAATTAATTAGCTTTTACTTTTGTCATTGAGAGTCATTGTGGGACATTGGAGATGGAAATCCAAAGTCTGGGATATACCTTGCGTGACATAATGAGCAGGTAATCAGAGGAAAGAACATGATGGACGCCTCTGAGCATGTCTAGAAATACTGGGATGCTTTGGTACCTAGTGCAGAATCTAGTGCAGTTCCTTCTCTCTCCTCCTCCACTGTGTGCTCACCAGGCACACAAGTAGGAGTGTGAGAAGCTGGTGAGTCCTCCCTAATGATGATGAGTCCTCCCATAACAATGATAAGTCCTCCCTAACGATGATGAATCCTCCCTAACAATGATGAGTCCTCCGTAACGATGAGTCCACGCTGGTAGACTGTCACAGTTATTACACAGAACCTGTGGCTGGCTACCATCCAAAGATGGCCACCACCGAGGCCTTAGTGTCTGTGAGGAGTTTTACTCACCAAGAGGCACAGGCAATGTTATACTCCTCCTAAACCATGCTGGCCTAGGGACTTGTGACTAACAGAACACCAAGAGGTGACAGCCTAGAACTTTGTGAGCCCTGGCCCTTTGTTTCTTCCTTATCGGAAGTCAAAAGCCATGTTGTGAGGATGCCCAAGACAGCAAGTTACCTGGGGAAAGTACTCTGGGTCTAGCATGCAGCCAATTAAGCTTAGGTGCTAGACATACATTTTATACCAGTAAAGTTTGGGATGGAAAGTGAAATGTGCCTGAGCCTACGTGATATAAGATCTGCAATACCTTTGGAGCACAAACAGAGAGAAGAGTAGAAAATACGTAGTCTTGCAGACACACCAGCTGAAAGCCTTATTAGCGAACTCTCCAAAGTCTACCAGGGAATTCCAGATCAACTCACCTTTAAAATGACAGCATGGCCCCACCCTTGTTTTGTGCTTACAAGATCTACGAAAAAGTACTTAGGAGGCAGCTTTGTGAAGCATGTGCATCCCACAACAGCCCCCCACAAAGTGCTGCTCTACCAAGCTGCCAGAAGCTCCCCTGCTTACAGGCCCCAGGCTGGCTTCCTCCGCTTCGTAGATGTAGTGGTCCAGGGTGGTGAAATAGTAACCGGATTCCATCTCGTTGCACTGGCGCCCAATCATGTGAGGCAGGCAGGAGCACTGGCCGGAGTCCTCAGAGCAGCTGGGGATGAAGCACGGCTCATCAGGGCTTACTGGAGGCACAGACTAACCCGCTACATCCTTCTGGTTTGCTATGAGGCTTTTCAAATGGCAATATTTTCTTATTTCATTCAAAAAGATATGATATGTGTGTGTTGGGGGGGGGGATTAATATCTGTAAACAAATCCCAAATTTGTCTAAGCAGATGGTGCTGAATGTTCTCTGGCCCAGATTTTTCAGTTTCCTCTCTTCCCCTATGCTCCCTGTACACCACATGAAGATTTTCTGCAGGCATTACAATTTTTTTTTTCTTTATACTCTCACTTACGCCGTTTGCTCCCCGACCCCCACCCTCACCCCTTCACTTTATTTTATGAATTCGGGCGTTTTGCCTGCATGTATGTCTGAACCACATGCATTCCTGGTACTGAGAAGGCCTGCAGAGAGCCCTGGATTCCCTGGAACTGCAGTTTATAGGTAGCTGGGAGCTTCCATGTGGATGCTGGGACTTGAACCCAGTTCCTCTAGAAGAGCAGCCAGTGCTCTTAACCACGGAGCCATCTCTCCAGGCCCATTTTTGTTTTGCTTTTAATTACAACTCCTTTTTTGATCTCAGACCCAGTTACCCATCTTCCTGAAGGATGTCTTCAACTCGGCTGTCCCAGACTTTCCTCAGAATAATAGATGCAAAGAGCATCATTTGCAGCTCTGTTCTGCACTAGGCTGGTGGCATCCCACCCTGCACTGAATCACCAAGAGCCCACATCTGTGCTCTTCACCTCCCACTGGCCATGCCGTGCTTTGCTATTCTCTCACAGTCAGCAGAAGCAACTTTTCTAATTGGTACCTTTGTCAACTATGGAATCTCAACACAACTCCTCCACACATTTGCCCCTCATGGCCTTTCTAGAAAGCACCACCATGTAACTTCCTGACACAACAGACAGGTGTGCTACCCCTTCCCATCTGGCCCTCACCAGCCTGAGGTCTCCCCCAGACCTCACCAGTCACAACACACTGCTACTCCTCACAACTGCTCAAGTGCACTGGTGCCTGTGACTCCTCCCTTGGCCCCAGCTGCTCCTTCAGCCTGGGGTGATCTCTCTATGGTAGCTGAGCATCTACACACACACACAGTGAGCCTCTCCTTCCCTCCTAAGGCATTTCCTGACCCCTATCCCATAATTCAGATGGTCTCTTCCACGCCACTGCCTTACTTCTGTGTGCATGCTGTTTACCACAAAGCTTGCCACTGCCTTAAAGTGAGGGCACCAAGCCTTCAATCCTACCTCTCAGCACCTGGACCAACTTTTGTAAGGCTGAGTTCCCTCCTCCTACCACAGTCAGTGGATGCACTTTGAGACTGAGTCTTGCCCACTTTCGTATAAAACCTGTTTCTTTTCTCCCTTATCCTAATCGTTAGCAGATCTCTAGCCAGGAGCTGGACTGGAAACCTGAGGGCTAGGACTGCGCCTTCACACCTCAGTCACCCACACCCACCCAAGCCCAGTGCTCTGCAGTAAACTCTGGATGGACAAATTAATGGACCAAAGCTAGAAAAAAAACATGAGTTCAAGGCCAGCCTCGTCTACGAAGCAAGTCCAAGACAGCCAAGGCTACACAAAGAAACTCTGTCTCAAACAAACAACAACAAAATTAATGTAGATAAGGTCTCACAATATATTATTATTTTAGATAATAAATGCATCTATATAAATTATAATGCATTAATTTTTTTCTCTGCTATATTTCTCTCTCTCTTCCCATGTTATCATTTTATGAATCAGGTAAATTCCAAATACATGCATCCTTTTGTTGGTTTGATTTTTCTTAAGTCAGGAGTCTCTGTAAACATCTCCTGCTGGCCTGGAAGCCGCCGTCCTTTACCTCAGCCTGAATCGCCACATCTGGCTTCAGGCGTCCACTTCTACTCCAGTAAAAGTCAAGATGTGACTTGCAGCCCTATTTAAACCCACTCCCGAAGTTTAGGGGAACTCAAGCTCCAGGCAAGCTGCAACTCAGCAGATGGAACAGGCCTTGGCTTGCTTGAAACATCTCACCTGGCTGTCACGGGCCAGTGGACATCCTTGCTTTTGTAGCAAGTCATTATCCCACAGGAACGGTTCTTAAAGCTACAAAACCAGTTCTCAGGAAAAGAAAGCCTGCCCTAATTAGGACCCAGCACTTTTGGCCCAGGGCACCACCAACTGTCATTTTCCGAAATTCAGCCATCAGACATTGCATCATACGGATCCACTTCCTCCTGCAGCAGATGTCTGCTGAGGAACCAAATGAACCACCAAGGAAGGCAACTAGCTCCCACGGTCACATTAGAAACAATCAGTGGAGGCAGACGAGGATGGAGATACTGGCAGACTCGTGAGGCCACTGTTGCTAGGTGGCACAATTCTATATGAAGAACAAATCCTAGGAAGACATGATCACATGGAAGGATCTAGAAAGACCATGCCCGGTGATCACAAGTCTTGGGATAGACTGGAATCGCTGCCACTGTTAAACAGAACCTCAACTCCACACTACTGTTTCTGGGGGCTCCTGCGCCTGCATCAGTCCCCACACAAATGCTCTTCAGCCTTACAGCTCTCAACGCCCCAACTGACATGCATGCACATTTCTGTAATTCCAGCCACAGAGAAGGCACTTTTCTGCACTCTAGTTTATTTTGTCATTCACGCCACCTTCTCAAACACTCAGATTTTAAAGCCTTTCTCGTGGTGTGAGATAAAACGTCACTCCTCCTCAGTGCAAACATTTAAGTCTTATTTCATAGCAGCTTCCTTCTTCTGCCACTGTCACTAGCTTAGGCCACGATGCCACCGTCTTCTACGTCTTCCTAAACTGACCCCCCCCAGTGTTAACCATCATTATCCAAACCTCCTGTCACAGGCCTGCTTCCACAGCCCCACAAGTGTTTCTCTGTACCTCATCACAGCAAGGGATGATGCCTCCCCTGTGCTTGCTGCAGCTCCACAGCCCAAACTCCCAGACCAGCTGCCTGTCTTCCTGGCAAAGCCCTGTGCTTTCTGACAAGCCACACTCCTCTCACTCTTCAGCAAATATTTACTGAACAAATATTGTCCCTGGAAACGGTGCTTGCCAGCATCAGTGCCCTTACGCTTTACTCCATTCTAACTTGCTTCTGAATCAACCCTTACACATATTTGATAAGAACAAGGACAGTGGTGGTGCACGCCTTTAATCCCAACATTTGGGAGGCAGAGGCAGGTGGGTCACTGTGAGTTCAAGGGCAGCCTGGTCTACACAGTAAGCCCAAGACAGGCAAGATAACACAGAGAAACCCTGTGTTTAAAAAAAAACTAAAAGAAAAAAGAACATTGTTTATGGATAAATAATATGGGGTGGAAGGGAGAGGAATGTCTCCTCAGCAAGTCAGAATTTAATTGGGGAAGATAAGCAACAAGGCAATTAACTAAGACAAATGTAGCCAGGAGTGAAGCCCTCTGGGTAGACACAGGAAGATGTAATTCATCTGATGGAGATTAAGGGAAGCTTGAGGAGGATGGCTGGGGTGTGCAGAGAGAAAATGGGAACGATGAGAGCAAAGAAGAGGAGCGCCTGACCCACCCATTCCCCCCCCCCCCCCGCCCCTTAGCCTTTACCCTCTTCTCCTCCCAGCTAGAAGGCCCTGAACCTTACTCTGGTTTCAAAATTTCATTTCCAAATCCAAACTCTTCCCTAAAAGATAGCATGTAACTATCCTTTACTCATCTACATGAAAACAAACTAACAACCATCACACGGTGTAATTCCTCACACTCCCACTACAAGTTTTCCTGTAGCCTAAATACAGTGTCTATTTGTTGAGTCAGTAACAGAGAGATGACATAACATGAAAGAGAGGCTCAAGCCGGGCATGGTGGAGCACGCCTTTAATCCCAGCACTCGGTGGCAGAGGCAGGCGGATCGCTGTGAGTTCGAGGCCAGGCTGGTCTACAGAGCGAGTCCAGGACAGTCAAGCCTAACACAGAGAGATCCTGTCTTGAAAAACTGGGGCAGGGGGTGCGGAGAGAGATGAAAGAGAGGTTCTGAGCAGCAAGATTGGCCTCAAAATACACATCTATCCTCCCTGGGACCTGCTGGTCCATGACCTCACATGGCAGAAAGCATTTTGCAGATGTGATGAAGGGCAGGAATCCCAGAATGGGTGAAATGACTGAGGGTTATCTAGGTGGATCCAGCCTAGTCATGGGAAATCTTAAAATGGGAGGGACAAGCAGGGAAGTGAGCTAGAAAGCCATAGTGACCAAAGGATTTACTCATCATGGCTTTTTTGTTCAGTTGATTGGTTGGTTTTGTTTTTTGGGGATGGGGATGGGGTCTCTTTGTGTTATCTTGGCTGTCCTGGGCTTGCTTTGTAGACTAGGCCACCTCAAGGAGATCGGCCTGCCTCTCCCCCTCCAGAGTGCTGGGATTAAAAGCATGCACTCCCAGACCCTGCTCATCATGGCTCTGAGGAAAGAAGGGGGTGCGAATCAAGGAACATGGACGCCTAAAGAGGCTGGGAACAGCCTTTAGGGAACAGCCAGCAGCAAACGGGTTCACCCTACAAGCTGCAAGGAAACCACCTTCTTCTCATTGTCTACTGAGAGCAGTACTGTACACCAACATCTGTCTGTTTCCCTCTCCCCCTCCTTCCCCCCTCCCACCCCAGCCCCCACTCCACCCCAACCCCTGCAAGATAGTACGTTTATGTTGTTTTCAGCCAGTAAAGTGCAGTCATTTCTTCTGGCAGCAATCAAAAACTAATACAGGCTCTAGGTTTCCCAATAGGTCAAGGCTAAGATCATTTAGCACAGATTTCTCCCAAATACAGGCATTAAAAGTTCTCATGGAAACATAATTGCTTTCAGTTACAAGTGAATGAACAGGAAAAGTGCAAGTTCAGCTTTTCTCTATTAACAGTGAACACTTTTAAAGTAGAAAAAGCATCTTTCATAAGAGCCAACTGCTGTACTCAACACTGCCATCTCCTTTGTAATTAATTCCAAACAAGAGCTGGTACCCATTCTTTCTGGATAATGTCACCACCTCCCCAACTATACTTTCTAAGTGCAAGGAAAGACGTTCTAGAACCCTTTAATGTCCACCCCTCATAACAACTAATAAAAAGGTAGAGAAACCACGATTAGTCAGAGAGCCGAGGAAAGTGTCTAGTAGTAACCTCTGCATGCCTCACGGTGCTGGTACCCAGGAAATGCAAAGCCGTAGAAACCAATGATAAAAGGAGAACGTCAGGAGAGTGTTAGGAGCTTACAGTAGTATGAATCTTGTAAGACACAACGGAGAACTGAAGCTTTAACTCATAGCTCATGCCAAGACAGGGTGGACCACAGGCCAGATGCCCAGGCCCAACTCAAGGGACATTTAACTGAGAACATTTGGAAGGATGCTATAAAGATATTTTAAAGTACTGTTTGTCTAGCAAACACTGCCATGAATTCTTACTCATTCATTAAAGCAAGCAATCTGGACAAAAATTCAGCAACCTGGCTTTAGTTATATTACTTGAAACAATTAGATCTTAGTTCACTAAGTAAAAATTCAGATTAGTTGTCAACATACTAGTTATGTGTAACTAAGCCTTTACTGTACAGCTCAAATTAAGTTTGGCTAGCTATACATTTTTTTTTTCCAAGACAGGATTTCTCTGCGTAGTCTTGGCTATCCTGGACTCGATTTTGTAGACCAGGCTGGCCTTGAACTCACAGAACTCCACCTGCCTTTGGCTCCCTGAGTGCTTTGATTACCAGCATGGGCTCCTATGACCAGCTACAAAATGTTTTTTTGTTTTTGTTTTTGTTTTTTGAGACAGGGTTTCTCTGTCTAGCCTTGACTGTCCTGGACTTACTTTGTAGACCAGGCTAGCTTTGAATTCACAGTGATCCACCTGCCTCTGCCTCCTGAGTGCTGGGATTAAAGGTGTGTGCTACCATGCCCAGCTTATGAAATGTTTTAAAGTGTCTTTTTACTTTAAATGAGTAGGGGTGTCTGCTGCCAAGCCTCATTACTCAAGATCCATTTTTGAGACCCATGAGACAGAGGGAGAAAACCAACTGACTGAGGTCTGTCCTCTGTCTTCTGACCTACAGGCACACATGTACACAAGCAAGCAAGCACTCACGGAGTGTAAAAATAGTTTTTTGGGGGTTTTGTTTTGTTTTGAAACAGGATTTCTCTGTGTTAGCCTTGCCTGTCCTGGACTCACTTTGTAGACCAGGCCGGCCTCGAACTCACAGAGATCCACCTACCTCTGCCTCCCGAGTGCTGGGATTAAAGGCATATGCCACCATGCCCGGCAAAAATAGTTTTTTAAAGAGAAAAGAAAATACACTCCTGTGTGGTAGATAAGTCATCCAGCAAGTGTTCCCAGAGTGCCTTGGCTGTGCCTGTTTCCCACCTAAAATGGTGTATTAAGGCAGAAGCCTAACCAATGCCTTCAGAAACACTGAAAAAGAGCATCACGGGACTCTGTAGGGCTGAGGGGTTGGAAGGTACCAAGGTTTCCTGCCTTCAACAGAACACTGTGTCACATCTGTCATGCTAGATCAAGGGACTACCTGCTTTAAAATCCTCACTGAGAGTTTTTTTGTTTTACGTTTTTGCAGAAGAGATTAAAAGACAGGCCAGGGTGGAGATCAAGAGCAGAGGTGAGAGTGCAATAGAGAAAACGAAGTGGGTAGCGTAAAGGAACACGAGGCATCCCTGAGTGATGGTGGCCACTGTCATCTGTTCAGGAAGGACTTGGGGCGACAGCTGTGAGTGGAGGAACCAGGACTGCGTACTGTGGCAGAGCATATGGAACCTTCCAGCTGTCTCCCCTCGGGAGGTTCTCAGAACAGAGTTCTCTGGAGGTAGAGGCCACAGGCTGTCCTGCATCCCCACTCTACTCAGGAACAGAACAAACCCAAATAAAGAGGCCAAAGAGAACACATTCTTGGGACTTCACCTTGCAGCCTTCCTAGCAGGCTATGCAGCTGGGAGATAAACTTGTCAGAGAGTCAAATTTTGAGCACAAGAAGCTTGCTCAATGAATCAGCGTGTTCTCTAGGGGAAGACTGAGGTGACAAGGGAACAACCCTCTCTGCAGTCACTTGCACTCTCCCCACCAGATGCTCTGGGTTTGAGACCAAAATCCTTTTCGGACTCAAGTGTGGTTAACTCAACCCCCACATCTGGCTAAACATGTATTATATTTCCATAGAGATTCATACGTCTTATCAAATCATATTTCAGTAACTGATACGAAAACTTTATGAATAGACTATAAGTAACAAAGGAAAATGGTGGAAAGATTCTCACAATCAAATGAGAATCTATTTTCCACCTATTAAATTAGTGAAAAAGAATTGCTGCTACCAGCTGAGGCTAGGGCCAGAGGAGCCAACGTTTCTGTGACAGACATAAGGGAAATCAGCTGGTTTAATCTGCTTACAACAATATGACACTCTCTGAAGACTTTTTTTCGTGTATGTTCTTTGGCTTAGGAGTTTCATCACTGATAACCTGGTCTAAAGAGAGGCAAGCTTTCGTCAAGCCATGTCAGCTTCAGAGCACTTCACTGCAATTCATTTAAAAAGGGAAGATGAAAATAACCAAACCAATCGCCGTATTTTCACCTGACAGACAGAGACCAAAGCTACTGAAAATAGAGATGCGGGTGAGTGTAAGACAAAGGTTTCCACAAGTGGAAAGTTTGCGAGTTAGTTCCAGGAGGACATGTTTAGGGCTGGCTGGCTTATTCAGTAGGTTAAGCTACCAAGCTTGAACCAACACACTGGCATGGGAGACTCAATTCCAACCTCCACACGTGTGCTCTTGTGTGTGCACATTCACAGACACAAATAAATGAAGATAAAGGCAAGTGGGAAATCAAGGGCTGGTTTTCACTTTGAAAATGTCTTTTAAAACATACTCAGCGGGCTGGGGGGAGGGGTCAATACCGTGCAAGAGAGACAACACTTGGAGCCTCGGAACTTGTGTAAGTGCTTGGCAACCCACCTGGTATCCTAGCCTCCTAAGTTGAAGACAGGGGATCCCTGAGCCAGCTGGTGAAGGAGAATGGGTATTAGGGGTGCTCTGGTCTCGAGGGAGAGACTCTGCCTCAAAAGAAACGAGGTGGGTGAGCACACAAGGAAGACTCCCATTGTCAAACTCAGGCTGCCATACACATGTGCACATATATGCACACAACATACACGTGAAAAGAAAAAAGAAAAAACCACCACTACTAACAACAACAATAATAGTAATAATAACAACAACAAGAACAGGTGAAGCCTAATATCATTTTTAAATGGATGAGAAAAAAAAACAAAACAAAACATTAATTTTCAGGCTCCCTGAAGTTGTGAGATTGCTTGGCACCAAGGTCTGAGTACAAATCAGATTCCATTTACCTATTGTTTATAGCTCCTCCAAGGTCACAGTCACAAGGTCGACATCCATCCAAATCATTGCTTAAGCCCCAGTGCTGTGGCTGCAGATTAAAGAGTAAACACGTAAAAGTGGGTTCCTCTAACTGTACAGGAGACTCAGCAAAGAACAAGCTCCAGCATGCCCGGGTTATTCCAAGAATTTCTTTCAACCAAGGAAACAGACAGAGGGTAGGAATATTCTTGTTAAAAGAAACTCAGCATGGTGTCACATGAGGGAAAGGGTTGTCCCGACTCTGAGACAGCAGTATAGAGTTTTCTTCACTCAAATGGCTCTGACAGTAAGAACAATTATGGCACGTATTCCACAGCCTTCTACATTTCCCTCAGTTCAGCTGGCCACAAACCTCCCCACAAGGAAAGAAATCCATGCATCCATGTTTGTGCAAACAGCAGAAACTGAGAGCTTATTCTCCGATAAAAGGAAAGGCAACTGACTGCCAGGCCTTGGGATGCTCTCGCTATAGAGACGGTCTCTGCATTCTCAAAATGAGCAGAGATTTAGCTGCTCACAGACTTGGTAATTTAAAGCAGAGCTCTAGACATCTATAGGCATCTCTCAGGGTTGTACATATATACACACTTAATGCTCACAGATACATGAATGTACGGGACAAGTGGCTCTCCTAAGCAAAACTAACAAAAATAGCATTGAAACAGTATAGAAGATGTCAGATCATTTTTATTAACTACCCTTGTAAGTCTTCTTCTACTCAGGGCTAGGGCTGAAGTTCAGTGGTAGAGCCCAACATGTGCAAGGCAGGTGGTTCAATTATTAGTGCCTCCCAGGCAACCCCTTAAATATATTATTTCCCTGAACTGTAGTTATTGGTGTACTTCCCTCCAGATTTGTCTTGAAACTTTTTCTTACATTGTGTACCTAACAACATAAACATTTCCTTGCATTAGAGTCATTTTCCACAACAACCAAATTATCACATGGTATGAAAATACCCAAGTTTTTGTAACTATTTTTCCACTGCTGACTCCAAGTGTTCTGTCTTAGTTAATAAGGATGCAATGAATCTTAAGAGAATTCAACTCTGTCTGGTTCTCTGAGAATCTCATTAGGAGCCTCAGAAGGGAGAGAGGTAAGGAATATTATATTTTACTAGTTCCTGAGACAATCTCTCTGAAATGCTTTTCACAGTGAGTCAACCTGCATTTCTGCTAGAAGCTGACAAATCCTAACTCATTATGTCCTCACTAGCAGTCAGCATGGACTTTAAAAACAACACTGTGCACTTGTCTCCATACATGGTAGTCACTGTGGCTTGCAAATAATTCACTAGGAATATCCCCATTTTGACTTTTTCTCCTTGGGTCTCTTAACATTAACACATAAAGATGATGGTAAGCTTCAAGATGGGGAAAACATTTCTTATTTGGCAGGTATGGTGATATACAAATACCATACAAGGACCTGGCTGGCAGGGGCTGGGGGATTATGGGTTCAAAGCCAGCTTTTGAGCTATTGAGACCCTACCTCAAACAAAACAAAACAAACATGTCATACTCATTAACTTCTCATCCCCAGAGGTTAGGATTTACCTACCAGACATTGGTCACAGCGTTGTCCTGTCACCAGTCTCTTACAGTAGCAGTAACCGGTCTCAGAATCACAAGGATTTCCACCAGGAATTGTTCCCAGAGGGTTGCAAGCACACGCTTTATAAAAGGCAAAACGGAGCAAAGAGACACAAGCCGAGTGAGTCCAATGCGAGGGTTTACCTTTAGAATTTCCATGTAAAATGGAAGCCGTATCCCTGGGGAAATGTGCCCCCCCACACTTACATTTACAACCAAATGGGTCTTCAGCACTTAAGTCATAGAAGCCTTCTTCACAGCCATCACAGCGCTCTCCTTCCACGTGCAGTTTGCACCGGCACTGACCAGCAATGAGACCCACAGAAAAATCAGTGTAACTGTCGCAGATTCCCCCGTTCTCAGAGCCCGCTGGGTCACAGGTACATGCTGAGAAGAACAACTCCAGGTTAAAGACACCAGGAATCAGGCCATGTTGTGTTCTGTTTTGCTTTGTTCTGCCTGCATAACCCACGTGTTCTCTGCTACCTTCCAAACCCAGCCAAACAGAACTGAAGGTAAGAACTAGCAAGCAAATGCCTCTCTCAGCATCCTTGACAGCTGTTAACCAACAGCGCTGGCTATGCTGCTCAGAGTCTGAGCGCCAGGAGGAGGATGCTGACTACAAACTATGCTGCACGGAAAGCGGTGAAAACAAGTCCCACGAATGACGTTTGCCAACGTACGTTCACAGAGGTTGGGGTCTCGGATGTCTCGCTCGGGGTGCTGGTAGTAGAACGGCTTGCACTGCTCACAGTTGCGTCCCATGGTGTTGTGCTGACAGTCATTGCAAACTCCGCCGCTGACGTTCCCAGTGGCCAGGAAGACTGCCATGTCAAAGTGACATGAGCTGGAATGTTCGTTGCAGTTGCATTCTGTGTGACAAGACCAATGTCAAGGACAAAAAAAAAAAACCAACTTATTTTCCGACGGAGGATGGAGCTGGCAGCAAGAAAGCTCATTTAGCCAAGAGGGGACTGAGGCTGAGTAAAACGGCAACCGGCGAGAAGCCTCTGGTGTTGAAAAAGGGACTTGTTGATCCTGCCTGAAACCTCAAATCAGGAGCATCTTTTAAAACATGAACTGTAGGCCTGGCAGTGGTGGCGCATGCCTTTAATCCCGGCACTTGGGAGGCAGAAGTAGGCGGATCTCTGTGAGTTCAAGGCCAGCCTGGTTTACAGAGCGAGTTCCAAGATAGCTGGAGCTGTTACACAGAGAAACTCTAACTCGAAAAACCAAACCAAACCAAATCAAACATGAACTGAAAAAAAAAATTTAGTATTGCTAGGTGAACTGTGGTGGCATGTGCCTTTTATCTTAGCGTTTGGGAGGCAGAGGCTGGTGGATCGCTGAGTTTGAGGCCAGCCTGACCTACAGAGTGAGCAGCCAGGGCAGACAGGCAGGCCTATACAGAGAAACTCTGTCTCAATAAAACCAATAGATAAATTTGTTATTATAAATGGGAAACTCTCGGACAAAACCCCCTTGGAACCATATGATCAGGAAACACTGTCTTTTAGATATGAGGCTTCCGTGTAAAAGGCTTGGTTGGGAAATGACTGATTCATGAAGGGCCTGGTCCATAAAATAATAACCTAACTGGAAAGAAAATAATGTGAAATAGGAGGTGTGGTCTGGCTGGAGAAAGCAGGTCCCTGGGGTGACCTTTGAAAGCTCTGACCCCCAGCTGTCTTTTCCCATGATGTTTCTGCCTTTCCATAGACCTCAAGCAGCAAAGCCAATTGACAATGGACTGATGGCTTTTTCCCGCTTTATATCAATTTACTTGGCTATTTTCTGAAAAGTGACTAATATAGGAAGAAGGGTTTTATCCCGCAAAGGTACCTTAGGCCCTACCCGGGGAAGGAACTGATGAAAGTATTTTCTATTCTAAAGAACAGGTGCCTTCCTAGAAAAGCCTTTTAGGGTTACATATTTGAAGGCTATAGTAGGGTGTATGGGGGAAGGCAGTGTGGCAGGCAGGTAGTACACCCGGTTTTCCCAGCACACAGGCAACTTAGCAGTAGGCCAGACTTCTTTCCTCACTGTGACAAAATACTTTGGGAAAACAATTTAAAGGAGGCTTTTCTTTGGCCTGTTATTTCGGAGGCTGTACTCCACAGCTGGCCAGCTGTTGCTGCTGGCTCTGTGCTAAGGCAGAATGTGACGGCAGAAAGGCATGGGATTGCAGAGCTGCTCCCTTCACGGCAGCCAGGAAGCAGAACAACAAACCAGAAAAGGGTTGGGAAGAAGAAACAACATCAAAGGCATACCTGTGAGAACCAACTCCTCCAGCTGGGCCTGACCTAGAAAACCAGTCAGCCAGGGATTCATCAATGCACTGACCTACCTATCGATCAAGTTAGTGTCCTTGGAACCCAGTGACTTCTCAATTGTGCCACCAGCTGCGGACCCCAGGCCTTCAACGTATCATTTGGGGGACACCTCAGACCCCAACCACTATATTTCACTATATTTGCCTTTCATTTGCTCTGCTGTCCTCTGTCTTAAAAGCAGATACAATGTCATGGACACCACTGCCATTTTCTTAAGTCAGTGCCAAACATGTTAATTCTTGTTCATTTAACTCAGTGCATACATATCATTGCTCTGGGACAGACTCAGCCAGAAGAATGGAACAGATTTTCTTCCCCTCTGCAAATAATGTAATTATAGATCGCAGCTCCCCAGAAAATAGGTCCTGCCACCCGCTCTGCTGCCAACAGACACTTACTTTTACAGGCATTGCTGTTCCGACCTTCCGCAGGTCTCCACGGCAAATCGTGGTAGAAATCCATGCACAGCTCACAGTTCAAGCCTTTGGTGTTGTGCCTACACATGCAGTGCCCATGAACCTGGCAAGTTACAAACCAGGAAGAGGCAAAGTCAGAAGCATTCGAACGGCCACACTTCCTCCACAGTCAGGAGAAGATGAAATCTCCTCTTCACACCATGTCCAGCTCCTCACAGTGAGGCTTGTTATTACTCTCTTTCCCCAGCGGACCGAGTTCTAGCCATGTAAGCTGATGGCTATCATCCTTGTCTCTAGAATAGCTTCTGTGACGTAATGGACATTCAACTGAATGGCTCCACAAAGAAGCCAGATGAACAAAATTAACAATTTAAGATTGCAGGCAACTAAGGCGTGCTAACAGCAGGAGAAACTAGTCTTCCCAGGGAAGAACACACCGGTTGGCTGTCCAGTACCAAATGACCATCCCTGAAAATACAAGTTAACACTATGTAGACTGAGAAGCTTGTACTTATTTATTTAGGAATATGTGTGTGTGCACATATGTGTGTATATATACGTATGTACATACATATATACATATGTATATACGTATATATACACACATACACACATTCATAAATGTAACAACAATTAATGAAAAAAGAGGCCATAAACTAAGAGAGAGCAAGAAAGGTTTGGAGGAAGAAAAGAGGGAAATGATATAATTATATTATAATCCAAAATAAAAATTTGTAAGTAAGTATTTAAGAACTAAAACAATAACAACAACAACAACAACCACCACCACCACCAGCCTGAATACCTTAGTCTGATCCCCAGTGCCCACGTGGAAGGAGAGAGAAACTGACTCTCTCCAGTTGTGCTCTGACCTTCGTATGAATTCAGTGGCACATGTGTGAGGACACACATGCACATAAAGTAAATGAATTTCCAAGTGCAATATATATTTAAACTAGTTATTTAAGAATAATTTTTATAAGTGACTGTACTGGAAACCTCTCAAGGTTTCAACGTAGCCCTCAATATGCACCGGCCCTAGAAAATAAGCTCTAAATTCTGTGTGTCTTACACTGTGCCAGGTGATCATTTTCTTTGAAGGGTTTCTGGTTTTTTTCCCCCTGTAAGCACAGCACTTAATTTTTCTTAACCATAATAAAAACCATTTTCCCAACCATTTACCATCTGCTTCCCTTCAAGTAAGGAAATAAAACTATGAGAAAGACACAAATTAACTTTTTAAGAAGACCCGAGATATTCTAATGCATGTCATTTCACTCAAGTTATGCTTAAGACCCTTGCAGTCTGAGAAGGACCAACACATCACTTCCACCAGCCAAGCATGCACATACCTAAGGTCTTACCCCTGATCTCTACCAACTGGAATTCGAGAACCGGACAGACAGGTCCTCCTCTCCTGCACCTGACTTGACAGGAGTGCAGTTAGGTGGAGATTAAAATCCGCCCATTACCAGCGGTTGTACAGAACTGAAAAGCAGTCTCCCAGACCACACACGACACGCAGCATCTGAATACACCTTGACATCAAGTCACGACGGTTTGCTATTCTAGAAAGCAAAGTCTGTCTGGAACTCTCAGAAAGGTGTGTTGAATAGAAATTTCTCTCCCCCCTCGGGCTGTTGAAAAGCCGACTTGTTTACCCATGAAGACTCCCAACTGGAGTAAAGGGAAGGCAGAGGTTTGACAAGGGCAGAGTACACGGATCTTGTACCCTTTGGACAGAGACTAACAAGTTTTGAAGAGAAAGACAGCTAATAAGCAAGGTATACCTGTTGTCAAGAAAGGCCCAGCGGCTACGAGGGGTGCCTGCGGCAGAGGGTGTGAATGCCCACCACTAGTTACTCATTCACGAACTGCTAACTTTTTGGTCTCCTTGCTCAAGGTCCGTGTCACCTCCAGAATCTAGTCTAGTATTAAACTCCTAAGGGTTGGAAGAATTCTTCTGGAAGTCACTGAAGTGGATTAGAGTACAATCTCCTGGACTCTCCAGTTGCTGACGTTTGCTTTTCTGTTGTTACAACCAAAACCAACTTGGGAAAGGAAAGGGTTTATGTGGCTTACACTTCCAAGTCACAGTCTATCACTGAAGGACATCGGGACAAAAACTCAGGCTGGAACCTAGAGGCAGCACCTGAAGCCGAGACCTGGGAGGAGTGCTAACTTGATCCCTGTGGCTTTCTTCAGACCATCTGTCCACTGGGCACCACCCACTGTGAGCTGGGGCCACCCACACCAAGCACTAATCAGACAATGTCCCACAGAGCTGCCCACAGGTCAGTCAGAGAAAGGTGATTCCTCAACGGAGGATCATTCTTTCTAGTGGACTCCAGCTTGTGTCAACTACTAGACAAACTAACCAGCACGGCAGCCAGTTGGCAAGCAAATGAAATCTCAAATTCCAAAGCATTTGATTTGCAAACACAATATAAAAAAGTAGCAAAGAAAGGGAAGTCGAAGGAGGGGACAGAAAGAAAACGCCATTTGATCTCTAAGTCATGGTCTGGGCTGAGGCTACCTTGCTCTTGCTAGCATGAAGACTGGATGCTTGTGTGCTTTCTTTAATGGAAATGCAGTCTGGATTGTAATTTGGACAGCTTTTCAATCCTTGGTAGCTAAATACTTCAGCAATGGCCTGCAGCAATGGATTCCAAAAACCAATTCAGGATCTACGAAATTGGTAGTATTCACACGCTTTCTCACACCCCAACGGTCGGCAGGCTTAAAGCCAAGTCTGGACCAAAAAGCACTCCAGATCACCTGTACAAGCGCCCTGCGGACACTTACCATTCCTTCCACTTCTTCATGAAGCCCATCCACGGGGGCACACTCGCTGGCGTGGCCGTAGCAGAAGCAGTTCCCTCGGACCACCATGTCGTAAACGGCGTAATAGTACTTCTCTCTAATTTCCATGCGCGAGTCCAAAAGGTTATCTCCCAGTGTGTGTAGTTTCACAAACTTGATTCTCAAGTTGGTGATTTTTAATAGATCTGCAATGGTCACCAGGAGGAAAGGTCGAGTCAGACAAGCAAGCATGCTGTGCGGATTCTACGCTGTTTCTCTTTAGAGAGGGATGGGACAAATGACAGCGGCCTAAGTGCACTTCAGTCCTCTTGAATGTACTAGATAAGGGGTCTGAAGCTTAGCACAGTGCCACAGCCCCTGGAAGCAGGGAAGGCGACCACAGTCCCCTCAGATCAGTAAGAATGTCAGTTACAATCATGGTTGCACCTTTAATCCCAGCACTTGGGAGGCAGAGGCTGGAGGATCTCTGTGAGTTCGAGGCCAGCCTGGGCTATAAAGCGAGTCCAGAACAGCCAAGGCTACCGAGAGAAACCCTGTCTCAAAAAACCAACAACCGACCAACCATCATGGTTGCAGAGCCCACTGTACCTTGATGTAAAATACCACAATATCTTCTGGCTCCCACAGACATGGTTATCAAAGCCAGAAATCCTCTCAGGTGAAAAAGGCTTTATCCTGGCTGCCAATTTTAATCAAACAGGAGCAGATATGTGTTTATTTTTGAATGAGAAAACACTATCTGAAATTTTCTGCTACCTAAATCCAAGTTACAAGAACAGATTTAACATGAGAGAAAAACTACCTTTCTCCGGAAAGAATATTTCAACCAAGCTTAGCAAGTAGCCAAGAAGAGACTTGATACCCTATGAGAATATATAGGGGGACGTAATCCCCCTCAGGAACAGTCATAGGGGAGGGGAATAATGGGAAAATGGGGGGGGGGAGGAATGGGAGGATACAAGGGATGGGATAAACATTGAGATGTAACAAGAATAAAAAATAAATAAATAAAATATATTTGTTAAGAAAAAAAAAAAAAAAAAAAAAAACAATCCTTCCCTTTTCTCCCTCCACCCCCTTCCTAGTCTCCCCAACTCCCTCTCAAATTCATGGTCTCTTTCAAGCTAGTTTTAAGTAACATTGTAATCTACATGGTTTTGCAAAACATTTTCCTATTTATTAATTCAGTATAGCGACATGAGGACAAAGGGGCTTAGTTCTAGGTCTCCAAGCAAATCATTTTCCCTATACGTCAGTTTGTCTTTTTTGGTTTGGGTTTTCTTGGGGGTTGGGGTGGGGATTGTTTTTCCAAGACAGGGTTTTCCTGTTGGCTGTCCAGGACATGCTTTGCAAAGCAGGTTGGCCTTGAACTCACTGAGATCTGCCTGCCTCTGCCTCCCAAAAGTGCTGGGTTTAAAGGTGTGCGCCACCAAGTCCAGCTCAGTGTGTCTTCTTTTATCTTTCCTCTTTCTCCCTAGTCTGTAGGCCTAAACTTACTCTGGAAGCTAGGCTGTCAGTCACATGCTATATAATGAGACAGAGCAAGGGCCAGCTCTCAGCTCTCTGAATTCTGCAGTTGCCTGTCAGCTTTACTTTCTGCATATTTACAACTTAGGATACAAGACAAAACAGTAGAAGCCTAATGCATCACATAGTTTCAGACACCAAATGCAAAGGTTAGACAGTTGTAACACATGCACAGTTTACAGTGAAGACTACAGAAACGGCTGGGGCTGGAAAGGGAACATCCATGTGTTAAACTTAGGCTCTTTGTAAAAATCACATACAAAACAAAGACCCCACAATCTTGCACTGAATGGCGTCTGTGAATGGCAACATCTGCAAAGCTCTACTGCACACACACAGTTACTATTGACAAGAGGCCGAAACACAGACGTCAAGGGCAGCTGGAGTATTTAGAAACCCTTGAACTTCAAGGAGCCCTCAAAAGAGCAAACAGCTCCCCACTCTCTCCCGCCACACGGAGCAACAACAGAGCCTCAGGCTGCCTGCTCTTCTAAGAGGCACATCCCTTTGAAGTGAGTCTCCAAGGTCTCAACACGACAGAAATTCTGTTCCCTTGCTTACTAAATAAATCAAAGCATGAGTGGCTAACATGGGCACTTCCTAGAAATAGGTCTCCCAGATGCCACCGAACAGCAAGAGGCTAGGGAATTGACGTCGTGAATTGAGTGCATTCTTTGAGCCCCACACGTTCACTTGCAGAACAGATGAGTCTTGTTAGGGACTCCAGGGCTGTTTGTCCTGGAGCCCATGTGGACACCTTTCCCAATCAGATTTTGAGACCTAAAGGAACAGCCTCGTGGCTTGCTCAGAGACTGCACAGACATGCCATTAAATATTTGTTTTTACAATAGAAGGAATGAGTAAACTACAGACCCTGGAGAGTCTGGGCCACATTAAAATTAATTTGAGCTGGAAAGCGACTTTTTTGTCAACATCCTCTGGATTTCTTCCACTCTATTCTCCCATGTTACAAGCTTGGAGGTTCTATGAGACTGTGGTTAAAACTAGGGCTCTGCACAGCTGACAAAGACCCATAAGAACCAGCCCTGTCTCGCTCAACTGGATCAATTGCAGCCTCATAGCAAGGCAGAACAAGGGACGTTCTCCCTCTCTGTAACTCTGACTTTCACTGACAGGACCAGCTTTAGGCAGGAGTTAAGCTGCAGTTGTTGACAAGAGTTAGTGTCACCACCACCCATAGCTTTGTTGCACTGGACACTGGGCTGGTCACTTACGTGACTCCAACAACCCTCGGGTTGATATTTCCATCTCTAGTTGAAGATGTGGAAAGAGGAACTGGAAGTGTTTTTAAGTGGGTCACCAGGTCATGCAGCTGCATTATAACAGAATTAGAATCGAACCCTAGGTGTGACTTGAAAGTCAAAGAGTTTAATTAATGAACATTCTGTTTCCCGAAAGCAACATGCAATCCTGCAGTGACATAAACAATTGTTGAACAGTGGAAAGAGCGCTGGACTAATAACCTTTGACGGCTGAGCCACCTCTCCAGCCTCTGCACTAAGAACTGTATTGTGTGAGCCAAGATCAAGCTGCCATTTCATTGCCCCATCACCATCTGCGCGTTATCCAACTCTGCACTCGGGTCATTCATCTATCAATAGACCATACAGTCCTCACCTTACTACATACACTTGTCATGACTGGCAATTCTGATCTTCCTCGGTGTTCTGTGTCCCATCGCCTGTGGATAAGAGCCCTTGCCAAGAGTTTTAGCAGAGCACAGGCCACCTGGCCAGAGATGTTTCCGTATCTTCTGTGCTCTAGCAACAAGACTAATTATAGCAATGCACAGGAGTGCTATGCACAACCTCTGCATCTTATCTCTATTCCTGACCTTTGCAGATTAGAATGAGGACACAGTGACCTGTTCTAACTGTGCTAGTGTGGCTAGTCCTAGGAAGAGGGGCAGTTTTATAGCTAGGGTTACCAGGTTCATGCGAATAAAGGATGCTCAGTTAAATTCAAGTTGATGATAAGCCCTCATCTTTAGTGTAAGTAGGTCCCAAATAGCATATGATAAAAAAATTATACTAACTGTAAACATCGGACGGGACACCCTTGTACCAGTTACAAATGTTAATATGGGATATTTTTAAAAAAGAGCACATTATTTATCTGTCACTCAAATTTAACTGGGTATCATCTCACATTTTATACTGAGACTAACTGTGGCAATTGAACTGTGCTTCTTTTTTGAGAGTCTCTCCAGTGCTGCAGAGACGCTTCAGTGGTTAAAAGCACTGGCTAGTCTTCCAGAGGAACTGGGTTCTATTTCCAGGCCACATGGTGGCTCGTGACTGTCTGTAACTCCATTTCCAAGGGCTCTATCTGACGTCCTCGTCTGGCCTCCCAGAGCACCCCGCATGCACATAGTGCACACATATGCAGGCAACCCTTATATATACACACAGAATTAAAACTGAGGATCCTGCCTGCTGATTTCATTCAAGCAAAAGAACGAAATTTTATTAGAGCACCTATAATTGAGGGACGCTTTATTGCAGCAGCTTAAATCTGTACTCTAATTTATATACTGAGCAACAACAACGACAACAAAAATAGAGGGTGGTACGACCAGTAGGGCTATTGGGAGTTCTGCTGACAGTCAAAATGTGTTCCTTATCTGTGAAGCCTGACTTCTGGTCATTTGAAAAGCTAGCGGAGACTACAAAGAAAGGAAGAAAATGTCGTGGATTTAGGACTGAGGAGCAGGATATTGGGTAGCAGGGCTCCTGGGGCGGGTGACACCTGCTGCACGGGCGCTGTTTCCCACCCAGGTATTTATTTGACACCAAGCTTACTCTGTATCCTCGGGCTATAAGGATCTTCTATTTTGAAAGCAGGATCTAAAGCACGAAATATCACCTAGGAACAGATAACAGGGTTAGTATTTTTTGCAGTGACCAAAAAGCAAGCTGACACGCAGAACTGAAACAGAGAGGCATACAAACCTCTCCTTCTGTGGAGGGCTCAATGTCGGAATAGCGGGAGTCACAGATGATGTCATCCACTTTCTTCATGGGGCCAGTTGAAATGCCCGGGAATGAACTCTCACAGTCATAGGCGAAGTATCTGTACACGCCCCAAGTCTTCCCAAAGTCAGAAGACCGCTCTATCAGCATGGCAGCTGGACGGAATGTCTAAAAGCAGGAGAAAAGTCGCAGCTGATGTTTTTGATTGCTAATCTGTCCTTTTCAAAAAGTGTCTCTCGTTGTGTGCCTCAAAGCTCACTCCTGTGGTTGGTATTTCAGACTGCGGCTGGGCTGCGAGCACCACATGCTGTTCTGTGGCTGCTGTTCTTACAAGGAAACACTTCTCCCACCCGGTAGATCAGTGAGCTGTTTCTTTTTGGAAGCTGATCATAAACAGGCCTTTGTAGCAAATATATTTTGGCATGTTTAGCCACCATATCCATGACAGAACTAAATGTGAATGCTTGCTCTCTCTCACTTCTTTGTTTAACCATTCAATAGATGTATCAGATAGTGGCTTAAATAACACCCATACGCTACACACAGGCTAATAAGAAATATATCTGGGCATAAAACTTGAGTACAATATCAAAGACCACAGTACAGTCATATGACATATGAAAAACAAGCAGCTCATTCACAACAGCTGAAGATTAGCAATAGCCAACATGCCTACTGACTGGTAAAGAACAAAGTGTGAGGTGGGCGGTGGTAGTGCACGCCTTTAATCCCAGCACTCTGGAGGCAGAGACAGGTGGATCACTGTGAGTTTGAGGCCAGCCTGGTCTACAAAGTGAGTCTAGGACAGCCAAGGCTACCCAGAGAAACCCTGTCTCGAAAAACAAAAAAAAAAAAAAAACAAAAAACAAAAAACAAAACCAAAAAAACCAAAAAACAAAAAAAGAACAAAGAATGATAAATACAATAGAATATTATTCAGCGACAAAAGGAGGCGACTCCAGCTCCTTATAACATAACATAGAAGGACCTTAAAGGCATTGTACTAAGTGAAATAAACCATCTAAATTTTCAAATAATAGGCTGGGCGTGGTGGCACACACTTTTAATCCCACCACTGGGAGGCTGAGGCAGACAGATCTCTTTGAGTTCGAGGCCAGCCTGGTCTACAAAACAAGTCCAGGACTGCTAGGACTACTCAGAGAAACCCTGTCTCGAAAAACAAAAAAGAAAAACAAAACAAAACAAATCAAGCATTATGATTTCACTTATATGAAATACCTAGGATGTTAGGGGGAGACAGAAAGGAATCATGGGAAAGAGAAGTGGGACAACACTCATCAGACATGACATTAAATATGGAAGATGACAAGAAACAGAGAAACCAAAGAAAGATGAAGGTCTCGAACTCCAACAGTTATAACATGGACAGAGAGATATGAAGTCGAAGGTTCCGTTGTGACAGTACAATGTACTGAGTTACATCTGACCTAGTAGATCTTAGTGAGAAAGTAGAGAGGAAAGAATCACAAGGCCCCAAAGCATGGTGGCTGTTGAAAATGACATGGATGAGCCTCTAATGCTCGTCTGGGGCCGGACATGCATGGCACAGCATTCAGCTTTGCAACATAGATGTGGAAGGAGCCGCATTCAATTTCTCCAACAAAGCCAATAGCAAGAGAAAGAGAGGTCAGCACTCCAGGAAAATGCCTGAGAGGCCAGACACAGGAGAAGAGTGGCCGACCGTCACTTTTCCTTCCCTACTATGTGCTCCCGCGTGTATTTCCTCCTCATTAGCCAGTGGCCTCGCAGAAAAGGAAAAGGCAGGGGTGTCAGGGGAACAGGAAAAAGACAAAGCCCTCAAAACATGAAGATGATTTCAGGAGGGTGTGAGGGACAAAGTCAAGTGGAAATAAGAGAGAAAGTAGATGGACTCTAAAAGTAGGCCGTGGGCCGATGCTTCCCGCCCATGAACATGCTGTGTGCACTTTTTAAGAAGAGGAAGTCAGTGCCACGGAGGAAAATTAAAGGAAAGCTCAGTCAACCTAGAAAACAGAACTAAATAAATGTGAATTTCTGAATTAAATAAAACCACCTCTTGGCAGAAGCCCTTGCAGAGGGCTACTGTTGGGAATTGGCACAGTTCCGGGGACCTACATTCTAGCTTCCTGGAGAACCCCGATTGATGGATACAAAGTTACTTTTCCATCTATCCATAGGCAGATGAAAGCAATGATGTAGATGAAGAAGTTTAAAACAGAAAAATTAGAAATGCCTTTGGCCATCTGATCCTGATGTGACAGGTGTGTCGGCCTGGTCAATCCCACGAGGCCAAGCTCCCAACTGGGAAGCCTCCAGAAGGCTTGGGAGGGGCGCACTTAGTCTGATGGCTCTGTATCAAAAGGCAGCAGAGAAGAAACCCACAGAAGCCTGTCCTGGCTGTGCTTCCTTCTCTCTCACTTCTGGAAACTTCTAAATCCCAAGGGCCATTGGCCAGTCATCCAATTTCCTGTGGCGTTAAGCTCCTGGAGACCAGAACAACACACTTCACCTAAAGGACAGAAAGCCCTGGCCCCCCCAGCCCCTGCCCCCCTGCGCCCCAGCCCCTGCCCCCTGGGCCCCTGCTGCCCAGCCCCTGTCCCCCAACCCCCCAGCCCCTGCCCCCCTGTCCCCCAGCCCCTGCCCCCCTGTCCCCCAGCCCCTGCCCCCTTCCAGCTTAGTCATCAACCTTCTCCGGCCCCATATTGCTACACAGGGGCTGCTGAACGCACAACAAACACAATAGACTGGAAACATCTGCCTATAACAAAAACATACTGGCACGTGCACATAAATGAGTTTTTCTGAGTCTAAGAAAACCCAACCCACCTAATAACCAGCCATCTCCAGAGCCAGCTTCGTGGAGAACAAACAATGAGTTCTCCATCTTTGTCCCTGCTTCTGCTTCTTTTTCACTGACAGTGCTTCTGAGGAGATGCGGGTCTTCCTAAGGACTTAGACTTCTAGGCTGTTGTGGGCTCAGCCCTTTCCTGACCCTGGCCTGCGTCCAGTCTAAAGCCTCCTAGCGGCCCTTCCCAGAAAGTAAGGCTGCCTTCTCTCCTCAGTGGTTCTCAAAGCAGCGAGGGCAAAGGGTAGTGGAGTGTGAAAGCAAGTGCGCATATAAAAAGGTGTCCCAGCCGGGGCGTGGTAGCACACGCCTTTTTTTTTTTTTTTTTTAAATTTTTCAAATCATTTTATTAAAGCAATCAGACCCACTCCCCACTGTCACCAAACAGGAATGCACCAACCCAACTCCACTTATGTAAAATTCTAGAAAATGCAGGGTAACTCATAGTAAGAACCACTCAGAGGCTTCCTGAGGCCAGGGCTGGATGGAAAAATTTCCAATCCTCATTAGGAAACATAGGGGAAGGATGGCTATCCTTGTCATGACTAAAGTGAGGGTTTCCATAGGTAAGTATCGTGTTTTAAATGTATCAAGTTGTAGTCGTTAAATAGGTGCAGTTTATCTATATCAATCATTTTGCAATAAGGCTACTGAGCACACGCCTTTAATCCCAACACTCGAGAGGTAGAGTCAGGTGGATCGCTGTGAGTTCAAGGCCAGCCTGGTCTACACTGCAAGTCCAGGACAGCCAAGGCTAAACAAAGAAACCCCTGTCTCAAAAAAAAAAAAAAAAAAAAAAAAAAAAAAAAAAAAAAAAAAGTGTCCCAAGAGCAAGTAAAGCTTCTGAAGTTTGAAAATTTAAAATACTATATAATCCAAAACTTAAAAAAACAAAAACATAACAACAAAAACCCCAGGGTCTGGCTACATACCCTAGTCTAGCCTGGAAGTTGCTATACAGATCAGGCTGGCCTTGAGCTCACTGAGAACCCAACTGCTGGAGTGCGGGGCTTGTGCCACTGTGCCATGTTTCCCGCACTCCACTGAGGAATGTAAACTTTATAGGCAGTATGGAGCCGGAGCCGGAGCCACTTCTGACTTCTCTGTTCTTCCCTCACCACCCTGAGCTTGAAGCAAATGGATGCAGTACTTAAGGAACAAGCCAACGATCCCGCGAAGGCACACTGCTCTCAGACTGTTTCATCCACCAAGAGTGGGTTTCCTCTCTCTCCCCTCTGAAACCTTTCTCATCTCTCCTGGCCCAGGTCAAGGGCAGTCCTGGTCCTGCCCGCCACCCCCAGGTCAAGGACAGTGCTGGTCATTCCCTCCCCCACCACCGCCATAGGCAGTCCTGGTCCTGCCCCCTCTCCCCCAGGTCAAGAGCAATCCTGTTGTTTGTTGTGTCCCTGTCAGTCTGTCCCCCATCTGTCATGTTTGTTGTCCCTGAAGGAAGCTGCTAAGCAGGAAGATAAACAACTCAAAACAGCTTCAGAAAGTCCCTGAAACTGACCAGATTCTCTAGGCCTCAATAAAAGCTGAGAATCCCTCTCAGAGGGAAGAAGCCAAGCTGAAAGAAAAGCTCTCAGACAAGACCAGCTGCCAGACCAGCAGAAGTTAGCTGAGCTGCCTGGGTTTAGATTAATGGAAGCATCTGGAAACTGCCACCCTCCAACCTGTTGAACTGCCTGTAGACCGACCATGTGGTGTGTGCGCTCCAGGTTTCCTAGCTCGTGAGTTGTTACCTATGCAGCTGTCTGCTGTCTCTGCTCCTGTTAACTGGTAATTGTTACTTCATTCTATAACTCCAATAAAACACATTGGTTCATCAAGCTCAACTTTGGTAGCATCCGTATTTTGGTCTGTAGTGGGTCCCCTACAGGGGATGCGCAGATGAGTGTGTTTTTGTCTCCCCAGTTGAAGTTCTGTCACAATACAAGCATGCTAGTGTTAATGTCACCATTTTCTGTTAACGTATGATGAAGGGACTCTAGTGTGCCAAGCATGGCTCTGGCAGGCCTTGCCCTTCCCCCATTCCCTCTGCCTTGCAAAACTATTAAGATTGCATTCCTAAAGCCAGACCCCAAGGTCCATTCCTTTATTTGGCCACTTCCTCCTCCTGAGGAGGACAAAAAGGTCCAGCTATCAAAAGTATTGAAGTCAAGCAATCAAAAACCCTTTTGGCTACCTAATTAACATGCCCAATTAAACACCTTATCCTAACATGGGGCTTCCCCTTCTACCTTTATAAATTGCCATTTGCCTATGGGCCACACCTATCTCCTCTCTATCTAGAGATAGTCCTTTGTCCCTTCGGGACAAATATCCCTGTCCCTTTTCCCTTGTCCTCTACCTCCTGTCTTTGTCTTTTATTCTCTGCCCTTTGTCCCCCTGGGGAAAATAAATCTTCTTTTTGCTGAGAACTTGGTCTTCGGGGTCCTGAACCAAACCCAATCCCTTCATAGAGCATTTACAGAAAGTGTCACGTTCCCAAATATGCCAGCTCAGGAAGATGCCCCCTGCTCCCGGAGCACCGGGGCACCCATGCCACCTTATGATACAGCCATTTTCCTTCTCAATTTACAGCGACTAAGCCAAAGTTCCAGCCAGGACATAAGGCAGGAAGGGGCTGAACAAATTCACACCCAACTCTACCCCTACACCCTACCCCATGGGTTCTGCTGTCTCACAGAAGCTTGAACCTGAAGGACGAACCTCCCTTCCGCTGAAGTGAACGCGTCTCACTGCCTTTCTCAGCCTAACCTTTAGCACCTAGGTGTAGAATAACATTTCATCTCTGGCTCACTGTAGTCCCTTGAATTCGACCACAGAATATGGACTCAAAGGACTTTGGACATAAATGAACTCAGAGCCATCATGTATGCGAAGCAGATGTTCTCTCAAAAGTAAGACAGTGCCACAAACATCAATGAAGAGGACTATGGCTATCTTAAAGGTCATGCAGCATGAAGATGAGATCCTCAGGTGAGGCTGAGCTTGAATGTAACCACTAAGGCTGAGTGTGACTCATGAAAGGATAAAGTTGGCAGCAAGGGGTCCTGATAAGCTAGTAATAGCCCTTATCCAACCACTTTCAGTATTAGGTGTCACCATTAACCTTCCTGCCCCAGCAGTCACAGTGGGTCATTTGGGGGACAGGAAAGGGGTGAGGTGCACAGGCCTGGGAACCACGGACCGGATGCCCCTGCTAGCTACTTTCTGACTGCGACACCTGCCCTTGTTCCTTGGCTTCTCAGACTTGAGGACCAGACAGAAGTGAGACTTGCGTGGCTCCTTGCCAACGAGGTAAACTGATCCCCGGCCGCTTTTTCCTAACCTATGAGGATGCCAATGAGGCCCCCAACTCCACCTGAAAACTACTCAGAAGTGATTTCAATCTGGGGAGCAGTAAGTCAGTTATGAGTGTTGTATGTGCCAATGTGTGCTTTAAGCCATGTGAAGCCTGTCATTTCCAGGCGGCAGCCGCTTAGGAAACAAAGGCACTTTGTACAGTGGCATGCCCTAGTCCTACAGTCATTTTACATCTTGAAAAGAGAAAAAAAAAAAAATCTGCCTTTAGGAAGGCATGTGTGCTTCTTTGGGAACTGTAAAACTCCTCCCACAATGTTTGCAAAATCTTGGAACCTAAGATTTAAGACATACTTCCTCTTCAGTTACCAAATTCAGCATTAAAGCATAAACATGAAGGATCAGAGATGCGCTCTGCAAATGTCTTACTGTGGTTTGGGCGGGAGCCCAACACTGCCTTTCTCTATGGGAGAAATAAATCTCTAATTAAACGTTTATAGATGAATTACCTTGGGATGGAGGCACTACTTACTGACATGAAGACAGTATGTGTGAAGGGTAGTTATTCACGTCCCTGTTTTAAAAGCTCCTCAATTACCCCCAATGTATAACAACAATAACATTTAAGTTGTCCTTTAGGCCAACTCCCAATAAACACTGTTTCTGAATGTGGAAATCACAGTGCTCTGGGGCCTGCATGTGGGAAAGGCAGGGGCTGCTTACCTTGAAAGTCATTATGAGATGAGTGAAATGGAATTCCGCTTCCAAATCCAGTTGGATAGTTACATTCTCCACACCTACAGGTTTTTAAAGCAATAAAGGAAATGGTGAGACCAGTGGGGGAATGTCTCTGAACAGCTGACCCTCAGTCTTTAAGCTCCTCCAACAAATCTCCCCTGTGTCTTAAAGCTGGAGTTGAAGCTACTAATGGGGTCCTTTGTACTTGTGTTAGCAGTGCGGTGCAAGTCAGAGCGATTCTTTAGTGTTCCGTAAGTCACTCCAGAGTTCCGCTTACTGGATTTGTTCACTGCTCCAAACACAGGGCAGAAGGCCCTTCAATGAATGGTTAGGAAGCCATAACCGCTACCCCAACCCTCTAAGCCAAATGCCCCCCACCCCAAACACACACTTCCAGTGCACAGTAGGGGGGTCAGTTTGCAGAGACACAGCAGAAACATAAATACTACTTTCTTCCCTAAGTGACAGCAAAGAAAGCAGGTGAGCGTCACATATGTTAGTACATGTCAGCTCAGAAAAACTCATTCTTGATGGAAGCTACCTTTGGCTGCGTGTCTATGCCTCAAAAACAACACCAAGAGGCAAAAAAACAGTCAGATAAATAAACCTGTCCCTGAACAAACACAAACCTCTTCCCTTGGTTGGGGGGTGGAGGGGAGATGGGAGTGGGGGTGGGGAGCCTGAACAAACAAGCTAGCCTCTATACGAAGCATAGTGCCCTGAGGGTCAGAGACCCACTCGAACACACTAAAAAAGCCACTGGCATTCCAGGGATAAGAAGTGCCTCCCTCAAGGCCCTAGAGACCTCTGAGATTGCCCCCTGCTGGGTTCAGAGGACTGTTCTGTAGTCCCAGGAAGAAGATGCCTTCAGGGTCCATCCTCCCAAGCAATGAAGTCTTAAACACAGGAAGACAGGAATGTGTCAGAATGAATCATGTTACAGCTGGTATATTTTCAGGAAGTCAGCGGGACCTTTTGAAATAAACTCGCCTGCTGGAAAATGGCCAAGTCGACCGAGGGGGAAAAGTGGTCACTGGAACGGATGTGAGTTAGTTGGAATGTTAAAGAAAAACACCATAATCATAGCAATGAGCCTTATCTAATTCACTGGAAAGAACCATCTTACAGAACTACCCTGGGCACTTTGAGTGAAATATTAGCTAAGCAACTCTATGTACATTTCTCCTCTTCGAGGCTTTGAAAACCTGTGATATTTGTGCAGAATTAAGAGATAACGAAATGATGTAAAGTACAAAGGAAGATCCATAACAAAAGGACTCTCACAGCGCATGGATCCCTAAAGCCCATTTCATTCAAATCCGCAGCCTGATAAAGTAGGGTGGTCTGGGCTTTTCCTCTTGATATGAGAAGAAAAGAAAAATCAGAAGAGAAGAGAACAAGATTATTTTACATTGTATCTGATTTGTCAGCTCCGAGAACAGATCCCCTGGGCAAAGTGAGTTAAGGCACTGTGCATTCCAGGCCAGTCCCTGAACCTGCGCATTTAAGATGCAACCTCACCCGTTAACCACTCAGCTCCCGCAGAACACACAGAACGGAGATAGAGAAAGAGTCTTCCATTGTGAACTATCAGGCAACAGAGATGACGAGGCACAGTAACAATCAGTGACTTTCCAGACACCACGCCCATCTATCTAATCTCATCTCTCTATGACAGAGCTCTCTCAGGCCCCAATGTTTGCAAATCTTTCCAGCATTTGGGATCTTTTGTTGCCCTCAATGCTACCAAAACGAATGAACTCCTGACATCGTTAAGAAAAGCTTTTAGCCACATTAAGAACTATTTTACCATTTCTTAACTAAAATGGGGGGCCGTCCATCTCCCAATGTCCAGGAAGCGTTGTATTTCTACTTCATTGCAGAGGTCGCGCAGAGCATGGGAGGTCAGGAAGAGGTCCTGGACTCTGCTCAGTAAAAGGTTTATGCTGTTTCTGCAGCCCTGTCCTCTGTGACTCAGATGGGTAGAATTTCTTTCACACAGAGCTACCTACCAACCAGTGTATTCCCTTGTAAAAAGTACCCACTCTGACAAGTTAACTATCCATTTTCTGAAGGCTCCTCTCCCTCTCTCTCCCCCACCCCCTCACTCTATATCTATCTCTCTATTTCAAGCAAGTCTGTAACCAATAGAATTCTCAAGACTGACAAGTAAACAAGCAACCTTCCCTAGAAACCAAGTCCTTCTAGAAAACCTGCAATTCATAGCCAGTTACTGAAAGCCATAAAGAAATTTTGCATAGCAGGGATAAATGACAGGTGCTGCGGGCTCCTAAGAACTCTGAAGAGATGCAATGAAAAGATCTAGCTACTTCTAGGTATATGGCCAAGCTTAGGTTCACTCCTGCAAGAACTCCTTCTATAATTTTTAAAAAATTATTTAATGAGGCCAAGCATGCCTCATTACACCTATAATCTCAATACCTAGGAGGGTTTCGAATGTGAAACCCATCTGTGCTTCATACAAAGCAACAGGGTGTTCAAAACAAAATAAAATAAATCTAAGATCTAATATTACATAGTTAACTAACCAATACACCAACCCTACCTTTATTCCCTACATTTCATACAGCTTTGGTTTTATAGCAACATTAACATATTTGATTGATTGATTAGGCTGCATTCCCAACACTGATAACAAGGAGACCTGCTGACAGTCTGCACAGTCGTGTCACAATGCTCGTATCACAAAATCTTCTGTAGTTGGAAAGTGAGGAAAGGGCTGTGAGTTTTTCTTACCCACCCCCTTTCTTGAAAGCTGGTAACAACAACAACAAAAAAAAGGTGCTATGTTCTGTGGAAGGCATGAGGTATGCAGTCTGACTCCTTCCAGCACACACCCACTCCCAGAAGCCCCCTCAGTGTGAGGCCCATGAAAACTCCTTTGGTCTAGCATCAAACAGGACACAAGCTTCAGGAAGGCGTGTCAGATCTGACCAAGCTCCAGACAGTAGTTCCGTCAGGGGCTCTAATCAGAGGCCCAAGACGCCAGTCACAGTCACAGATACCCATACGAACTTCTTCCCACAGCAGTCACGTACCATTTTCGGATTGCCACCAAATCTTAAGGCGGTTTGGAGCAAATGTGGTGACCACATTTTCAATGAGATGGCTGTCAGGGTTGAGGGTCTCATGATAAGGATCTTGGGAATTACACATGAAGCACTTCTTGTCCTCCTAAAAACACAACAGTTTCATGAGTCTATGAACCAATTTCATTTAAAAAAAAAAATCATTAAGGGGGCTGGAGAGGTGGCTCAGTGGTTAGGAGCACTGGCTGCTCTTTCACAGGACCCAGGTTCAATTCTCAGCACCCACATAGCAGCTCACAACTGTCTTTAATTTCAGTTCCAGAGGATCTGACACCCTTATACAGACATACATGTAAGCAAAACACCAATGTACATAAAATAAGAACAAATAAATCATAAAAAAAAATTAAGTACACAGGACAAAAACTAAACAACCCTCTTTAGGAAAGCTGAATGTGGAAAATTACCCAATGAATGCCATATTCCTCACTTTAAAACTTATTGAACTATCTAAAATGCTCTGGAAAATTATTTCCTCCTTTCTTGCAAACTTAAGATCAAGAGTAAAACGGGGCATTGTTTCCATAATCCATGAATTTAATCAAATTTAAGTTTCTAGGCTTAACTTGTTGTTGCTGTTGGTGTTTTGTTTTATTTTTTTCAGACAGGGTTTCTCTATGTAGCCCTGGCTGTCCTGGACTCCTTTGTAGACCAGGCTGGCCTCAAACTCACAGAAATCTGCCTGCCTCCGCCTCCCAGAGTGCTGGGATTACAGGTGTGCACTACCGTACCCCAATTAGGCTTAAATCTTAATCTCAGTTATGTAGTTTACTCAGAAGTAAAACGCAGAAGAGGTATTGTTCAGTTTTTGCTGACATAATGCAAACTGAAAATGAAACAAAAACAAATATAAACAACAACAAAAACCAAACAAACAACAAAACAAAACCAACTCAGTTAGCCTACTTTTCTAAAGCCTACATGAAACAGAAACCATATGAGGCAAAAGTATCCTGAGAGGCCTTGGGAGCCAGAGGGCCACAGTCTTAGTTTCTCCTTTGTCCAAGGTAGGGAGACGATGAGCAGGCTAACCTGAAAACTGCTCAGTACCTGGGGCAGGAAGACCTATGGTGGGATCACTCTAAACTGAGGGTATTTCTGAGAACCTCAAATGGACAGAAACTAGAATGAAGACAGACTTTAGTTTCCATAGAAGTAAATTAATTTCTTGTTTTCTTTTTTCTAAATGGCAGCCACAACCACCTGGGGGTCAGATGGCTTTTCTTCACGCATGTCCCAGTCAACCACAAACAGAATAGTCAAAGACTTCCTTTCCCATATGGAGCTTGGCTCTGTGCCTACATTTTCTAGTGTACAGATTATTTGTACATCTAAAAATATGTTAAGACTGAAGTACCTACAGACAAATACACATCTTATAATCAGAATTTGGTCAAAAGTGATATAACATCAACACAGACTATACTTTTACATTGGTATTTATTTAAAGAACTTCTTGCCAAATTGATGTGAAGTGAGGGGGCACAGGGAGGGGATAGGGGTCCTGGAGCAATCAGGGCAGAGCTGCAAAGGGATCAGGAAGTGCAGTTCTCTGCTTTCATTTTACACCCATCAGCGTTTGAGAACGAGAAGACGGCCTTGAGATGTGAAGGATGCTCTCTACAGCGTTACAGCCAACCATATAAACCAAGGAATTTGGCTTTTCTTGTTTTTTTTTTTTTTTTTTAAAGTGCAGTTTTCACTCTGGACAAAGCTGATCTCAGAATCTGGTGATTCACTGACAGAGCACCCTGACTCTGAAGTAAATGTTAGCAAGACGAGTTTAGATGAAATTGAAATGCTAAGATTAGACAAGGCAACGTTAATTGCCTTCATTAGCTTGTAGTCAAGGAAACTAGTACTGAAGAACAATTACCAGAACTACAAAAAAAAAAAAAAAAAAAGTTTAATTATAGCCTCCCTTCTAATCAGGAGGAAGCAGTCTAGACAGCTCTGTGCAAACCTGGAAGCAAATGAGTGGAATCCGCTTTGCCACACTGTGACTCCATTTTACTACACGTGCTGAGCAAATCGCAGGTCACCCACAAGCGTGGGTGGACTGAGAGGGCTCTGCATGCAAGTTGCCAAGCGTGTGAGACTAACACCTTCTGTTACTGTCAGAGGCCCCACTCCATTTCTAGCCTCTTTTTAATTTTTCCTGGGGAAGGGAGGGTAGGGCAGTGTTTGGGGGGTAGGGGATAGGGGTAAGACTGAGAAAAAAATACTCTCCCTCAGGATACTATATGGTATGGGCTGTTTTTTTTTTTTTTTTTTTTTTTTTTTAACATTAGCTTATATAAATACAACTCGTGAAATCTAAAACTCTGAGTCCACTTTTAGAAGCATATACAGCTCAGAAATTTCATTCTGCTCTTCCACCGTCATGATGCCGGTGACAACCAGGTCATTTCTCACTAAGGAAGGTGTGTCTGTCTGATCCTGACTGACTCATCTTGAAAGGTTTCATGGCTTGGAGCATCCTTATACTCAAGTGAAAGACGGGAAACCCAACACCACGGGATCAGTAGACAAAGAAGAGGTCTGAACCATCTTCAACACACAGTTTCAAAAAGGCTCGAGCAAACACCACCAACAACAA
The DNA here is from genome assembly GCF_903995435.1 of Acomys russatus. Classification (NCBI taxonomy): domain Eukaryota; kingdom Metazoa; phylum Chordata; class Mammalia; order Rodentia; family Muridae; genus Acomys; species Acomys russatus. The sequence continues at coordinate 44,593,692 of NC_067137.1, read as the reverse complement.
AGCAAGACACGCAGGACCCTACAGGGCACAGGACAAAGGGCCAAACTCGCCAGCAGCCCGGGCTTCCCCTACTGATGGTGGTAGGTGGTATAGCAGGAAGTGTTTGGCGGATGCAACTGTGCAAACTGAGATTGGGACGACAGGATGAGCTCCTGCCTAATCCCAGGGCTCTCCACGGGTTCCTTGTACTTCCTATCTGGATTGAGAGCAGGATGTGCAGTCTCCTGGGCATGCCCCTTTGATCGCCAGTTGGAGGAGGAGGAGGGGGAGGAGGAGGGGGAGGAGGAGGAGGACGAGGAGGAGGAGGAGGAGGAGGAGGAGGAGGCAGCCCTCAGTGTGTTCACCAGCATGACCTGGCCTCACCTGTAGGTGGCTGACAATACAGTAAGGCTCTGGTTTGTGCAGTCCGCATGTCGAGGTCACTGAGAGCTTTTGAGCTCGGCCGATGAGAAGGTCGCCCGTGGCAGGGTAGCAGCTGCCTTCAGCGCAGCCATAGCTGAACTCCGGTTCCTGAGCGCACACTTGGGTGCCCCACAGGGCTACAGGAGAGAAGAGCGACAAGGTGAGGTGGGGGGGGGGGGTGGAGGAAGAAAAGCAAGAGACAAGGCAGAGCAAAAGAAAAACAGCAGGAGGGGCAGACTGAGAGGATTCAGAAGAAAGGAGAATACATAGAAAAACACAGTGGAGAGATAAGCACAGAAAAGGCCTGGAAAGCCGGGACAAGGAGAAAAAAGGGCGAGGAAACCCAAACACGCCACTAGGTTTGACCAGCAGTCAGCTGAGCGCATCACTGAGGAAATCCACCCGACTCTTTTGTCTATTCCGATCCGCCCTACCGGAGCAAAGCCTCTGCGCTAAAGGTGGACGATGTGACCAGGCCACTTAGACGTGCCTGGACCAGGGCGCAGTGAGGTTGACCCTGCCACGCGCTGCACACCCGCTTGTGAGAACCCGCGTGCACATGGCAGTGCGCGCATCCTCAGTGTGAGAAATTTGTAGGCGCGGGGTCACAAAAATGTGTGTACGTGCACGCACCAGGGTCACAGGCGATCGCGCCGGGGGGTGGCACTGAGTTTGCCACAGAAGCCGATTCCCTAAGCTAAAGGCGGCTGGTGTGTCTCTGCAGCTCCATAGTGGCTACAGCGCTTCGCCATTCCAGCAAAGCACCCGGCCCAGCTGTTCATGATGCCATCCCGACACAAACAAGGATGGTTAATTAAATCCACATGGCCCCAATCTGTTCCCAGACGAAGCCTGCTTTGGGTCCCGACACTTCTGGGCGTAATGGGTTTTTTCGAGGACCTTCCTCTGCCTGCCCAGCCACGCCAGAGAGACTGCCTTCCGCGGTTGGTTAACATGCTAACTGGTAGAGGGTGGCAAGCCCGGGAGCGATCGCCGGGGAAGCCCGCAGGAGCGGGAGCTCTGCGCGCAGAACTCAGGGGATGCGGGTCCGCGGAGCTCCGCGTGAGCGGTCCCCGGCCACCTCCGACGCGAAAGCGGTGGCAACCGGATCCCATGGCACGTTTTCCAACCGGTCAGTCTCTCTCTCCCGATCCCCCAAGGCTCCCTTCAAAGCAGGGGCAAACCGGTTTGGGGGTTTTCTTCCCTAATGCCTAAGCATGCCCCTCCCCCCAGCCCTTAGCCTGAGTTACCTAGGGCACCGAAGGCGAACACCTGGAGCAGCCCCATGTTCAGCCTCTGCAGCCGAGGGGACGCGGCACGGGGAAAAGGACGCAGCAGGCAAACTGCCTGCCTTTTCTTCGTGTCTTCCTTTCTGGAGAGGTAGAAGGGGAGAAAGGCAAATGTTGAGAGAGAGGAGAGGGGCCCTTCCATTTCCTGCCGCTCCCACGGAAGCGGGGGCTGGGCCCAGGAAGGGGTCAAGTCGCTCAGCTACTTTGTTCTCCCACGGCGGGGCGAGCGTTCTAGCCGCTCCTGGCAGCCCACCGGCCCAAAGAAGGGAATTAGAAAGTTTCGCCTAGGGAGGAACCGAGGGAGGCGCCTCTGCTCATGCGCACACGGAGAGCGGGGACGGAGGGGGCGGGAGGCAGCAAGTTGGCTGGGGGTGGGGGTTGAGGTCTACGTCCCACCTCCCCAGGCGCCTCTTCTGTTTTAAGGCAGACTCTGCAGCCGCTGGAGGACTTTGGTGCTAGAGTTCCTTTGGTGCTAGGTCCACTTCTGGGCGCGCTTCCCGAGCGGGGCCCGTTGGGAAGAGATGGATGGGTTGGGGCGGGTCCTGGAGGTAGGAGTTCAGATCGGCTAGCAAAGGGGTCCGGTAGGACCTACCACAGACTCATACATTTACGTTTGTAAGAAGTGAGTCACGAAGTGTGCCCAAGGCTAGGAACTCTGGCAACTAGAGCTGGGGGTGGAAAGGTGGGTTGGGTTAAGCCCTTAGAAAGAGTGTCGACCTGTCCGGTTCTTAGGCACTTGAGCTTCCATAAGCATCTTTACACCACATCTCAGGATCAAAGCGCCAGAGCTTTGCGTTCCTGCTTCATGTATGGTGTCTTTGTATTTCATAGGAAGGACACGACTGGCACATTCTTTGCGCCCGAATTTATTGAGGACGCACCTATAGTCTCTGCTACCCAGGATGTCACGGCTCTCAATTATCTTCTATTCAAACACACAAGAAATGACAGCCTACGTGAACCAAAGGAATTTCTTCAATACCCTTTTTTCACCTCCCGGTGGAAGGCTTGGCACTGACAGGAAGCTGGAGATTTTTCATGAGACACCCTTCTCCACACTGCAAACAGAATCCAAACGAGGGCTCCAGGGAAGCTTCTTATAGCACTGCATGGTTAAGTGTGTGTGTGTGTGTGTGTGTGTGTGTGTGTGTGTGTGTGTGTGTGTGTGTGTGTGTGTGTGTGTCCCTGTTTTAAAAGGAGAAAGATGTTGGGGATCAAACCCCAAACCTTTCTAAGAGCCCAGTTCCGTTGCCTTAACGCTTTCTTTAATCCCCTTCCTGGAGAAGTGTGCCTGGAAGGAGGGGCGCTTTAGTTAATTGTTAGACCAGTCAGATTTGATTGTTTTCCAGCCATTTCAAGGAAAAGGGATTATGTGGCTGATTGGTCAGTTTTTAACTTAGCTGAAATGAAATTGGGTCTTGGAAAGTTTATAATCATTAGGCCATAGAATAAGCTGCTCTCCGAATTTAGAAATGTGTGTTAATTATTCACCAAATCAGCACCTGCCCTGCTGCGGTTTCTCCAAGATCTGTGCCCTCCGGTGCATGGAATCCTCAAGGGCTGGCTGCACAGTCTGCAGGGCACTAAGAGTACTCTACTATTGAAAGGGATGTCTATAGACATTCAGGAAAAAACTAAAATAAAGTGCAAGCCTCTCTTCTCCTTGCTCAGCTTTCAGAGCCCTGGACCAAAGTTTTGCATTAGTTTTCTTCTACCCAAGTTGCAAGCACCATCCAGCTCCTTTGCTGCACTGGCAGGCAAGTCCTCCCAGCCACCTGCCCCATCAATGTCCTCTCTCTTTGTAAAAGTATTAGTCACCTTCAGCACTCCTCAAGAGCCTGGCTGCTCTCCTGACCACCTCGTTCACACGAGTCAATTTAACATTACTTAAAAAAAAAAAAAAGTTGTATGTGATACATGTGCATGCGTACAGGCTGTCACGTGAGGTCTGGTGTCTTTCTCAGCTTATCTCTCCTTATTTGTTGAGACAGCGTTTCATTGAATCTGGAGCTCACTGATCCCACCTGGCACTTTTCCTCCTCTTATCTCCTAAGAATAACATGTTCACATAAAACCCTGCTGTATCTCTTTCATCTTAATTAGTAGTGAAAGGAGTCCTGACTTTACCTAACACACCTCCTGTCCTCCATACCTTCCTCTCTGCAGCCTGGGCTCTTTCCATCTCACAGCCCCTCTTTCTCCTCACCACAATCCTGCCGGCTTCCGTCGCCACCATAGTTGTTCGCGTGTTCAGCTGAAGGCACTGCAGCGCAGCGCGCTACACATAGCTACGCACACCCTGTGGTCCTCCGTGACCTCTTAGGGCCATTATGCTTCGCATGATGACACCCTTCCTCTTTGAGACTCCTTCAGTCCTGGCTTCTGGGACACAGTTCTGAGTGTTTCTCACTGCATCTGACACGTTTCCATCTATCTCTCTTGACTGACTCTGATCCGTCAAGCACCGGTGTTCCCGATGGTTGTACTGTCATCGTTGTTTCCCCTCCACACACATTCATTCGCATGCAAGGGCTCCACCAACTGCCCTTGTCTTCCTCTTCTCTGGATCCACATCTGCACCCGTGTCGGACTCAGAATTTTCTAGCAGGCCACCAAGTAGCTCCACTTTTGCTGACGAATAGGTACATAAAATTCATGCAAAACGGGCCTCGTCTTTCCACCCACCCTTAGGACAAGATGAGTTATTTCTCATTTGGATCATTGCTGCTATGTTCACCCCTTACCTCCAGACGGGAGCCCGGGGATAGCCCTGGCATGATGAGCAGGGCACAAGTGTAAAACTATTGTTAATAATGACAGCAACAGCAGAACACTAACCTGGCACAGGGCTCTCTTGAGTGTAACTGTGGAGTGACTTGTCAGTGAAGCCAGCCCAGCTTGTGATCGCGGACACATCTCTTTCAGCTACTCCTTTGACCCAATCGTGAGGTTTTGCTCTGATTTCCTAGCCTCTAGCTGCCATGCCCCACCCTCACCCCTGTCACAATTTCCTCTTTATTTACAATCGAGTCCTGTTGGGACACATAATTAAATAAATAAAAGATGAGCACCACATGTTTGTCATGCTTACTTTGCACTTTATTTTTCGCCTCCACACTGGTTCTCTGGACAGTAGGGGCAGGAGTGCTGGAGTCAGAGAAGAGGGGCACCCTCTTGCCTTGTTCTCAACTCACCCCTTGTCCTTCTTATTTCCAGGACCTGTCCTCTCCGGTCAGCTCCTCCCCAGGACTCCCAGGAGCCCTCAGAGGCTCAGTGTTGAACATATTATTCTTGTGTTCAACAGTTATAGTGTGTATCTGTATGACTGTATTCCTGGGCCCTCTCTGATTACTTAGTTGCACTTCCGCCAGTCCCTCTTCCAACATTAGGCCTGCCACAGCATATATGACACAATGCCGTAACTATGCGCTTATACGCTTATCTCTCCCAGGAGACAATGAGGCAAGTATAACATTCTCCCCACACCACCCCTTCCCCCACCCCTGCACTGACACCGGCTTAGCATACCACCCACTATAGGTACTCAGGAAATAGTTTTTGAATCAAAGCTAAGACTAGTCTCTGTTTCAGAACCAACCTTAATTCACATATGTCTGCCTTCTAGTTACCCAGTATGACTTTGTTTCCAGCTGGAGGTAATCACTACCCAGATGAGTTCGGTTTAGGAATACTTACAAATGTTACACCTGAACAAATTCTTGCAGCTTATTATTCTTATAGAACTTCCTGGATTTCTGAAAACGTGGCAAGCTCAGGAGGAGCAGTTGTCTTGCTAGTAAGCCTGCTCAGGGCTTCCCTCTGCCTGGCAACAGGATCGCTCATGCTGGAGGGCTCTCTGATTTGCAATGGCAGGTGGGATGGCAAATTATTGGCTATTATGTCTCGAAGAATATGGGGCAGTTATCTCCTGGAGGCGTTTATTATTTCCACTTGAAAAACTTCCACCCAGAACCATTTTCAAGGTCATTCTCATTTCACAGTCTTTACATGCCGGGTTTGTGTCTCATTTTACATTCTGATTAACAGTGAGGCCTCAAGGATTTTGCATTCAAGACTTTGATCTTTAGATCGGAAAACCTGACTGTTTACACAAGCTTGTTCTCAAGAAAAGTATTGGATTTTTGCTGCTTTGAAAGCCTCTCTCTCTCTCTCTCTCTCTCACACACACACACACACACACACACACACACACACACACACACACATGCTTTGGTCTGCTTTTAGAAGAAAATAATATGAAAAAAATCATACTTTCTCTGGTTAAGGAGAAAAAACTAACCAACACTGCCTGAACTTAGCTCATTTCAGGAATACCGAATTTCACTTGCAAACCAATTCTTCTTCTAGTGAATTGAAGTTCCTACAACGTCCTTGGTTCCTGAATGCATTACAGGTTTGGAAGGCAGCAGTTGGGTGTCTAGAGACCTTCGTGCATACCCCTTGAACTGTCTTGAATGAGAGCATCTTCCATAAGCTTAGGTATTTGAACACTTGGTCCCCAGTTGATAGCCGTGTTTGGGGGGGGGGGAGGTTAGGAAGTATAGCCTTGCTGGAGGAAATGCATCACTAGGGATGGGCTTTGAGATTTCACAGCCCCGCCCCATTTCCAGACCCCTCTCTCTGCTTCCTGACTGGGTTTGATGTGACTTTTCAGCTTTCCTGATCCTGCTGCCATGTCTGCTGCTTGCTGCATACTTCCCCCTCCCCACCATGGCAAACTCTTAGCCCCCTGGATCTTTAAGCCAAAATAAACGGGTTTTTTTCCTCTGAGTTATATTGGTCATGGTATTTTATCACAGCAACAGAAAAGTAACTACTGTGCCCCTTCTATTCTTTGCAGATCAGTACTCCACAGTTTTGTACTAAATGGCCCTGTCCATGGGAACTCTTTGAAGGCAATGCCTGTATTTTGTCCAACTTTGTATTCCCAGCAGGGAAGGGTTTCTAGTGTATTATAGATATTGAATATCATTTGTTGGATGAATACATAAAATTCAATAGCCTCTCCCGCCCCCCCCCCCCCCCAACTGCTTAGAGATCACACAGGCCCACTACTGTCACCCTCTATCATATGGAAACTGTAGACAGGGGTCATGGCACGCAGTGCCTTAGACTTTATAATAGAACTGTTGTTGTGCTTGTTTAAATCGAGTCTCTATTGCTCTGGTAGCTTCCCTTGGATTGCCTTGAGGGACTAGTCCTCAACCCAAATGTTCCAGTGGTGTTCAGCCATTACCACCTTCCTCCTTCCAGTGATTGGCTCAGAGGTGGCTGTGAAACTCACATTTTCCAGCTACAGTGACTCTGAATTGTGTGTGTGTGTGTGTGTGTGTGTGTGTGTGTGTGTACATTCCTAGAAAGAAACTCTCTCTTAGTTCCTGTAACCTAGAGTGCTGGGGCTGACAGCCTACAATGGTGGAAGCCGCTTGAGCTTGGAGTGAACATAGAAGACAGTGGAAGGTATATCTCACCTTGCTGTGTCATGATTCAGCTGTACTGGAAGCCAGATGTCTTCCCTGAGCTGGTTAGTATTTTTGGAGTATTCCACAGTGAGGAATAAATGTGGTCTTAAGATTTGGGCCGCTTCCTTTCACTCCAACAGAGCACAGTTTACAGTGTCTGAAGCTGCGAGCCTTTACCAACACTTCCCTACCAGTGGTTACTCATCTACAGAGCATTGCAAAGGACGCGCCCCCATGGAGAGTGCCCTGGTCTGGTACTGGATTGCTTTATACCAGTCACTAAAGTGGGCGATAGATCCCATCCAAGCTTTTCAGGCTTTGGGAAGTCTATGTGCCTACTGCATTTCACTTCGCCAAAAGATGGAGAGATCCAGTCCAGAGTAACTTCCTTTTATTTTTATATATTTTTAAATGATTGATTGGTTGGTTGATTAATTCATCTGTGTGAGTGTGTGTGTGTGTGAGTGTGTGTGTGTACGCGCGCACGTGCGCTAGTGCTGGAGCCTGTGTGTTCATGTGCACTCTGGGTTGTAGAGATTAGAAGAGAGTGCTGGTACCCTCTTCTTCCATTCTCCACCTGCTGATTTGAAGCAAGGTAACTCTCTGAACTCAGAGCTGACATTTTTCTTGCTAGGCAGAAAATCGTCAGGTCGTAGCAATCCCCCTGCCTTGGCTTTCCACAGAGCTGAGGTTTCAGGGATGGACTCACGTTAGCTTGCTATGTGGATCCCGGGATCTGAACTCCTGACCTCATGACTGCACGGTAAGCTGAGCCATCTCATCTTCTGTCTATGACAGTGGATTCTGCCTCCTCCCTGGTTAATGTTCTAATCCTGTGTTTAGCAAGAACACCATAGGAACCTTATAAATGGAACAAGCTTCTTCAGTTCACTGTTTATGCTGATTATGGATTGGGGCACCTGGTTACCAAGTTGGCTCTTTAAAAATAAGTCACAGGGACCAGTGCCTGGGGTAGGGCTAGATGGCTGTAAGAATCTCTGTTAAGGAATGTTTAAAAAGTAGATTCATAGCAGGATTAGCGCGAATGTAGGCAGCTAGACACTTAGGACGTAAATACAGCCGTCAATCCTGGCTTCACGCTCTCTGGATTCTGTCTTTGCTTTTATTCATGAGTGATTCACCATGTTTACTGAAAAACATTCTCAGAAGATTCAACGGGCAATTGAGTATTAACTCGGCAGTGGATGCTAAGTTTTACAGAGGAAAAAGAGCAACTTAAAATGATATTGTTTAATGACTTTATCTTTTAAAACAATCCACCTAAAATTCTATTTTAAAGGTCATTTCCAAATTTTTATTCTGTTTTCTTCGACCTGCCTTTCTCAGCTCTGTAAGATGAGAAAACCCAAAAGCCAGAGGAGAAGATACTAAATTTCCTTATTCCCATATTTAAAGTTTTTATTTTTCCTTTACTCTGCTTTTTAATCCAGAGTCTTTTTTGTTTGTTGTTTGTTTGTTTTGGGTTTTTTTTTTTATTGTTTTTTTTTTTTTTTTTTTTTTTGAGGCAGTATTTCTCTGTGTAGCCTTGGTTGTCCTGGAACTCACTTTGTAGACCAGGCTGTCCTTGAACTCACAGAGGTACACCTGCCTCTGCCTCCCAAGTGCTGGAATTACAGACTTGTGTCACTGGGCCAGGCCAGATTCTATCTTTGAAAGGCCAAGGCCAGGCTTTTCATGTGCCCCTGAATCCTCCCCTCCTCCTTACTCCCAGCTACAAGTGCAGAGTGAGTAGTAAGAAATGCAAACAGAATTTTAAAAAAAAAAAAAAAAAAAAAAGCTGCTTATAATTTAAATAAATTGGGTTCAGGGCATGTCTTTGTGCCAGAGGCTCAAAGTGACAGGTTTGTAACCAAGAGAGCAGATTAGACTGCCACAGAGTTCTGGGTTGTTAATTATTACCTGGGGTCATTCAGGAACTGGGTTTCATTAGCAAGATGAACACTCTGCTAAATATGTATGGCTTCTAGCAGAACAGATTTTAGGTTCCAGTCCAGTACTTGTTACCTGGGAAAACAGGATCTTTGCCCCGAGTGTGTCTCTAGAGGGATGGAAGTGTTAGGAGAAGCCATGTCTTTTCTCCGGCATTGCCAGTCCTGTCTCCTCTCCCACCATAGAGTCTGTGGCTCTCTAGGTGAGTTAAGACTCTAACCACAGTTCACCTGAAGGAAAGGGCTAGCCCTCTGGCAAGAGCATTCATTTCCTCACAGGTGCCCTGCTTGTTCCTGCTAAGGCTGCTAATCAGAGTGAGGAGGGCCAGCCCACCCTGAGCTCAGTGGCTGTGTTTTTATCACATCAGAAAACAGTCACTCCCCTGTGTCACTCCAGGATCGGCCTTCTGCTAAGCTAGGATGACATAGGGCATGCTGGGTCTCTTCCCCATAGCTAACACAATACCACCATCCTAGTGAGGGTGGAAGACTCACTGACTTCTAAGTGGTCCTGTTTAGAAATCATGAAGTGTGGTGCCCATAATCTAGTCATCTAGAAAGAGGTTGCCTTCACCCCTCCCTCAAATGGTCATGTCACCTCTGTCTATCTGACCTTTAAGCTTTGGAGGCTCTGCCTACCTGGTTAGTACCTTGGGTCTACTATAAAGAAGACCAGACTTACTTTAGTTTATTATTGTCAAAATAAACAAAGGCTCAAGTTTAAAATAATAAGAAAGTAATTTTTTTCTGGGGAGGGAATGGTTTTTGAGACAGAGTTTCTCTCTGTAATAGGCCTGGCTGTCCTTGAACTCACTTTGTAGACAGGCTGGCCTCGAACTCACTGAGATCTTCCTGCCTCTGCCTCCCAAGTTCTGGAATTAAAGGCATGTGCCACCACCACCTGGCTAAATTTTTTTCAGTGCTAGCGATCAAATCTAGAATTTCATGCATGTTAGGCAAAGACACTACTAGTGAACTAAAACTATACGGGTATGTATGTATATATATATATATATTTTTTTTTTTTTGAATTTTAAAAATTTTTTTTAGTTTTAGTTTTTTGAGACAGGGTTTCTCTGCATAGCCTTGCCTGTCCTGGACTCACTTTGTAGACCAGGCTGGCCTTGAACTCACAGCAATCCACCTGCCTCTGCCTCCTGAATTCTGGGATTAAAGGTGTGCGCCACCACCGCCCGGCTTATACAGGTATATTTTAAAAATGATAAAAAAGACACATTAAGTGATGGGGCTTTTACGTTGTATTTTTGTTTTTAGGCAAGGGGAATGTATTTGTCTGAACTGGTAAAAATCAAAGAAAAATTCTAACAAGAAAGTCTGTTTTGAGGGAAAATATCTGTTATACTTTGAGGAAAGTGGGCTGAAGTGCTAAGTTTGGGCTGTTACTCTGAAATAAAAAACCAAAGGCCCACAGAATTAAAATGCACCCGGCAGTGAGCCACGCCCTCACACCCATGTACTCTGCTCTCTTATCTGTGACGCAGTACAAAGGTCAGATTCCTTCATCAGTATGCAGGCCATTGAAATCTGGCCTTAATCTCTTTGGTCTCCACATTCCCTATCTATCAGTCTCCTGGCCCACCCCGCTGCAGCTTCCATCTTCTACAAGAAGTGATCATGGCCTGCGAAGCTGGAACCCTGCATTTGCCTCTTTTAATGCCTTCACCCTAAAATGCCTTCTTTCTTGTCAAGCCAGGTTTTCCTTATGTCCGCAGCCAGGCTATTGCTAATGGCTGTTCACACGGACACGGAGGACCTTCTCAATCCTACCCCAGGCATCATAAGGACCTGGTCACGTGCTAATTGGAGAGAAACCTCCGTGGGGACAGTTCTAAAACAGATGAACCATAAATCTGGGCATCTTAACTTCCATTATTCACTGTGTTGTCCCTGGCACTAGCACAGAACGCAGCACACCATGGCTGTGCAGTGAGTGCCTGCTAGCTTAACAGATATTGTGTGAATACAGTTTTTCTGAGCGTTTATATTTTAAGTGCCCTAGGGCATCTTGGCATAGCCAGTACTGCACACAGAGTGGCCACCAGACAGATGCTCATCAGATCTTGGTTAAGAGCTTTTGAGATGAAGAAATGCCTGGCACTATACCCCTTGAGCTTTTGGAGAAGTCATTGACAGATGAGTCTTTTGCCAGAAGACATCATGGCAGTACACATGAACACTTTCAAGTGCATAGAAAATACTTACTTCATGTAGAAGGACATACAACAGGCAAGTAGTTTGCTCTGGTTTAGATACATGAGACGCTAATGTATAAACTTTGAGTTCAACGTAAGTGTGTACAGTGAGTGACTGCTCGGCACTGTAACAAACAGAATATAATCTCCATGAAAGCTACTAAGAAGTAACCCTACTGGTCCTGTGAGAAGCCCAAGTGGCAGCAGGCTAATGGTAAGTCTATGTATGTCCCCAGGCCTTGGCTGCTTTATCTGTAAAGAGGTTCCTGAGGACAATAGTGTAAACACTATCAGCAAGATTAAACTCTTGTTTCTCTGGAAGGCAATCTGAAATGCATAACAATTTAAAACACTTTAGATCTGATTGGGAAAATGCACCAGATTATGCCTACAGCATTATTTCAGTACAGAAAAGCTGGGAATAATACAAAATGTCTATCACTAGTGGCTCATATCAATAGCTAAGCAGTAGTATACTCAATAGTTGCCTAGAAGTACGGGGCCTATTTCTTTAAGAGGAGAAATAGATTTAAATGGGGAAAAGCCTCAATTCATGATGGATTAAAAATAACCATCCATGGGGTTGGAGAGGTGGGTCTGCAGTCAAGAGTACTTACCGCTTTTCCAAAAGACCCAAGTTTTGTTCCCAGCATTAAATGTAACTCGAGAAGACCTCACGCCCTCTTCTGGCATCCACAGGTACCCACATACAGGTGCCATATAGAGACATAGACACATAAAAGACAAAACAAAACAAAACAAAACAAAAACATTAAAAAAAAAAAAAAGCCTTTATAAAGAACTACCCCAAAATTTGCTATGTAGCTCCCAAATGTTAAACAATAGCTGCTTATTTTTCCCAACTTCATGAATTTTTTTCTTTGCAGTGAAAATGTTCTAATGATGTATTATTTCCAAATTAGAGCAGTTTCCTCTAGTGTTGTCTCAGAAATGACCATTTATATTTAGAAGTGAGGTGGACTTTGACAGACTTTGAGCTATTGAGAGAGCTTACTTATGAGAGAAAAATCTGTCTTCTGGCCAGAAAAAAAGTTAAAGAAGAAATCAAGCTTGCTGATGTTCCTTTAAAAAGGGATAGAACTAGCTGGGCGTGGTGGTGCACACCTTTAATCCTAGCACTTGGGAGGCAGAGGCAGGCAGATCTCTGTGAGTTTGAGGCCAGCCTGTTCTACAAAGAGAGTCCAGGACAGCAGCCAGAGTGACACAGAGAAACCCTGTCTTGAAACAAACAAACAAACAAAAAACAAATCCTAGTACTGTCAGGTGTGGTGGTGCATGCTTTTAATCCCAGCACCAGGGAGGCAGAGGCAGCCAGATCTGGGGAGTCAAGGCCAACCTGGTCTACAAAGGGGGTTCCAGGACAGCCAAGGCCTCAGGGAGAAACCCTGTCTCAAACAACAACAACAACAACAAAAAGCAAAAACAAAAACACAAACAAAAAACCCACTAGCATTTTTTATTTAAGTCTGAGTTTGAGTATAGGGGTGTTATGGTCTATTTTGGTTTGAATGCAATGTTCCAAGTACCTATGATTAATTTTTGATAACTAAATTTTTCACCTTTACATTTCAGTCAAAATACAGGAAGTTGTATTTATAGCAGAGACAGATTTTTTTTCCTGCTTTGAGAAATGTGTTAATGCAAATATTCAAATCTTTCCCATTGTTTGCATATTAGTATTGCTCCCAACACTAGCATTAGTACTAAGATGGGTTAATAGGTTTTCTGTTTTGCTTAGGAAATAAAGTTTAGAAACCTCTGTGCTTTTCTATACATCTGTTCTATAGCCTGTACCATGGCCATCTGTGCAGTGGGAGATTACAACCAAGGAAGCTTGATTATTCTAAACAGCCAGTCTGGGGCTAGGGCTGTAGCTCAGTGGTTGAGCACTTGCTTGGCATGCATGAGGCTGTGGGTTCAATCCCCAACATGACAAAATACACATATGCACAAACCCCTAAACCTAGGTCAATCATGCCTAAGGAGACTGATATTTTAAGATTATAAGAAATGTTAAGTTCTTATTTCCAGTGAAGCAACTGTGCCCCTAATCCTGCCTACTCTGTCTTCTCCATTCATGCCTTGCCTTCCTTAGATGAGTCATATGCAGCCAGACCAGCACAAAGCTGACCCTGGGCGTCATAAAGAGCCCCAGCTGTTTTATCTCTAGATGCAGAATGTTTACACAGCTTTCCCCAGCTTTGAGTTTCTTCCCATGGCACGAATCTCTGGAATTCCCAAACACTGGCTTGGTTGTCAGATTTACAGGCTCCATTTAACTTCTATTTCTAATTATTCCCAGGGAGTTCAAAAGAAAGGAATACCTTTTTGTTGGCTCAATAAACTGAGACTCAGGAGTTCAATTCTTTCACAGAGCCATAATCTAGATTCCTGTTTGGGTTTTAGAAAGTCCTAGAGATTTGTCATACATGATACAGAGCTGCTGTCTTTTTTGTTTGTTTGTTTGTTTTTCAAGACAGGGTTTCTCTATGCAGCTCTGGCTGTCCTGGAACTAGGTCTATAGACTAGACTGGCCTCGAAGCCACAGAGATCCACTTGCCTCTGCCTCTGAAGTCTGGGCCAGAGCTATTGTTGTTGGTTTTTGTTTGTTTGTTTGTTTTTTGAGACAGGGTTTCGGTTTCTTTGTGTAGCCTTGGCTGTCCCGGACTCGCTCTGTAGTCCAGGCTGGCCTCGAACTCACAGTGATCCACCTGCCTCTGCTGGGACTAAAGGTGTGCGCCACCATGCCTGGTCAGAGCTACTGTTCTTAACCAAGTACTTTTCTTAGTAATTGTGTGTGTGAGTGTTTGTGTATGTGTAGTTTTCCTGCATAATCAAATAGATCTTATTGCATAAATACGTTCTGTAACATAAAACTTGATACTTACAATTTTTCCCTCTTTGTTAGTCCCTGCCCCCCCCCCCCCCCCACCCCAGGCAGGGTTTCTTTGTGTAACAGTCCTGGCTGTCCTGGACTCACTTTTGTAGACCAGGCTGCGATCCACCTGCCTCTGCCTCCCGAGTGCTGGGATTAAAGGCGTGTACCACCATGCCCGGCTCTTTGTTAGTTTTAAATGAAAGTTTGTGTTTTAAAACAACATGGAATGTTTTAAGGAATCTTAAAAGAATTATGTCAAATATGTTAATAACTGAAATTGTATATATGTTTGCCCAGATTCCTATTCTCAAATGGCATACTGATCCCAAAAGATTATACAATTTTATTAAATTACATTTCAAAGATAAAGTATTTCTGTTTGGTTAGCTGATGTGCTGTTTCTTGTTTTTGAGATGACTCAGTGGTAAAGAGTGCTTGCAGGCTGGAGAGATGGCACAGAGGTTGAGAGCACTGACTGCTCTTCCAGAAATCCTGAGTTCAGTTCCCAGCAACCACATGGTGGCTTGTAACCATCTGATGCCCTCTTCTGGCCTCCAGATGTACATGCAGGCAGAACACTCTATACATAGTAAATAAATAAATAAATAAATAAATAAATAAATAAATCTTTATATAAAAAAGAAAGAAAAACAGAATTGCTTGCTGCTCTTCAGGAGGGCCTGAGTTTGGTTCCCAAACTCATGTCAGGTTTCTTCACAAGCACCTGTAACTCCAGGTCTAGGGTACTCAACTCTTCTGACACAAACACACACACACACACACACGCACACGCACACGCACACGCACACGCACGCACACACACACACACACACACACGCACACACACACACGCACATACACACACACACACACACGAATTACTTTCTGTGAAGCTTATCACATTCTAAACAAATGTCTAGAATATTTGTTATAACCAGTCATTTAAATGAAGACATCAGTCACTTTAAGAAAATAATGTGTGATATGTTTGTGGGTCCATTTACTAGAGGCTAAGACCAGTTAAAAGCTCACTTTGTCAAGTGAAGGAGTGGTGGCAAACACCTTTAATCCCAGCACTTGAGAGGTAGAGGCAGGCAGATCTCTGTGAGTTCGAGGACAGCTTGGTCTACAGAGAGCTGTTACATAGAGAAACCCTGTCTCAAAAAACAAAAACAAAAATGAAAAAGCTCAGGTTGTCTTGAAAGAAAGACTACAGTGGGAGACCTGGAAGGTGACTCAGCAAGTAAAAGCACTTGCCTCATAAACCTGGTGACCACAGTTCAGTCCCTGGAGCCCACAGGTTCCTCTCTTATAGGTGCACCCTGACATATGTGCTCTCACACACATTAGGCACAGACACACATGTAGTAATAATAATAATAATAATAATAATAATAATAATAATAATAATAATAATAATAGAGAAAGGAAGGAAAGAGAAGGAATGCAGTAGTGGGAGAAGCAGGGACAGCATCATCCTCATGGCTGCCACCTGGCTCCTTCCTCTAAGTCTGCCCAGCTGCATGTAGTAGTTCACATTTTCCACATCAAAAATAACTTTTCCTGGTAGATTTTTTTTAAAAAATATTTTTCATTTTTACGTGTATGGACATTTTGCCTTCATGTATGTGTCTTAGCTGATGTCCCATTACTGTGAAGAGACACTATGACCACGGCCACTTCTATGAAGAAAAGCATTTAACTGGAGCTGGCTTACAGTTCAGAGGTTTAGTCCATTGTCGTCGTGCAAGAAAGCATGGCAGACATGGCGCTGGAAGAGGAGGATCAGCAGGCAGTAGGGTGAGAGAGAGCACTGGACCTGACTTGAGCACTTAAAACTCCAAACCACCCCCAGTGATACACTTCCACCAACAAGTCCACATCTACTGCAACAAGGCCACATGTTCCAATCTTGTTAAATAATGCCACTCCCTATGAGCCGATGGGGGCCAGTTTTTTCAAACCATCACATGTATGTACGTGTTCCATGTGCATGCCCGATGACTGGGGAGGCTGGGAGAGGACACGAGCCACAGACAGTTGTGAGTGACCATGCGGATGCTGAGAACCAAACCTGGGTCTTCTGCAAGAACAGCCAGTGTTCTCAACGGCAAGCCATCTCTCTAGCATTTTTAAATGTTCTTTCCCCTATACTGTGAATATTTTGTGAGCTAAAAATCTTAGTCTTCACTTAATAGGAGGCTGAACGGCACATGAAGACTGGTTTTATACCCAGCACCACAAAGGAGGGGAAAAAAAGAAATAGCACTAAAGATTAGATTTTTTTTTCTGAGACAGGGTTTCTCTGGGTTAGCTTTGGCTGTCCTAGGCTCACTTTGTAGACCAGGCTGGCCTTGCACCCACAGAGATCTGCCTGCTCTGCCTCGGAGTGCTGGGATTAAAGGTGTGAACCAGCACATCTGTCCAACCTGGGCAGGGTATCTGGAGAGAACTTTGAAATGCAGTGTGTATACTACGCCTCCTTAATCAGTCACTGGTTGAGGAAGAGTAAAACGACAATCCTTCCATTCATTAGCCATTTGCATTTGTGAGGTGGAACCTTAAGACTTGCCTGTTAATCCCAGCATTCAGGAAGCAGACGCAGGTGAGTTTGAGGCCAGCCTGGTCTACAAAGTGAGTCCAGGACAGCTAATGCTACATAGAGAGACCCTGTCTTGAAAAAAAAAAAAAAGACTTGCCTGTTAAGGCCACTACAGAATGTCAGGATACACCAAGACGGGTTCTTAGGGAGCCAGAGCCCCTAGAATGGCTCGCTTACCCCTTTGTGAGTAAAGCAACAGATGACACATAGGCTCAGGTTTTCTCCAGGAGAGAAATGCCAAGTGCAGAAGGTGGGGGGTAGGAGTGCTTTTGTTTTTCTTTTGCTGAGCTGTCCTTATGAGCATGATTCCTGAGAGGCCTTCGATTGCCAGGGTCCCTAAGTTCGTCACTCCCACAAAGCAGCAGAATTAGGGCTGCAAAGAAATTTGGAACTGTACTCAAGTTTGGTTTTTGGTGGAGCGGACAAGAGTGATGTGTCCCCCCATGGGGGATGCACACAGAGGGCTGGGCAAGTCTACAGAGAGGCCAGCATGTTATATTTGTGCATATGTACATTTTACATGAAATCTTATGAATATATATATGTAAATACAAGCCTTCATATTAATAAATGCTGTTAGGTGTGTCCTTTTCTTTTTCTTCGCTGTGTTGGGCAATCTGTTTTCAGGATGGAGGCTGCTGGAATGGACAGGAAAAGCTATCCATCCTTTTGGCTCAATAAACAGCCCAGGAAGTACAGCTGGAGCCTGTCTGAGGCCATGACCTTCCTCAGGGAGCAACCCACACTAATTTATGGTGAAGTGTACTGGAAAACAGCAACAGTGTGTTTAACATACAGAGTTGTGGAGGATGACCCAGTGCTGTGGGAAGAGGCCAGATCTGGGATGCAAAAGGAGAAGAGAGCAAGAGTGAGGAGTTGGGTGAGCAATTTCAAGAAAAACAGTATTGTTGTTATCATCATCATCATCATCACCACCACCACCACCATCATCATCATCATCTTGCAGGTGTATAGTACTTGAAATCCAGCCTAGCACCTGCACATTCTAGGCAAGTACACTGAGTCACATCTTCTACCCCAAGAGAAAGAACATTCATAAATTTATCTGTCTGTCTGTCTGTCTGTCTGTCTGTCTGTCTGTCTGTCAGTCCGTCCGTCCGTCCGTCAGTCCGTCCGTCCGTCTGTCCGTCCGTCTGTCCGTCCGTCCATCTGTCTGTCTATCTTTGCAGTGTTAGGAGCTGAACCTAAGGCTGGTGCTAAGCAAGTGTTCTAATAATGAGCTATATGCTCAATGCTAGAAGAGAAGGTTTTTTTTTTTGTTTGTTTTTTAGTTTTTGGTTTTTCAAGGCACAGTTTCTCTGTGTAACAGCCCTCGCTATCCTGGAACTCACTCTGTAGACCAGGCTGGTCTCGAACTCACAGAGATCCACCTGCCTCTACCTCCCTGAGTGCTGGGATTAAAGGTGTGTGCCACCATGCCCAGCCTGAAAAGAAGATTTTTAATGGCTCCTGTAAGGCATAGCTTCTTAAATTGTGGGTTCTAATCCAATATAGAGTCATGTGATTGAATGTCACTATTACAAAAAAAAAAATTGGCAATCATAAAAGGTTTCTGAATGCCCAGTGATGAAAAATCAATTCACTATCGAACACGTAGTAAACGGAGGTGTTTCTGGCAGTGCCTGTCCATGTTACATCATGCAGCTCTGCTGAGGGCTTGGTTGTGAATATGCAACATGTACCTTTTACAGTGCACACTCTGCAAGGCCAAGGAATGCCTCCTGGAACACCTTGGCACAGATCTGAGACTGATGTACATGTGAAATTACAGTGTTTAAAAAAAACTAGATATACAGGTTTTCTTACGTTTATTTTTGTGTGTAGGAGTTCGCATGCATGCTACAGAGCACAAGTAGAGGTCAAAGGACAGCTTTCAGGATTCAGTTCTCTTTTGGTACCCTGTGCGATCCAGGCATCCAAGTCACTGGGGCTTGATAGCTTTGCAGGCTGAGCCACCTCCACAGCCCCATGCAACAGCTTCTGTCCTTACAGAAGCATGATAGGTTAATTATAGAAATACGTCTCAACAAAAGCAAAGGAAAAAAGAAAGACTGTTGCCATTTTCCTGCCTCATTCTTCAGCATGTGGATATTGATTTGTTCATATTTGGATTGTATTTGCTAGAATGTTCCGTTTTTAACAATTGCTGTTTGACCTGCTACCTTGAATGTCACAGAATATCTTTAAGTGGATTAAGAGAATTTGCAATAAATTCTGAAGTTTTGAAAAAAAATTGAAATGATTTTTCTAGCCATACACTTGCCATTTTATAGTATGAACTTGTGAAAAATGACATTCCCAGAGTTGATGATTATAAATACAAATATTGATGAACTCTGAAAAATGTTGATGCTGACCTATGTCCCCCAGTAGCAAATGCTCAGCCAGCATTTAGCATTTTCCTTGTGTGTGTGTGTGTGTGTGTGTGTGTGTGTGACTGTGTATATGAGTGTGTATGTGTGTGTGTATGTGTGTGTGTGATTGTGAGTAAGTGTGGTGTATGTATCAGTGTGCATTTGTCACAGGGCATGTGCAGAGGTCAAAAGGCAACCTCACCTTCCACCTTGTTTGGGACAGGGTCTCTCTTGTCCATTGGTATGTACACCAGGCCAGCTGACCCTTGACCTTTCTGCAACTCTCCCATCATTGTCCCTCAGCTCAGGACAGGGTTGTGCTGGGACTGTAGATGCCTGCATTATTGTGGTTAGATTTCTATGTGGGTTCTGAAGATCCAAACTCAATCTGTCACACTTGAGTGGCAAGTGCTTTAACCACTGAGCCATCCCTCAAGCTCCCACATAAATACTTTTGCATAAAGAAGTATTATCTTGTTAGTATACATATTTTTGTTTCTAAAAAAATAGTAAAATTATATGCACATGAAAGAATTGTTTTAATATGAAGTTCTTTAAGATTTATTATCAGTAAATGTTTAGTTTTTTTTTTTTTTATAACTATAGATCTGTATTCCTAGGATTTTTTGTTTTGTTTTGTTTTGAGATAGGGTCTCTCTGTGTAGCCTTGGCTGTCTTGGACTCACTTGGAAGACCAGGCTGGCCTCGAACTCACAGCAATCCGCCTGCCTCTGCCCCCCCCCCCAACTACTGGGATTAAAGGTGTGCGCCACCACGCCAGGTTCCAGTCTCCAAATCGTTCAGTGTCCTGGAAAGTTAATCTCCATAAAGACTCCCTCAGGCTTCCTCTACCTCTGCTTCCATGCTCACGTGGCTGAAGGAGTGTGCTGGCAAGAGGTCATACCACTGCTGCTCAGCTCTAGCCCTTTCTGGTGTGCCAGCATTCATATGGCTCGTACCTCCTGGGTCTAGAGATGCTAAAGCACTCCCACTGCACACTGTTCGCCAGTCCCCAAGTTCTTTCATAATCTAAGCGGTTCCAACCTGCAACCAGCAAGATGACTCAGCCCACAGAGACACTTGCTCCCATGTGGTAGGAGGAGAGAGATGACTCATGGAAGTTGGCCTCCCACCACCACAGCATAGTGTAGTACACATACCTCTCCCGCCTCCATGCAATGCACAAATACATAGATATATGCAATGGAAATGTAGAATTAAAAAAAATGCAGAATCTTTTTTTCTCTCCTGTAGGGAGAATTCTGGAGTATTGGTTTCTTTAAAAACACAGAATTAGGGTCGGGCATGGTGGTACACGCCTTTAATCCCAGCACTAGGCAGGCAGAAGCAGGTAGCCAGCTTGGTCTACAAAGTGAGTCCAGGACAGTCAAGGCTACACAGAGAAACCCTGTCTCAAAACAAACAAACAAAACAACCCCTCCCCCTCCCCCCCCAAAAGCTTTGCTGGGCAGTGGTGGTACACGTCTTTAATCCTAGCACCTGGAAGGCAAAGGCAGAGGCTGGTGGATTGCTGTGAGTTCGAGGCCAGCCTGGTCTACAAAGTGACTCCAGGACAGCCAAGGCTACACAGAAAAAACCTGTCTTGAAAAACAAAACAAAACAAAAAAACAACAACAACTAAAAAAAAACCCATGCACGCATAGAATTATGGGGCTGGAGAGATGGCTTAAAGGTTAAGAGCACTGTCTGCTCTTCCAGAGGTCCTGGGTTCAATTCCTAGCAACCACATGGTAGCTCACAACCATCTATAAAGTGATCTGATGCCCTCTTCTGGGCTGCACCTGTACATGCAGGCAGAGTAGTGTATACATAATAAATAAATCTTAAAAAAAAAAAAAAAACCAACACAGAATTATAAGAATATGTTTTTGTTTTAATCCCAGGTGTGGGGATGTCCGCAGCAGATGACTATGATTTGCCTCATGCTCTGGTGGGGATGTGATTTTGCCAGCTGCAAGATAGTTCCTGCGATTGTGTGACATTTGGAATTCTGGGAAATTTTCAGAGAGTACATAAATGCTAGGGCTCTGAAGAGGCATGGTGAGTTGTCGGTTGTGGCTGGTTGCGGGTTTTTTAGTAGTCAGGCACAAAGAAGAAACAAAAAGAAGAAATTACATATCCTCACAACAAAAAGCAAACTTGGCCCAGGGAGGTCGACGCCCCTGGTCAGCCCCTAACAATAACGCTGCCCTTTTCTGACCCATGACTTTATTCAAGGATCTCTTTCCTTTCCTAGCTATCCTTTTTTCTCTCTCAAATATCTAGTGTTAGGAAGGATGAGAGGGAAGAAAAGGAGTGGAGAAGGGTGGAAGAAAGAAGAACCCAGAAAGTAGCAAAGGCCGGTTACACTCTCCCACTCTTATACTCTGAAACCTGGGCTGACGTTAGTGGTTGTCTTGACCAGTGGAAGCTGGGATAATGGTGCTGTTGGGCCTCAGGGGCCAGCTTTGCACCTTCTGTGCTCCTCCTCAGGGGATCATGAACCAGCCATGCTTGGGTTTTAGGTCAGTCCCTGGAGTAACTGGCCCTCTGATCTATCAGCTGATATAGCCGTGTATTCCAGATGGCTTGTGCAGAAGAACAGTCTAGGCAACCCAATGGCAAAGGAGACACAGCTGGCATTTTAAGCCATCACACTTGGGCTGTTGCTATGCAGTGAGTAGCTAACAGGGATGACTCAGTTCTAGGTACCTCGCCCAGAATAATGGCAAGCCCGCTTTGTCTCTTTCTGTCTCCACAGGCTGCTGGCCTGTGGGCATCTGCTTCTAATAGATGTGTGGGTCCTTCTCAAGTGGCAGGATGGGAATGATAGTCAAATTCCTGTTTTACTTTCCTATGTTGTGTTGAGAAAGAGAGAAAAGGAAGTGCGATGTGCTATCTCAGATCCCCAGAGAAGGCTGAGACCCTCAGATGCCCAGGGAGGGCGGTAGCTTAAGGTTCTCTTGCAGCCTAATTTCCTGACTGCAAGTGTCAGTCAGTACAGCTAAACGGAAGCGATTTGCACATGAAGCACAGACGGAAATATGCTTTCCATGTTTTTGTCTCTATAGCACAGACTAAGGTCTCAGGACATCGGAATTGACTTTCATGGTCTTGGCCATACAATGTAACATAATATGCTCCCTGCCCCCGCCTGCTTTCTTGAGGATTTCCTACCGTTTTCTTTGAAAAGTTTTTAGGAAACTGCAGAAAATGATTAAAAAAAAAAAAAAAGTAAAAATCCAGAAGCACTCTGCATTTCAGACAAGTATATAAATATAAGTTCCAGTTTCCACTTCGCCTAAAATAATCAATGAAAATAGCTTGGTATTTCTTGGTGTTTCCCTAATATTGCCCTCACTTATGTTGGATATTCATTTTATCCATGTCATAGCAATGACATAGGTGGCTGTAATTTTTCATTTCATAATAAAGAGGCATTTGGGCTGGAGAGATGGCTCAGAGGTTAGGAGCACTGCCTGCTCTTCCAAAGGTCCTGAGTTCAATTCCCAGCAACCACATGGTAACCATCTATAGTGTGATCTCGTGCCCTCTTCTGGAGTGTAGACGTACATGTACATGCAAGCAAAACACTGTATACTTAATATAAATAAATACATCTTTAAAAAAATAAAGAGACATTTATAATTAAGGAGTCCTGTCTAATTTACTATTTTGATAATTACTCATCTTACAAAAGGATTATTAGTTTTGTTTGGGGGAGACAATAAATATGAGTACAAATAGTACACTGTGCTCATTCTTTGATGTTTTCAAATTTCAAATATTTAGCACTACCCAGAGAAATCATGACTACCTGTGTGGAGAAGAAGATTCTGTCTTCTTCCTTCACATATGTATCAGTGGTGTGTGTGTGTGTGTGTGTATGTGTGTGTGTGCGCGCGCGCACGTGTGTGCAGGTATGTGTGTGTTGGGGTACACATACATGTGAAGGGTAGAGGTGGCTATCAAGTCTCTTCTTTTGTTCCTACCATATTATTTTTTTTTTTTCAACAAGTTCTCTCAGTGAACCTGGAACTTGTGACTGGCCAGGCTACCCACCCCCCACCTGGGGTTGCAGGCAGATGTCCGTGTCTGGCTACTATGTGGATGTTATGGATTTGAGCTCACGTCCTCACGTGTGAGTAAAAGGACACTTGCCTGACTGAAGAAGCCCCACAGCCCTGGTCTCTTTTAGATCATTTACAGTGTATGCTTACTATGCTCTATGCACCTTAGGGTTTTCATTTTGATCAAATCCTTTTTCCAGAAAAATAATTTCTTCTGGATATCTACCTTAGACCTATGTTAGGTGAGTCATGCACAAGGATCTAGATCATTCTAACCTCAAAAGAGAGGTTTTTTTTTTTCCCATAAGAAGAAAAATAAGCATAATAGGCAAGCCCTCAGGGTTCTCACCACCACTGACATGGGTCAGCATGGCCATCTGTTTTGGGACGTTTCCTTGTGTTTTGTTTGTGGGAGTGACAGCCTAGCCTCCCCTTTACTGTGTAGCCAAGGATGACCTGGTACTTCTGATCCTCCTGCGTCTACCATGCACCATACAGCGCGTGTGTTCAGTGCTGGATATTGGGCCGGAGCTTTCTGCATGCTTGGTCAGCCGCCTACTAACTGCACTGCATTTCCAGTCCTTGTCCTGTCCCGGGCTTTGTAATAGGTTCAGCGATGTCTCTGACCTCACAAGCAAAAATACCTTGAGATGTCTCAACTCCAGTTGGGAAGAAAGGACATTTCAAGGAGACCCAAGTGAATTGCAGTTCTGACAAAGCAAGGCAGCTTCTCAGTCGAACCTTCCTAGGTAACCCCATGGAAGACGCTCTTACTTTACAGCTTTTCAAACACAAGGCCAACACACATTGTACTCCTCGGTGACTTATTTGAGGCTAAGTTATGCTAATGATGAATTAAAATTGGCTTAAGTTCTAGGAGAAATATGGGTTTTATGATTTTACTTACTGTCAGATTGGCAGTGTGGATGAAAGAATAGGTACTCATTATCCTCTTCATCTTGTCCTCTGTATCTCCAGCCAGCTTCTCTGAAGCATCTTTGAGCTGTCTCACTCTTTATAAGGTTTTCTTTGTCAGCCCAGAGTGCTTGTCTTATGTTAAAGACCATACTGGTTTCTCAGCTCAGCAAATTCCTGTAACAGAGGCATATTCCCATCATCAGGAAGTACTTATAAAGCTTGCCATATCCACGAAGATTCTCTTGTTCCTTCTAGAAAGAACACAGAGAGAACAGTAGTCCAGAATACAGGTACTCTCTAGTCACTTGTGTTTTCTAAGAGGGCTTTTATGTGTATGCTTTTTAAAAAAAGTTTGAAAAAAATCCAGCTTTAATTAAAGTAAACTTTTTAGGTCTAAAATATAATTTTTTCCCCGGTTTTTCAAGACAGGATTTCTCTGTGTACCCTTGGCTGTCCTGGACTTGTTTTGTAGACTAGGCTGGCCTCAAACTCACAGTGATCCACCTGCCTCTGCCTCCCTAGTTCTGAGATTAAAGGCGTGCACCACCACACCTGGCTCCAAAATATGAATTCTTATTGAATACTGAAGCATCATCGTTGGGGCCCTTCTGGTTGTTTGTGCCTTTCTGGTATTTTATAGTGGGAGATACAGAAGACAGAATGACCTGATCTATGCTTGGCCAATCTCTGGTTCAGTTATGTAAACAGTTGCACATCCAAGATGAAGGAGGAACAAGGAAGATTTAGAAGCAGCAGGGTATGTTATTTGGTTAGCAAACGGTAAGGGAGAAATGTGGGATGGTGGGAGACAAAAAGGAAAGGGGGCTCTGCTGCAAGTGGCTTCTATGGCTGATGACCCAGACTCCAGAAAACGAACAAAGGCTGAGTTGAGTGGGAGGATGGAGCTGGGAAGCAGGTGAGCCGGAAGCCCCTTTCTCAACGTCTGTTCTGTAGCAAATGCTCCCAGCTCCTCAGGCAATGGAAAGTTTACCCAGCGTGTTAGGAATTCAAAGCAAGTGAACAGACCAGTTGTAAAGACCCCAACATTTTCCTTTTGTGTAAGCTACCCTATTCATACAGCCCAACCAAAGCTTTCCCACTAAGAAGGTGAGTTGATAGGTTCTTTCAGCAACCTAAATGAGTGGACACTTTCCACAGGCTGCTAATTAACTCACTTTAATGCTTGTAACTGGATCTCCTCTTAGGTTGGTGACTTTCCTTCACTCTTTTATTATATGCTGGGCATTGAATCAAAGGGCAGGTACACACAATGTACATTAATAACACAAAATGCTAAAGCATGCACATTTCAGGAAAATTTCCGCAGATGAACTGTGTGACCAGGGCCCCATTAAGCATACTAGGACAGGTAGGTGGGAAGGAAACACCCCAACAGGATTTGGTAGGAGGCTGCTGTCTTCCCCTACATGAGATCCTCCATACAGAAGAACCTATGAACATACACCATGGAGTGTGAGTCAGCATATGATGGAGACACACACACACACACACACACACACACACACACACACACACTGTAAAACTGAATTATATATTAATATCAATATTTGAAATATATTTATGTATATATATATATAAGTGCATGAACACATATTTCTAGTTTATTCATTTTGCACCCATTCTATGTATTCACTGTTTGAATAAAGAAGAATGCATTAATTTTCCTATTCTCTATTTGGTCCAGGTAGCACCCACATTTTCTCATATAACAATGGTGAACATCTTATGTTTGATTCTTTCCTTCCACTGACTAAATCTAGAGCTCCTGTTTGTTTTGCAAATCTGGCTGTATCCTATATTTTGTTGAGTGGTTGTACTCTCTATGTTCTTTGGTTCTTAGAGGCTTGGTTCAAGGTCCTTCAGAAGACCTTTGTCATTGACAGGCAGCTGAGGACACTAACCAACAAGGGCCACTTCCTGTGACATTTTTAGTTCAGGTTTAGAGGCTACTTTGGTATTGTGAATCCTAACTCTGAACTCATGTGAGAGCTGTTTTAGTTACTTTTCTACTGTGATGAAACAGCATGACCAAAAGCAGCTTGGGGAGAGAAAGGGTTGTTCAGCTTACACATTCTCAGTCAGAGGAAGCCAAGGCAGGAACTCAAACTTGGCAGGAGCCTGGTGGCAGGAGCTGATGTGGAGGCCATGAAGGAGTGTGGCTTACTGGCTGGTTCTTCATGGCTTACTCAACCTGCTTTCGTACAGCAGCCAGGACCACTGCTCCAGCGGTGGCACTACCTACAATGGGCTGGTCTCTCCCTTATCAACTGTTATTTAAAAAATGCCCTACAGGCTGGCCTACGGCCCGATCTTAGAGAGGCATTTTCTCAATTAAGTTTCCCTCCTCTCAAGATGGCTCAAAAACCAGCCAGCAGAAGAGCCAGCTGTGGATAGCAATTCCTGTGGGAGAGCTGAGTACTGCCTCACTCAGAGGCAAGCTTATTGGCTAGAGAGAGAAACGGGGAAAGAGACTGATTTTGGCAGGTGCCCTCTGCCCGTCAGACGAGAGCTTGCTTAGCTCTCTGGATTCATGCTTGCTGTCATTCTCGCCTCTGGGGAAACTTGTTTCTTATGAACACCCTGTGTAACATTTTTAGTTCTTTTTCTACTGGAGCATTCCTTAAGGTATTGGTCTATCACCTCCTGAGACACGAAAATCCATGCCCTTAGGTGTATGTGGGAGTTCTGCAGCCAGAGATTGAGCGCTGTTTCTGTAAAAGGAGAGGGGGTAAATGTTTTGCACTTGGTAGTCCAGAGAGTCCCTGTTGCTAATCTGGGACATTGCAGCACAAAGCAGCTGCAGGCGACATGGCCCCGGTTACATTGCCCTTGTTCCAGAGTTTGTATCTGGGAAGGGAAAGCTGGGGTCTCCCTCTCCTGCAGCCTCTTCCTACACAATCACTCTCTTTCAGGCTGTGCTGCCTCCTACTCTCTTCCTTACTGCTCTTCTTCTATAAATGACCCCATGACTCTGACCCCTGTAAGGAAAGACATACGACAGGAGATGGAGGATCCATTACACTGTGGAGTTGAGGAGTTAAGCTTTCCTCATCTCATGGTTGAAACAGAGCTTGCCTCTACTGACCTGAGATAACCTTTCACCTTTATTCAGGACAGGCTGCAACAACCTTGCAGCCAGGAGCCCTATGCAGTTCTGCAAAAACACAAATAGTTTTCAGGTTTGTTCTCAACCAGAACTGAGAAGCTCTGTCCACAAATCTACTGTTAAGTAGCTGTGTGACCTGGGACAGTCATGTAACTAACTTCTCTGAAGTCTGATGGTAGCTGATGGTACCACCTAGCACATGCCTCCCTCTCCCCCCTTCCTACGGCATGCTTAGAAGGGTTCTATAGTCCAATAACCTGATGTATATTCCATCAATATCAATATTACAAAATTACTAACATTAATATTGAACATTAAATAGGTGCACAGTCCCACCAAACTCTCACGGTATCCACATTACTATTCCACTAGACAGGGGTGGGGGGTTGGGGGGGCACAAGAGTGATAATATCTTATGCAGGAACAGTTGTGTTTCCCACCTTCAGAATCTATTGCAGGTGAGTTTGGAGACTAAAATACCTGCAGTACCTTCTGCCTTACGTACCTTATCTCAGCAGTCAGCTGGGTGATAGCTGGGTTTGCTTGGCCTCAGTGATTTGCGCTTGCTGCAACCTGCTCAGTGTTTCCTCAAGTCTTAACAGGCCCTCTAAGGCAAGATATTAACATATCAGATTAGATAAATATGCCATTACTCATTTACTTCACCTTGAGAATTCCAGAGACTCAACCAAAAAAACGCTACTGAATTATTTATAGTCAATTTAAATTCCTCTCAAGCAAAGCAAAATGCTGAAGCATTCGCTTTGAGAAATAGGATTGATATGTAAATGCCATTAGCAGTGCACTTACTTATTCGGGACATTCAGATTTCATCAGATACAGGCAGCTTCGCACATAAAAGTCAATTCCTGCACTCTAATTTTCCAAAGGCGTGCAGCATTCTCTAAGTCATATTGGAGTGGAGTGGAGTGGAGTGGAGTGGGGTGGGGTGGGGTGGGGTGGGGTGGGAGGGTGTAGAGGCCTCACAGAGGTGAGAACAGGGGCTGGAGGACCAAAGGGCTGGGCTTTTGCCTGTTTGTTTAGGTTATTCATTGTGGCTGACATTTCAGCAGCTCAGGGGCCCAGGCAGAGGTGGCAGTCCAGAGCATTCCAGTGATACAGGCCATTTTCAGGATGAGCTCGCCTCGACATCCACCAGATCCTTATCTGGGGCCTCAGAACAGCCATGAGCAGCCCACACCCAGTGAGTGGAACCTGAGGTGGACATCTGCAAAGTATTACTAGAAGTGCTCGGGCCAGTGTGGACTTGGCTGAATCTAACCTACCTCCTGGCCACACCCACCCTCTACTCCAGTGTCTTCCTTTTTAAAGTCCAGGAACCTTCTTACGTTCCAGTGAAACCTATTTTCCCACATTATTTCATTTCAGGAACATTCACAGTACAGTAGCATTTACACACACACACATGCACACACACACACAGAGAGAGAGAGAGAGAGAGAAATTGACATTGATTACACAAATAGATGCTTTAGATGTTCAATGTACCAATTATCATAACAAAACGCTGAAGTACACCCAAAATGTAAATAAGGCAAACATTTACCAGTAAAATAGTGATCTGGCCTTTTGGCCTTTAGACTTAACATTATAGTCTCTTCATGATTAAGGTCCCTTCCAGGTAAAGCCTGTTACTGGCTTTTAAATTACCAGTCACATGGTATCTCTACATGGTATTAAAAACATCTCTCAGTGGCCTCCTACACAGAGGTAGCCCATGGGCAGCTTAGTCTTCGCTAGTAAGGGGAGCAGGAGCTGTCTCAGATGTGGACTCTGTTGCCTGCATTTTGATCACTTTCCCCTGGTGGGGCTGCCTTGCCAAGCCTCTGTGGAAGAGGATGCACTAGGTCCTGATGCAACTTGGTGTGCTGGGGTGGGTTGTTTAGGGGGTGGTGGGGTTCCCCTTTCCTGAGAGTAGGGGAGAGGGGGAGAGGGAGGAAGGGACTGGGAGGAGGCTACTATAAGGATGTAAAACGAATAAGTAAATAAATTAACTAAAACTATCTCTCAGCAGCTAACAGCTAATAGCTGTGTCACTTCACTGTGTAGGAAATATGCTTCACTTTAAAGACTAAGACTGAAGGTGTTGGACTTTTTGGGGCATTTAATCTGGTACATTGCATTTGTGTAGTGGGTGATGAGGCAGTGTTGGTGGATCTCATCTCAACTCTACTGAATTTCCATAGCTGGTGGGTGCCTGAGTGTGGTGACACACACTTGTGACTCTAGCACTTGGGAGGCAGAGGATCTCTGAATTCAAGGACATCATGGTCTACATACTGAGTTCTAGACCTGTCAGAGCTACATATTGAGACCCTGTTTCAAACAAACAAACAAACAAACAAAAATGATAAGATAAATAAAAAAGAACCCAGCCTCCTCAGCAGCATACACCACGACTCCCAGCAATTGAGGAAACAGAGGCAGGTAAATCTCTGTGAGTTCAAGGCCAGCCTTGTCTACAAAGTGAGGTCAGGACAGCCAAGGCTACACAGAGAAACCCTGTCTCGAAACAAACAAACAAACAAACAAACAAAGAAACAAACATAGTTAAGGATGTTGCGGTTACCAGCATCTATGTAGCAATAGGAGTCTGACTGTTACCAGCATCTATGTAGCAATAGGAGTCTGACTGTTACCAGCATCTATGTAGCAATAGGACTCTGACTGTTACCAGCATCTATGTAGCAATAGGACTCTGACTGTTACCAGCATCTATGTAGCAATAGGACTCTGACCCACAGAACCCCAAGCTCATCAGAAGCAGGGTAAAAGGAGACAAGAGTTGGTTAATTCTGTTTACCATGATACTCTCTTATTAGCTTCCATTTCTTCTTTTTTCCCACAATTACATTAATTCTTTTTTCTTTTTTTTGGAGACAGAGTTTCTCTGTGTAGCCTTGGCTGTCCTGGACTCCCTTTGTAGACCAGGCTGGCCTCAAACTCACAGCAATTTGCCTGCCTCTGTTTCCTCAATTGCTGGGAGTCGTGGTGTATACTGCTGAGGAGGCTGGGTTCTTTTTTATTTATCTTATCATTTTTGTTTGTTTGTTTTGAAACAGGGTCTCAATATGTAGCTCTGACAGGTCTAGAGAAGAGTTCAGCCTCCCATTTGGACATGCGGCTCCAGCAGGATAGTTCGACAGCATGTGA
Source organism: Acomys russatus (assembly GCF_903995435.1). Lineage (NCBI taxonomy): Eukaryota > Metazoa > Chordata > Mammalia > Rodentia > Muridae > Acomys > Acomys russatus. The sequence goes on along the minus strand of NC_067137.1, from coordinate 44,563,191 downwards.
TAGCAGCCAGGCAAACACTTTTTCTGTTGGCCTCTTAGCAGATGATTTGCCAATAGGAGGCAAGAGTATTAACACGGCAACTGACTTAGCTGCACTGCCCTTTCCCAGGCAGCTTTTGGGCGTCATCTGCTTTGGTGAGCCTCTCTTTGTTTGTCCCATTGTCTTACAGAGCTGCAGAAGTTCCTGTATTTTGTCAAGCTTCTGGGTTAGAATTTCTGATGTTGTGGGAAGGCAGGTGCCAAGCACAGCATCTACAACCGTCTCTGTCTTCTGCAGGCACACCTTCTTCTAAATAAGGAGGTAGGGTTAGGCAACCGTGTTCCCTTAGCTAGCACCACATTTGGCAGCGGAGCGGAGATTAATTATGTCCTTTAAGACCTCTTCACCCCCAATAACTCCTTCTTTCTGTAAGAAAATACTATTTGGTAGAGCAGAATACTTGTTGAACAAATGCACCCCCACTCCCACCCCCTGCCCCAGAAGCATGGAAAACTAAAGGCTTGGAACAAAGCTGTACTCTCCAAAATGCCCTCCAGAGAAGATTGAAGTGCACATCCAAAATCAATTAAAGGGTTTAGATGCCTGACATCTCAGTCTAAACACAATGGAGGAGACACAGACTCACGCATTTTAAGCCGATACAACTCCATTTTGACCACCATGAAAAGGTTTGCAATCTTTGTTCATCTACCAAATTGGGTAACACTTCCTAATGCTATACTCTCCAAAGGCCTCTTCTAAGAAAGCAATTCAACTACTGCGAATAATATAAAAACACTTTCAAATCCAGGTATATCTTGGCTTTTCAGAAAAGTCAAACTGGCCCTGTTTGAGAACTGAAGGAGGTCAGGCAATCAGGGAGTGCTGTAATAGCAGAGTCTCACTTGCTGCTCTTCAGCAACTTACTGACCACTCGCTGTGCACAGCGCACAAAGCTAGCGCACAGGGAAATTTAGACGTGCACCCAGCACTGTATTCTCAGTGGTATAGGGTGGGGGTTGGGAGATATCAGTCATTGTATGCAAATCCTGATCACAGAACAGAAGAGCTCTGTTCCCACTGGAAGGTAAAACACTGCATTTTGGAGAAGGAATACTTCCTTTAGGATTTGAAACAGGCATAGGAACTCAGCCTTGGAAAACAGCCCGTTAAATCCACAGAGCCACAAAGAGTTGCTCTGAGCTGAAGGACTTGTACAAGGCACAGTTCATGGTTTGAGAAACTGCATGGCAGGGCCTGGTGGCACGTACCTGCAATCCCAGGACTCAGGTGACTGAGGCAGGAGGATCACAGGTTCAAGGGAAACCTGGGCTATTGTCTTAGTTCAAGGCCAACCTTGGGCAATTTAGGCAGGTATTGTCGTGAGATTAAAACAGGAGAGAAAGGAAAGCAGTGGAGATATAGCTTAATAGCTTAATGCTTTGCCTGGTGTCTTGTGTGAGGGCCAGGGCTCAATCCCTAGTGTTATGTCAGAGAGAGAAAGAGAGAGAGAGAGAGAGAGAGAGAGAGAGAGAGAGAGAGAGAGACAGAGACAGAGACAGAGACAGAGACAGAGACAGAGACAGAGACAGGAGAGGCAGGGAGGCAGGGAGGCAGGGAGGCAGGCAAGGGAGTGGAGGTCCATCTTTTCAGGAGAACAGCATGTTTAAATGGGTCTGCAAAGGCTGGGAGCAGAGGGCACAAGCTTGTAAGTGATTAGCTTATTTTGCTCAGAAGACAATGGGATCCCAAGATTTAACCTTAATTTGTTGTTATTGTTGCTGCTGTCTGCTTCCTTCCTTCCTTCCTTCCTTCCTTCCTTCCTTCCTTCCTTCTCTCTCTCTCTCTCTCTCTCTCTCTCTCTCTCTCTCTTGTTTTTGAAACAAGGTCTCACTTGGTAGCTCTGCCTGACCTGGAACTCACTATGCCTCCTAAGTGTTGGGATTAAAGGCCTACACTACCCATTTGATTTTGCATTTTGAGATGGAAATCTCTCTGTGTGGCTAAGGTTGGCTTTCAAGTCACAATCGTTTTGCCTCAGCCCCACTCTCCCGTGCTGAGGGTTTTGGCATTTGAGTGATATAATCTGAACATACAACAGATCTTTTATCAAGTCATTTTTACTATAGTTATTTTACTTAACATAAAAGGAATGCTTTATTCTCTAATGTTTCTGAAACTGGTAATAATTTTTTTTGTGAATAACTTAAAACCACATTTTGAACAGTTAGTTCTTTAAATAAATAGTAACTTTTTTCTAATTAAAATGAGTTCTAGTGAAAACTGAACCTAATTGAATCACTCTTTCATCAAACATGTTTTGCATTTAATATAAAATTAGAGATTTAAGTGTTTATACGTAGAACTTTGAGGGACGAGTGACACATGGCTTTGTCAGATTCAGAGAGCAAGGTAGAAATCATGATGGCCATTCCAATGGTCATATCATGCGGGCCAATTAGAGCTAGACGAAAAGGAGAGGCATTGGCATGGAAGGGCACTGTGAGGTATGGAAGGGGCCTGGATGCCCGGTGGCTTGGGACTTTGAGCATACATGCCTAGTTTTAGCAATTGTAATCTGTGCCTTGAACTAAAATAATCTGGTCATAGATTTTTGTTATCAATTCTTCTGGCTCAATCCATTGGACTTTTACTTCAGGACCAATAAGGACCCAGACTCAATAACTGGTGCACTAGAAGGCAAGGAGACTAAGTATGCCTTCTCTTCCATGACCACATGCCACCAGTTTGTGTAATGAGTTTGACAATTTTGATTATTTGCTTTGGTGTTTGAATAGACCTGCACCTGCAGAAATTACTAAAGCACTTCTCAATCCAAACAGTCATGGCATCGGGGGTTTAGCCAACCTCAGTCCTTCAGACTAATTCATTGGCTAATTTTCTTTTGAACAAATAACAGGCCAAGAAGACCGATTCCGTGCCATTCGTTTTAACTGGTTGTTAGTCAGAGCTCGCTTCTGCTTGATTTCTTTTCTGAGAGCTCATATGTATGTGTGCATACACGTGGAGGCCAGAAGATAATGCCAAATGCCACGCATCTTCCTCCGCTTCTTTCAAAATTGCATTTGAAGCAGTCTTTCTCTGATTTGGCTAGACCCGTTGGCCAGTGAACCCAGCACTCTCCCTCTCTCTGTACTCCCAGTGCTAGGGCTTTTTTACACGAGTACTGGGGATCTGATCTCGGGTCTTCATGCTTGTGCGACAGCACTTCACCCATTGAGCCATCTCCGCAGCCCCTGCTTCCTTCATATTGAGAAAATGTGAACTAGAAGATGCTAATGTGAGCCCTAGAAACATTGAAATAGGGAAAAGCACTTGGGCTCTGGGGTCCCTAGCAGGCAAAGAAGCTCCACGGGTCACTGAACTGACTGCAGATTATATGGATACCTCAGATATCAACAGGTCCACACAGAGTGCTAAGTATTGAATGTGAAGATGGCTGTGGGAATGGCGAGGGTGGGGGGCGGGGGCGGGGGCAGGGGAGTCAGTCTTCTCGGGTTTATCTTATCTCCTGATGTACTGAGCCTGCCTGAGGAGCTGATGTGAGGGTTGCCTTTAACTAATAGTTCTCACTGTGAAGCCGTGGCTGGCCTGGGTCTAGCTCTGTAGATTAAAGGTGTGTCCACCACAACAATTGCCCTGAATATATTTTGTCTTTAAAAAATATGGCAAAATTTATCTTCATTTAAAAAGTTACCTAATAAAAAGTTTTTCACTTTTTTGATTAAAATATTCATTTATCATTCTTCGGATTCACTTGTATTTCTGATCTGGACTAAGAAGAAAAAGGAGAGATATATACAGAAATTAAGGAAGTTCAGTGATAATTAAATGTTTGGCTGGGCCAGATAAAGTCTCACCAAAAACTATACAAGTCTTTGTAACCAAACCATAGATTCATTTGAAAGGACTCTTAAAAATGTGATGATTATTTTTTCTCATTATCATGTTTTTCTAATAACACTAATTTGCCTTTAAAGAATAGTTAGTGATCAAAATCGTTACTTGACCACACATTGACCTATTAGCATGCATGAATTTTCCTGATGTAACTCTAAAACACAGGCTTAATGACTAAGTGCTCAATGGTGGCCATTTTTCACAGGGTGACACTAATGTCTTCTGTATAGGTTAAATAGTTACTCTAAACATTCCTCAAATTAAGCAATGCGCTTTCTTTGAAAGCTAACGAGAAAATATTTCTCCTTCCACAAATGAGCTAGAGCTGAGAGGCAGCTGTAGAGAGAAAACCTCACACCTTGTCCTTGGGGGAGGAATTGTGCAACTGATATGCTAGTGACTAGAAGTGCAAAGTCTTAATTGTGTGATTTGGAAAGGGTCGTGGGTTCTTTTCTTGAGGTTCCAACAAATGAGAGGTGGTGAGAGTGAGAAACCATAGGGCAGCATTGCCAAGTTGAGCCTTATTAAATAAATTATTGTGACAGAAGCAGGGCTAATTAGGAGCAAGCAGAATAGGGGAGAGATTGCCTTTTATTTCCCCACACAGCTTTTGTGAAAAGGGATTTAAGTTGTAGCCATTAGCAAGTGATAAAACAACAACTACAAACGCCTTTATATGATTGAAACATGTATGTTAATTTTCTGGAGAGCTGGTCTTAATTCTCTGAAGCAGTTAGGACCAGATAGTGATCAAATGAAGATCCCAAAAACATGCACCCCGAACAGGGATGCTCGGAGTGATACAGGCAGTGCTCAGAGGCCATAGGGTGATGCTTATTCAAACTGACAGAGGCACATGTATATATGGAGATCTTGGGTGTGGGTGGGACAGAGAGAGAGAGAGAGAGAGAGAGAGAGAGAGAGAGACAGGAGAGAACTGAATGACGTCACCTCACAAACACTCTGCATTCTGCACACCATCCTCTGTCACATCAGATTCCTGAGAATTCTCTCAGTCTCTGCTTGGCATTCTTCTGCCTTCTAATCAGGAAAAAAACCACAGCCCATCATTTTGTCAACAGGACAATCTGGCTCTCATTCTTTTCCAGGTGTGCTGATTAAACTGGATTCGGCTAATGCGGACGTCAGCAGTTATCTTTTAATGCAGACAATTTGACACCACGGTCAACTTAGTAAGAAGCCAGCAGCTATCAGGGCTCATTTCAGTGTTGTGAGAAGTCTGTTTTTGAGAAAAAAGCAGCATCGTTTAAATACATCAAGAAATTGAAGACTCTTAACCATTGTGGTCTAAGATGGGGTTTTGCTGCTGCATTCCCAAATAGATCTGACACATAGTAGGAACCCAAGTTCTAGATCTATGTCTGACACACAGTAGGGGCTCAGTGTGGATTTCTGAGCAAGGAAAAAATTACATGTGAAGGCCAAACTAGTTAGCAACATAAAGCTGATATCTTCTAAATAAAAATTTCAACATTTAGTATTGTAGAAATATTTTCCAGCTCAGCTGGCTCATTAGACTCTGGAGTCGGAGTAAGTGGAGTCTCTCTCTCTCTGTCTCTGTCTCTGTCTCTCTGTCTCTCTGTCTCTGTCTCTGTCTCTCTGTCTCTCTGTGTTTCTCTCTTTGTCGCTGTCTCTGTCTGTCTGTCTCTCTCTCTCTCTCTCTCTCTCTCTCTCTCTCTCTCTCTCTCTCTCTCTCTCTCTGTGTATTGACTGTAGTCTTACCCCATTTTCCGACTTTGCTTTCTATCTTTTTCTTGGTACAATGACCTATATCCCATGTATACATTTCCCCTTTGCTTGGGAGTTGGCTTCTACTCCTTAAAATTTTCTTTTAAGCAATTGTTCATTTTTATTGCTTGAGATAAAAAAAAAAAATGCTGAATATCCAACCCTTAAATTTTTTCTAGGCATATTGTTGAAAAAGGAATATGTCATTATTGTGTTTTCAAAACCAAAGAAGATAGTGCATATTGGAAGCCTAAAGGCAGACTGGAGGTGCTGCCAATAGTAGAGCACTTGCCTGGCTTCTTTTTTCTTTTTTCTTTTTTGGTTTTTCCAGACAGAGTTTCTCTGTGTATCGTTGGCTGCCCTGAACTTGTTTTGGTAGACCAGGCTGGCCTTGAACTCAAGAGATCTGAGGTGTGTGCCACTACCGCCCAACTTGCCTGGTTTCTGTGAGGTCCTGAGTTTTAAGCCCATCACTTCAAAAAGATGAGATCCCTGGTCATGGTAAGCATAACCAGAAAAGCAATTAAATAATTTCAAATTACTGCAGATTCAGCAATAAGATTTATTTATTTGTTTGTTTGTTTATTTATTTATTTTGGTTTTTTGAGACAGGGTTTCTCTGTGTAGCCTTGGCTGTCCTGGACTCACTTTGTAGACCAGGCTGGCCTCGAACTCATAATTGATCTACCTGACTCTGCCTCCTGAGTGCTGGAATTAAAGGCATGCGCCACCACACTGGAATTTAAATATTTTAAAGCATAAGAAGGAGCTGGAAAGATGGCTCAGTGGTTAAGAGCACTTCCAGAGGACCCAAGTTCAGTTCCCGGCACCTGTGTCAGGTAGGTCACAGTTACTATAACTCCAACTCCAGAGGATCTGGTACCTACTTCTGGCCTCTGCAGGCAGACACACACATGCACACATGCACACATGCACACACACACACACACACACACACACACACACACACACACACAGAGAGAGAGAGAGAGAGAGAGAGAGAGAGAGAGAGAGAACAGCATATCATCACAGCTATGATCACAGAAAGAAATACAAACTGAAGAGTGCAAAACCTCTGAAACATTTTTACTGCTATTTTCTGACATTAATTTTTTTTTTTTTTAGATTTATTCATTTATTAGGTATACCATGTTCTGCCTGCATGCCAGAAGAGGGCACCAGATCTTACGATAGACGGTTGTGAGCCACCATGTGATTGCTGGGAATTGAACTCAGGACCTTTGGAACAGCAGGCAGTGCTCTTAACCACTGAGCCATCTCTCCAGCCCGACATTAAAACTTATACACTTAGTAGGATTTAAAATATCCCTTTGAATTCATAAAACTTATTCTTTGCTTTGAGAGATCTATATAGTCTTCAAATCTTCACGGCTGTGTCTTGACATTTTTATGAGGTATGTGCTCTTACAAACAAGCAAACATGTCCACACAAGTCTGTGAGCTATGATGTTCTGAGTTTTTTTTTCTTTCTCTTCAGATGTGTGTGTGTGCCTGTGCACCCAACCCAATATGCACATCTACTTTTAAAATCCTCAATAATATCTGTAGTTTGATCTTCAGAATACCATAGCTTTCCATTGGCAGGACGCATTTTTCTTTTCTTTCCTTCCTTCCTTCTTTCTTTCCTCCTCCTCTTCCTCCTCTTCTTCCTCCTCTTCCTCATCCCCTTCTTCTTATTTTCTAGATAGAATTTCTCTGTGTAGCCTTGGCTGTCTTGGAATCACTCTGTAGACCAGGCTGGCCTGGAACTCAGAGATCCACTTGGCTCTGCCTCCCGAGTGATGGGATTAAAGGCCTGTGCTATCACCCCCCATGATGCATGATTTCTTAATTACAAGTTAAATAGTGTTTTAACACAACTCCAGGGACTGGAGGGATGGCTCAGTGTTTAGGAGCTCTCTTGCTGCTTTTGCAGAGAGCCCCCCCCCCCCCCCCCCCCCCGCCGCTAAGGTTCTATTTCCAGTATCCACATAGCAGCTCACAGCCATCCTGTTCTAGGGCATGTGACATCATTTTCTGATCTCTGTGGGTACCATGCATGCACATGGTACACACACAGGCAAACACTCATACACATAAAATCAAAATAAATGTACATGTTTTCACCTTTATGCCTTTGCATATCAAGAAAAAGTAGACTCTCAGGCCTGGCTGTCCAAATTATGAATCATAGATTCTGTTTCCTGGGCTTTTAGGAAGACACTCCTTGAGAGGGTCAGAGCACAGTGACATCTGGGACCACTACATGGCCTATGCCCCTCAGTGCTGGTGCAGAGGGCCCTGCATTGTGAGCACCACATGACAACTTCTCTGGTTGCCTGCACACCTTGCAGAAGAAGTGATTCATATTAATGCTCAACTTGCTGGCAGGGTTTTATTCTAATGCTATCCCAGCTCCCTGAGTCAGGACATTACTCTCCTTTGTGGGTTCTCACAGGACTCTCTCACATTTAGTACATAGAGTGGCCTACTACATATCTCCTATGTAGCCAAATAAACATCTACATTATCAATACTGCATCAATCTATCATTTAAAAATATTTGTTCTTTATTATCATTTTTATATTTGTCATTTATAGATGTGTTCTTTGGAAAAAACTGATCAAGTTTTAGGTTGTCTTTGTTAGTTCAACTTCTGTTCTTTAAAAATAGATACTTTCTTTTATTTATAATGAAGCAAGAGGAACTAATGTCCATTTATTGGGACATTTTAGAAACAGTGAATAATCTAAAATAATAAGATCTACAATATTTCATGGACCCTTAAAGAAATAAACATATAAATATTTATATAAATAAATATATTTGTATTATTTGCATACATATTATGAAACAAAGGATATATTGACTATTTCCTATGTGCTTTGTGTACATATGTATATCCTTATAAATACAAACTCAAAAATTAAAAATGACAGGGCCATTCAAGTGAGAAGATGTTACAGGTTATTTTTATAAAACTGTGTTTGTTTCTTCTAGTTTCTCTCTTATCCTGGCTATCACACAAATAATTGAGACTCTATTATATTTGTTTATACAACTTTACAACACAATCTTGAGTAGTTTAAGTCTGTTCTTAACCCTCTATGTTATCCCGACTCCATCTTTGCCAAAATCTCCAAGTTACTTGCTTTTTAGCTATTTTTTTGCTCCAGGTGAATGTTTTTTATCTCTCCTGTTCTTTATCTTGTCAGGCTATGGCTGAATTTCATGCTGAATCCCCTACTCCCTCTTCTAACTCCTCCTTGCCTGGCCAGCAGGAAGTCCAGCCCTATTCTTTCCCCTGTTCAGCGATTGGCTGTAAGCTGCTTTATTGGCATACAAGGGGACAATTGGTGAGCAGAGTTTATACAACATTGAGACCAGAGATTCCCAGAACAAGGCTTGCAATCAGATATGGCGGATACAGAAATCGGCATTGGAATTACACAACAACCTTATGCCAACAGAAGGTCTGAGAACTCATCAAAGCAACCAACCTTCCCTGTAGCATTACAAACTGACCTTTGCATTCAGCACTTGGATGTCTGGGATCTTAATCGGCTTCAATTTTCCCAGCAAGTTTTCTTTTGGAGTCAGTGTCTGTAAGATGACAAGTGAGCTGATCTTAGCAGCTGTTGACACACCATAGTATTTCTTGATGTTTTCTGAGGCATCTATAGCAACACAAATTGAGATAAAAGAATTTTTGTGAGAAACAATGAATGTAGCTGTTATGGGGATATCATTTCACAAACATGGCCCTGGTCTTGGCCTCAATTTTTGCTGGAAAAAAAAATTCAGACCTACTTCCTTGAGCTTGCATCTAATGGGGAAAGATTGGAGAGCGTATAATAGGTATGGCCATGATAGAGCCAGGGAAGCAACGTCCTAGCTCGCAGGTTGCCCTGAGTGTACTCTCTAGGCATGGGTATGACTTTGAGCAGATTAATCTCTTGGTGTTTTTTTTGCCTTTAAGTCTATAAATTAACAATAGTTTGTGATTATTGAGATAACACAAAACGTGCCACAAATATAAGGTACCAATTATAAGTATTATGTGTTAATGTGATAACTCAGCTAGTTCACCAAACCATATAGGACAGACGTTGACAAATTATTTGATAAAGGACAGAGAATTAATGTTTTATGCTTTGCTAGGCATAGCATTTCTATAACAACCATTCAACGGGTCATCCCAGAGTGAAGGCATACCTAGGTAAGGTTGTTTGGCAGTGATATTTTATTTGCAAAAATAGTGTGTTGGCAAGACTTGTCTTTTGACTGCAGTTTGTAGAAATTTGATGTTGAGGATAATAACAATATCTCAGGCCAGCAGTGTTTCCTATATTCCTGTATTGTGCATCAACCATTATCATCCGTCTTTACAAACACTGTGACATGCACATCAGCACATCCACCCCCACCTCACAAATAAAACTGGGACTCTGAGGAGGTAAGAGATTTGCTAGTGATCTTAATGACAAACTGTAAGAGCTGAAACCAAAGTTTGAACTTAGCAGTCTGCCTCTAGAGCCTGTGTTCTTTTTTTAATGGCTTTTTAAAATGGTTCTTTTTTAAAAGTATTATCGGTACATGGATAAATACAGCCTGCTGAGTTCATTCAGTATTGCTCGTGTGTGTGTGTGTGTGTGTGTGTGTGTGTTTAGGGCTGACTGCTGAAGACTGGATCACCTGTTGGGCAGAGCCTATGTTATTAAGCCTTTTGTTTTTCATATCTAAAATTCCATATCTATACTTAGATATTTTCATATCTAAAAATTAAAAGACTCACTAAACTCTTAAACTGTAACTCCATAGCTTAGGAGCCAGAACCCCAGGGTTCTGAGTTATTTTCTGTAGAACCGTAATTCATGGGTGAGATAGCCATGTCCTATGTCTTAAGCCCTCTGGCTCTTACATTGTTATTTTTTAAAGTATACTATTTTCTTTTTGTTTATTGATCAAGAAAACAGACAATCAAAAACATGTTTATATTGCTTGAGATTATTTTTTGGTTTTATTTGTTTGCAAATGTGTCTTCCCCCGCCCAATTGTCCCTAGTCTACAAAGATCCTTCCCTGAAACCTTTCCAAACACAGCCAGGGAGAATGCTTGTCTCACTTCCGTGATTCCAAATCAGTAGTTAACATTGGTTGTTATGTTCCAACTCTCATCTCTCCAGTGGCAGGAGTAACTGAAGGAGGAGATCACTGTACTCATCTGCCTGGAGTTAGGCATCTTACAAATCTTAGGAACCGCTCATGGACTGCAAATCTGAGAGGATTACTGCAGGGCAGTGTAACCTTATTCTGTTTGACCTCAGATGGATCTTGAGTTCTCTCAGTGGGTGTCACATTTCCTATAGGGAATCAGTAAATGCCTTGCTCTATTTATTATTTACTTATCATTGCTAATAGGTCATTGAAAGTTTTTATTTTATCAGGTTGGATATTTCTTTAGGGGGAAAAGGCATTTTAATTGCTATTTAAAGCTTTTTTCTCTTTGAAAGAGAAATAAGTATACAGCAAGATAGAACAGTCAATAGTATGTCTTCACATGGGTTTGTGTCTTTTCTTTCTTTACCTAAGCCAAAAGAAGAGAAAGCAGATGAGCCACTAGCAGAATCATAGACACAAATGAAAAATTATGTGGCAAGGGCCCCTCCTAATTGAGGACACATAATAATGAATATAATTTTTTGGCATTTGTTTTCATTGATACATCAAACTATATTTGCCCTCATTTTTTCCCATTAGAAAACAAATACTGTTAAGTGGGCAACTAAAAAAAGTGTATGAACTTTAATATCTGAAAGAAACTTGACAAGAATGAGAAATGAAATGGACTTCTTGCTAGAAAATCTTCAGGAGGGAACTGATGTGCAATCCAGGATCCTTAAGACAAGCCTCGTGAGTAAGAGCAAAAATGCACTATGACTCTTTGTTGGCCTACTGGTGTCATCCTTGTTCAGCTCATGTTTGAGCAGTCATGGTATTAAGACTTTATGAGCGTGGCTTCTGACGTTCTTAGGAGAAAATATCTTACAGTGAACTCCCTGTTCCTCTGGCTCTTATGAGCCTCTCTCCCCTTAGGTGCAGGAGTTGTGTTTAGATTATCAGCTGGGACTGGGATCCACAACTCTGCATTTTGATTGGTTGTGGTTTTCTGTAATGGTTTCCATCTGTTGCAAAGAGAAGTTTCCTGATGGGGAGTGAAGATTATACTTAAAATTGAAGAATTGGAGTGAAGAGCCTCTGGCTCTGAGTTGTCTCACTCAGTATGATCTTTTCTAGTTCCATCTGTTCACCTGCATGGTTAATGATTTCAGTTTTCTTTCTGTCTTCTCTCTCTCTCTCTTCTTCTATTTTCTTTCTTTCTTTCTTTCTTTCTTTCTTTCTTTCTTTCTTTCTTTCTTTCTTTCTTTCTTCTTCCTCCTCCTCTTCTTTTAGTTTTTTGATATAGGGTTTCTCTATAGAGCCATGGCTTTCCTGGACTTACTTTGTAGACCAGGCTGGCCTTAAACTCACAGAGATCCTCTTGCTTCTGCCTCCCAGAGTGCTAGGATTACAGGCATGTGCCACCATGCTCAGCTAATTTTTCTCTATTTTCTTTTTCTCAAATTTAAATTTATTTTTAAAATTTATTCACTTTACATCCCAATCATAGCTCCCTCACTTGTCTCCTCCCAGTCACACCCTTCCTCCCTCTTCTCCTTATCCCCCTCCCCTAGTTCTCAGAAAGGGAGAGCATCCTCCCCTACTAACTGACCCCAGCCTATCTAGCCTCATTAGGACTACCTGAGTCCTCTTCCTCTGTGCCCTGGCAAGGCTGCCCCTCCAGAAGAAAGTGATCAAAGATCAGGCCACACAGTCCATGTCTGAGACAGCCTCTGCTGGAGAGTGAGAAGCCTATGGGCTACATCTGAGCAGGGAGCCTCGGTCCTCTCCATGCATGGTCCCTGGTTGGTGCATCAGTTTCTGCCTGCTCCCCAGGGCCCAGATTTTTGGGGTTTGTTGGTCTCTTTATGGAGCTCCTGTCCCCTCCAGGTCCTTCTATTCCCAACTCTTCTATGAGAATTCTTGTGCTCTCTCCAAAGCTTGGCTGTGAGTCTTGGTATCTGCTTCCATCCCCTGCTGGCTGGACTCCTTCAGAGGACATCTATGGTAGGCTCCTGTTCTGTTCCTTCTCTTCAACCTCTTCTGGTGTCTGTCCTATTTGCCCTTATGAATGAGAATTAAGCATCTTTACTAGGGTTACTTGGTGTCTTTAGGTATATGGATTGTAGTATGGTTTTCCTGTATTATATTGCTAATATCTTCTTATAAATGAGTATATATCATGCATGTCTTTCTGGGTCTGGGTTACCTCACTCAGGATGATCTTTTCTAGTTACATCCATTTGGGTCCAAATTTCATGATGTCCTTGTTTTTAATAGCTGAATAATATTCCATTGTGTAGATGTACCACAGTTTCTTTATCTATTCTTTAGCTGAGAAACATCTGTGTTGTTTCCAGTTTCTGGCTATTACAAATAGCGCAAGGTTCTTTAGAACCTTGCCAACATGGGCTGTCACTTGAGTTTTTGATCTTAGCCATTCTAATAGGTGTAAGACTGAATCTAAGAGTAGTTTTGATTTGGATTTTGGTTAAGGACATTGAACATTTATTTAAGTGCTTCTCAGCCACTTGTGATTTCTCTGTTGAGAATTCTCTATTTAGCTCTGTACCCCATTTTTAATTGGGTTATTTGGTTTGTTGGTGTTTAATTTCTTGACTTCTGTATATATTTTGGATATTAGCCTTTTGTGGAATGTAGGGTTGGTGAAGATCTTTTCCCCATGTGTAGGCTCTCATTTTGTTCTATTGACAGTGTTCCTTGCCTTACAGAAGCTTTTCAGTTTCATGAGTTCTCATTTATTAATTGTTCATCTTAAAGCCTGGGCTGTTGGTGTTCTGTTCAGGAAGTTGTCTCCTGTGCCATTGAGTTTGAGGCTTTTCCACACCTTTTTTTCTAATAGATTTAATGTATCTGGTTTTATGTTGAGTCCACTTGGACTTTAGTTTAGTGCAGGGTGATAAATGTGGTTCTATTTGCATTTTCTGCATGTAGATATCTGGTTAGACCAGCACCATTTGTTGAAGATGCTACTTTTCTTCCCCTTTGTATGGTTTTGACTTCTTTATAAAAAATCAAGTGTCCCTAAGTGTGTGGGCTTATTTCTAGGACTTTGATGAGTATAAAGCATCCTTCCTCATCTCTTTTGATTAAATTTGTTTAAAAGTCTATTTTATTAGATATTAGAATGGCTACTTCAGCTTGCTTCTTTGGTCCGCTTACTTGGAAAGCCATTTTCCAGCCCTTTACTCTCAGTTGTACTCTCTTTGTGGCTGAGGTGTGTTTCTTGTATGCAGCAGAATGATGGGTCCTGTTTACTGTGCATTCATCCTGATAGTCTTTTTATTGGAGAGTTGAGTCCACTGATGTTGAGATATATTAGCGACCATTGGCTGGTAGTTCCTTTTATTTTGATGCTGGTTGTGGTGGTATGTTTGTGTGCTTGTCTACTTTTGGTTTTGCTGTAGTGAAGTTATTTCTATCCTGTGGTTTTTTTGGGGGGGAGGTGTTGTTAACCTCTTTGGGTGGGAATTTTCCTTCTAGTATCTTCTGTAGGTCTGTGTTTGTGCATAGATATTATTTAAATTTGGTTCTGTCATGGGACATCTTGTTTTCTGCATACATGGTGATTGAAAGTTTTGCTTGGTATAGTAGTCTGGGAGTGGCATCTGTGGTCTCTTAGGGTTTGCAGGACCTCTGCCCAGGCTCTTCTGGGGGAAGTCCAGGAATCAGCCACCTGACTACTGGCTTTCATGCTCTAAGGTTAATGAGCTCTGGCTGTCTATATACTCCTCAGAAACTGTGCTCTCTGGTGCATCCATCTTGGGGAAGCTGTGAGTCCAGAGATCTGGCTGGTCTTCCTAGGAAATTGGGTTGATCTTTAAAGTGGTGACTAGGGTTGTTTCCATGAATCCTGAGCATAAGGAGGCCTGAGGTTAGAGCCTTGCATGCCCCCTCAGTACTGGCAGGTATTCATGGATGGTGAGAATGGGATGGTGGCCAGAAGCTGAGACCACGATCTGGTGGGAACCCAGGACCTTTCCCCCAGATTAGCTGGGTGACCTGAGGTTGGGCCTCCTCATTTCCCTCACTGTGGGCTCTCCTTTCACCTGGGAAACCCAGACACTGGTATTTTGTGGCCCACTCTGTGATCACGCTGTCCTTCTGATCAGATACCACAATCAGCGCTGCCACCTTGGATCCTCTCAATTTCATTTTCCTTTCCAGCTGAGTAATGTTCCATAGTATACACTACTACATTTTCATTGTCCACCCATCAATTAATTGAAGGATAAATAAGTTGTTTCATTTCTTAAGCTATTGTGAATACAGTAGCAATGAACATGGTTGAGTGAGAATCTGTGGGGTAGGATATTGAGTCCTTTGGGCAGATGCCAAAGAGTGGTATAGGGGGGAAATTTATTTTTAGATTTTTGAGGATTCTCCACACTGACTTTAGAAAAGCTAGACCACTTTGCAATCCCACCAACAATGAGTGAGACTTTCCTCCAGCATTGGATGTTGCTTGTTTTGTTAACTTTGCCATTCATACTGGGGTAAAATTACTAGGGACAATGGACACCTTTTCAGATATTTTTTAGTGTTTTCTTCTTTTGATAACTCTCTGTTTATGTCCCAGGCCCTTTTTTTTGAATGGTTCATTTGTGTTTTTTACTCCATTTTTGTTTGTTTGTTTTTTAAAGATCTTTATATATCCTGGATAGTAATTTTCTTGTAGATTATAGTTGGCAGATTCTCTCACATTCTATGGGCTTTCTCCTCACTTGGTTGTTTCTTTAGCTGTGTAAAAGCATTTTAGTTCTAGTTGCCAATTGTAGGACTTAATTCTTCAAATGGAGTCCTATTTGAAAAGCACTTTCTCACACTTATGTCCTTTAGGGTGCTGCCCGTGCTTTCTTCTGGCTATGTCTGTGCCTCAAGTTTCACATTTAGATCTTTGATCCATTTGAAGTAAGTTTCTATGCAAGGTAATAGCTACAGGCCTAAATATTATGAAAATGACAATCTTAACAAAACCTGTGTAGAGATTCATTGTAATCTCAGTCAAACTTCCCCCATATCATTCTTCACAGAAACAGAAAAACTTTGTCAAAATTCATATGGAACCATGAGAGACCCAGGATAGAATAATCCTGAGCAAAAAGAACAATTACGGAGGGATTACCATCCCAGATCTTAAGATATAGTACAGAAGTATGGTATTAAAGTCAACATGGTACTGGCACCAAAACAGCCATGTACACCAATGGAACAAAAATGGAGACCTAAACATAAAATTTCAGATACTTAATACATGACAGAGATGCCAAAAACATAAGTTAGAGAAAAGGTTATTCAACAGATGGTGCTGGGAAAACTGGATGTCCACATGCAGGAGAATGATACAGTTCAGATTCCTGAACCATGCAGAGCCTAAATAACATTTGCTTCAAATAACAGATAAAAGTAGCAACATCTGGTGCTACATAAACACTAGTGTGCGCAAGGTCCTGGGTTCAATTTCTAGCACTGAAAACATAATTTAGAGAGGGTCTAATGTGGCCATAAGCAATGAAAAAACTGCATTTCTGTGCTTTTCTGGGTATAAGCTGCCCTGTTTCCAGCAGCCACTTTCCGGAAACCACAAATGCAAAAGAATGCAAGGCAAAAAAGAGCTGCTAAACACACCATTTCTCATAAGAACTTCAGTGCAGATGGAGTCACCCAGCATTCTGGAAATCATTAATGCATATTGTATAACTCTTAATACTGAATTCGAGCCACTGAAAAGTCAAGGCTAGCTTAGAGGAGGAATGGGAGCTCGTCTGTTTAAGGCGACCTTTGATGCTATCAAGGGAGGCAGGTGGAGCTTGTTTGTGCACATCTGTGGAGACAAATGCTGCAAAATGATTCTCTTTACTCGGTGTCCTCAATGAGAAGGGGCCCTCTTCACATAGATTTTCATTTATTGTTTATGCTCCTGTTAATGGCTCATCTCTTTTCTTTTGGCTGCCTGGAGTATTTCAGCACACATCCTAGCAGAATAAACACGTGCGCCTTAAAGCATGGAGTTAGACATGGTTCATTTAAACCAACCTAAAAGATTTCTCTCTTCGGCCTTCAATGCCAGATAAGACAGAATAGTGGGCCCAGCCTCACTGAAAGACATCTGCTGTAGGAGAAATGCAGACATGACCTGGCGACCAGCCTACCTGGCACATTGTGCTTCTAAATAAGAAGCAAAGCACAGCATGCTCTTGAGTGTGCCCAGGAGTCAGAACACAGAATTCTGAAATAGTGAGACTAGTCCATAGCTGGCCTGCGCATGAGTCTGCACTCTCCATGCCTAAGTCAATGTGCTTCTTCCCGACTCACTATCCAATCCGAGGCAATGTGCTAACCAATCACAGTCAATAGGATTCCACTACGTAAGTACTTGCTCACATGCAATAAAACAGACGCTGTTCCTTGAATGTATTTTCAGAGTGGTTTAAACTCTGCTCTCTTTACCAACCCATGGGCATTGCTGTCTTATAGGGGGACACGCAGGGTAATGGTGACAATCTGCCTTCATGGTGTCTTCAGTGCTACTGCTGTGCAGTCTTTTAATTTCCATGTGTGACAAAGAAGTCCCCTAACTGGTGAGTGACACTAGTCCTCTGCCTCCACCCCCAACTTAAGATGACTGGGTTCAGCATGTATCTTCGGTTCAAGTGGATAACCAACACTCTCTTTCTGATGGGAACACTACACAGAAATCTTAGTGGGTCTGCTCGGGGCGATCTGAACATTAAACAATACATCCTGGAGTTTTCTTCTCTTTCTCTTCTACAGATTTTTCCTTTATTCTTCAAGTTTCAAGACTGTACTTCCTCCGGCTAACAACAATAACAATAGAAGCTATTGTGACCACTTACTTTCCTTAAGCACTTACTGTGTGCCATGTACCATGCTAAGTGGCTTTTCGTGAGCAAGAATCCTATGAAACGGAGACTTTGTTCTTCCTGACAAAGAAACTGAAGCTGGAGAAGTCATTTTTGAAGCTGCACAGGTGGTGGGTGGATTTGAACCAGGCTGCCTTGACCTCTCCATTGAAGCTCAGGGTGCCCTCACTTCCCTGATCTCCTTTGTCAATTCATCTAGTAAATATTTCATAACTACAGCTGGCCTGGGAAATAAACGCGTGGGTGGGGAGAAAGTTCTGGGCGGTGGTGAAGGAGCACAAAGAGGCTTGGGGGTGGAGGAGAAGACAGGAGTCTGTTCTCTGGGGAGACAAGGGAAGGCTGCAAATGCAAGATGTTATTTGGGTGGACATCAAGCAGCAGCGGGGCTTCTGCACGCCATCTTGGCCCGTGGTTGGAGGGACTCAGCAGCAGCCACCACTTCCTTACCACTTCTGTCTGGCTCATGGCTCCTTTCCTCTTGCTCTCCTCCCAGGCTCTGCTCAGCACCCTGTAGTCTTTTGGTTCTCAATGCCCTCGTAGCTCATTCTGCTTTCTTGGTGCCACTTTGACATTTTCCTAATAGCTACAACCACAGAGCAGTGGCCTGCAGTCTACGAGCTCACCCTCAGCTCTTGTGTTCCTTGAGCCACACTGTGATGTACAGGTGATATTGAGTAAGTAGCTCCTATACATTTCAATGGGGGGGGGGTCATTGTCATGAAAATGGAAACGTCTGATATCTGAAATAAGGAGATCTAGTCCTGCAGGGCTCGGCCTCTTCAGGATAATAGTTAGAGGGATAGAGATAGCCCTGTTCTCCTTACATAGACACGTGTGCTCACCAGGCCATCACCGAGTTTACCATGTAGGGGGCCTGAACTGTAGGCAGTCTGTTTCTTTTTCCTTGTAGAACTTTTAAGCAGGTGCCATATATTTCTAAGACATTTTCCTATTGACAGTGTTTGGCTTATGCTTATAACTGTATTCAGTTCCTTCATTCAGGAACTTTTTTTTTTTTTTTGAAAAGGTGAGATATTTTGGGGGGCCATTCTTGGTAGACTCTGCCTCTATGAAGGAGAAAATATGCACAAGCCATCCTAGCTTTTTCCTGGAGGAGGTTGGGAAAGGCAACGTTCGCCTCAGAATTCCTGGTTGGCTGTCACCGCGTGGCAACTCTGCTGCTGCAGAGGGACAGCAGCCACAGGAGGTTGTCACTGTAGCATGGGTGTTGTGTTTCACTAGAACGTCATCCGCTGGAACGTGTGATGTGCTGGATTTGGCCGGTGGGCAGACGTGTTTGCTGATGCCCTGATGAGGGAAAAATGAATTCTGTACTTACTAGATGATAAAAATGAGGCTGTATTCTGAAGGAATGGCCATCCTTGGTATAACTCAGCAATTGATGCAGAGCGTCCAGATACATGAAGAGTCTCGGAAGATTTGGCCAACTTTCCTTGGGAAATAGGCCATTTATACTGGAAAGTGGTGTTATGTCTAGTTTCCTGTGTTGTAGGTGAAATGATGTGTATTTAGAGTGTGATGGCTACAAATCAGTGGCTCTGCTGGGTTTGGGCCTCTCAGTAAACCTTTTATTTTTAATT
Organism: Acomys russatus; assembly: GCF_903995435.1. Taxonomy (NCBI): domain Eukaryota; kingdom Metazoa; phylum Chordata; class Mammalia; order Rodentia; family Muridae; genus Acomys; species Acomys russatus. The sequence continues at coordinate 44,543,876 of NC_067137.1, read as the reverse complement.
TTGGATTGTCTTTAAAGTGCTGAGGCTCATGCCATGGCCTCCTGCATGCTAGGAAGCACACTACCACTGGTACATTGCCAGTCCCCACCATTTATCTTCTAATTGCTGTACTTCTATAAAATTTAATAGCATTTGAAAAAAATCCCATATAATCTTAACTGGGCAAGAAGAAAGAACAAACACAATTAAAAGCCTGCTTATGGATCCAAGGAGATGCCTCAGTATAAAGAGTGGCTTGTCATTTAAACTCAAGAATGGGAGTTGGACCTCCAGTTATCAAGACAGAAGTTAGATGGGTAGTTTACTTTTCTTCTGAAATTGGGAGATCCCTGGGACAAGCTAGCTAGCTAGGCTTCTCAAATGGGCAAACTCTGTCTTGCACATGAACATGTACATATATCCATACAGCTGTACCCATACCATATACACATGCAAATAAAAGGCTGTTATTAGCTAAACAATGATCAACTCTCAAAGCCAACAGAAGTACATTTCTAAGTTGAAGGCCAAGGATGTAAAAAGTAGAAGTCAAAGGTCAACCAAGAGTTGGCTTATCTATTCCTTGAGCAGACATCTTACCTCACAGACTCATAAAAATCGTTGACTTTCAATAAGATGAGAAAACAGGTTGTTTCAAAAGCTTCTCCATGATAGGCATGTTCTCTCTGAGGCCTTTGACATCCACCTCACAGCCAGGACAGGCTCTCTTTTATTTTCTCTGTTAGCAGCCAGCTCAATTAACCCTTGCACTGCTTTGAAAGGGAAGCACGGTAGTCCCAGTGATCAAAGCACAAGTGACACTGAAGACAAGCAGAGGATTCCTGACCACGACCCCAAGTGCAGCGATCACATTGATGACTGCTGACACCCTCCTGGCAGTGTCACATGCCTGAGTCTGGGTCACATACAGGGCTCCGGGCTCCTTCCTTGTTGCAGTTACACGCTACAAGGGAAGAGTGAAACAGATGAGAACGTTATCCGATCTGCTTGTTCCTAGCTTAAAAACCAACCCTTTCCTCCTCTCTTGGGATTCTCTCCAATTCATGTTTCTAAGGCAACAATTTAGTGACAAGATTGCAGAGATCTGTGAGGGACCACTAAAATACAGCCTGCCTCTCTATATTCTATCAGCAAATCAACTCATGGCTTCTATATAGAAAAACTAAATGCAGCTTGTGAATGTGGATGTGGGGTTTTTATCTGCTTGACTGAGGCATGTGGGTTTAATAGTGGCCATCACAGTAGCACTAAGAAGTTCCATGACCACACTGAAAATCCTGCCTGGGGGTGCCAACTCCCTTGTTTTACATTATGTGTGATTACTTTGTTCTCTAGGAAATGGAAGAAGGAGCTTTGTATTTGAATTAATAAAAGAAAATAGCTGATGTCACACAGCACTTTATTGGAGCATATTTCTGGTCAAGGTGGAGAGAGCGATTGATGTTGCTGCAACTCTAGGTTAGGGATGACTCACTTGTGCTTCTACACTCTTGGCAAGAAACATGAGATTTAAAGGCATTGGAAAGCCTTGCCAACAAATGATGCCAATAATTAATGACAGAAGTGATCCCTGAAATTAGAGTCAATAATGGCAATTGTCGTAAAAACTGGTTAACACACTAGGCTCTACTGGATACCACAGGGCACGCAGATTGGTCTAGGGGTCTCTATGTGACACTTTGGGGAAGTGTGACAGCACACCACAGATGTAGGCCAAGCTCTTCCCACAAGCTGCTCTTATCTAGGATCTCAGTGGACTCTGTGGTCCAAGCTGAGCAGTTCCAAAATATCCCTTGGCTTCACCAACAGATGAAGCATCTGTATAAAAATAAGATTATTAAAATGTCAATGGGACACAAGGAAAGAGGCTAACAGACTTTGATTTATAAGAGCCAACATTCTTTCCTTTAGAAATGTCTGAAAAATTTTCCTGCATGCTAGACAAGTATTATATCACCAAACCCCTACTCCCTGGCTGTCCATTACTTTATTACACCTTTAGTAGATGCATATGTGTGCGTACACTATAGCACTTATGTTGAGGTCAGGGGACAACTTGTGGGAGTCAGCTTTCTCTTTCCCCCTTGTGGATTCCAGGGGTTGGACTCAAGTTGTCAAAGTTGGCAGGGAGCACCTATACTCACTGAGCCATATAATTGGCATTTGGTTCCTGGATTAAAAATATCCAATTATATATAAAAAACTGAATTAAGTATGACCTGAAGAAAGTAATTAAGGATAGTTGGTGGAAGTGGGCAAGGACAGCATGACAGGTTTTTTGCCAGAAGTGCACAGTTATAAAGGAGACAATGTAGGAGTTACCCTGGTTTACAGTCCCATCATATTTCATACTTCTTTATGTTGACTCTCTTTAGAAACATTTTAAATTGATATATAAAAATTATGTCTTCTAGAACCAATGCAGATACCAAATTTGTGCTGTTTAATATGGTGCTCACGGGGCTGGAGAGATGGCTCAGCGGTTAAGAGCACTGACTGCTCTTCCAGAGGTCATGAGTTCAATCCCCAGCAACCACATGGTGGCTCACAACCGTCTATAATGTGATCTGATGCCCTCTTCTGGTCTGCAGGTGTACATGCAGACAGAGCACTGTATACTTAATAATAAATAAATCTTAAAAAAAAATGGGTCTCTTTAATATGGTGCTCACTAAGTACACTGCATTTTTTCATATTATTTGTGTATACACATGTGGTATGCTACATGTGTAGAGATAAGACAACACATGTGAGTCACTATGTGCGTTCTGGGTACCACATTCAGGCCATGATGCTCTATCCATTGAGGTGCCTCTATCCACTGAGCCATCTCACCAGCCCCACATGTGACTATTTAAGGTTAAATGAGTAAAATTCTGAAATGCACAATTCTGCCTCTTACTTGTAATGTCTATACTGTAAGTGCTTGATGGTTACGCATGACAAGTGGCTTCTACACTGGGGAGCATAGATGTTGAAGGCTTCCCTTACTAGAGAGTGAAGGACTGAGCAGGACTGTTCTGAATCCTACAAATGTAACTCATACGTGGCTTAAAGACGTGGACCTCAAATCCAAGAAGACAGAGGATCACCTTGTAGCACTCAGCAGGCATTTTGTGAATATCTGTTCAATAAATAAATAGCTACATGATAAACCCAGAATCATGAGGTTCTAGTTCTGTTCAGGGTATCAATTTTCCTCCACAGGCTTCCAAATAGCAGAAGGTTGGCTATAATTGATCATGACCTTAAATGTCTGTTCCATTGTAACAACTCAGAGAAATTTAGCAACACAGGCTAATGGTTTTAATGTAGGAAAATCTATTGTTATATGATTATAAAATATTGTTTTCAAAACTAGAATTAAGCAGTGTGTACTTTCCAAGTGCACATTGTTTAAAAATAATCAAATAAAGGAATATGAAACTCCTATTTTTTTTATAGCATGCCATGCTAGATCCAAGTGACTGCATTTGTGTTTTTAGCATTCCATTTCCTACAAATGCATCTTCCAGATGGATTGCTGTAATAGCTTTCCTCATACCCACTGTGGTGTGTCCTGCCGTGACCTGATTTGCTTGGACACTGACCTGTAAGCTGTGGGAACAATTGTGGGTAACGAGTTAACAAGCTTTATGGTCTAAAAAACAACACATTTTCAAAGGAAACAGTTTTTCTCCAGTGAGTGAGCACATAGTTGTGCAAAAGTTGAAGAAGGGTGATTCCCATGGTCAGCAGCCACCTCTGGAAGGATCAAGGACCACTGTTAATGTGTTCTGGCTTCGAGTTCTTGACCATACCATCTGCTTCCAGCTGTTGAGGGACAGGTGGCCCCAGACTAGGAAACGTACACAGATGTAAATGAAAGCCAAACACACACTGGGAAACAGGCCACATTCTTTAACTCCACAGTAATGGGAGTTCACCCGCAATCGACAGAGGGATGCACGCCAAAGACATGGTCTAAGATCCATCAATCACCCTGGCAAGTAATGCTTCCATTGTAGGACACATGGTGTAACTTTACCAACTGGGCTAGTGTTTTGTTCTACCACATGGCACTTTCTTTACTTTATAATTAGTCACTTTGTGATATTTGTGCTTTGACGGAAGGCTGAATGCTTCTGTACTTTCCCATTTGTGTTCTTGATTCACTTTTTTGAAAAGTGAAAAATGAAAGAAAAGACAAAAGTAAGTCACTATTGCAGTAATTTTAAGGTATGTTTGACTAAGTATGCTTAACCATCATTCTGTAAGGTTGTGAACGGGTAGCTAGATTTATAAACTGTCTCCATCTACCAAGCTTCTCTTCATCCTGGGTGTTCCCACTAGTGCCTGCTCAAGGAGAGAGAACTGTAGGAGATATACCTCTTTATTCCCCAACTACATGTGGCCATTTTTGCTCATCTTCACATCTATGATTTGGGCCCATCCCCTGTAATTTCTTTAGGCCAGACCCTTGGGGGTTGCATATCAGATATCCTGCATATTAGATACTTAATTATGATTCGCAATAGTAGCAAAATTACACTTATGAAGAACCAATGAATTATTTTTATGGTTGGGGGTCACCACAACAGAGGAACTGTATTAAATGGCTGCAGCATGAGGAAGGTTGGGAGAAGCACTTCTGTAGGCCCTCATTACACAATTGCACAGTTGTATTATCCAAGTTGTCTTCCTTTAGACACATACCTTAAAAAGTTTAGTTTATGTTAGCAATGTGGTATTTAGAAGGAAGACAGTTTTTCTATGTGTTTATTTACATGTAGAAGTTCAGTGTCTATCTTAGAGAAATACAGAGAATAATAGTATCTGCCAGGGAAGGGAGAGGGAGAGAAGGAGAGAATACAAAAATATAGCAAGATAGGAGGAATATATTCTAGTGTGTTCTATAACACAGTACGATGACCATATGTAAAAATAATCCGTTAGATATTTTAAAACAAGAAAGGCCTTTAAATGCTTTTAACACACAAGAAAGAGGGCTGATGTATAACCTGATTTTGATCAATAAATATGCACCAAAATATCACCCTGTATCCCATAACCATGTAGATGAAAGCTTAACTAAAACTTCAAAGGACTATAAAAATGTTATGATGCTTATAATTGACAGTAATGATCCTGGGGCTGAGCAGCTCCTAAGGCCAGTGTTGGGATGGTGACTGAGCTAAAGCTGAGCACAGCATGCCCCCTACTCCATCCTGGCCAGGCATCACTTCTCTGGCAGCCCTGGGCACTGCTGGCTCGCTTGCAGCTTCACACAGTGAAAATCCTCAGCTATTTTCACATGAGCTGGTGCCAAGTCATTACTCCCACCCTTATGCAAATGATTTTAAATACCTAATTACGCAACTTTACTTCTACTCTGTTAACATTCTTGTCGTTTCCAGCCTACACAAGAGCCTGTTAGGCTATCTGTCCTCATATTCCATCTTTAATATATTAACTTACAGTTTTGAAACCTCTGAAAATCTGAGACACTTGCTTCTCCATCTCTATCTAAACTGTTGAGCAAAATATTGGACGGCACAGTTGGATCTCTCCATGGGAATGCGCTAGAGACCACCTCCTGGCAGACACAGAGCTATTTATCTGGAGTTATTTAAACAGCTGGGAATCTAGTTAGCCATATGTCTTCTTTGTGCTCAAATGAAAGTGTTTCCCAGTTGTAGAAAGCAACCTTCCTCAAGGGATTCCCCCATGGACCAAACAACTCACAGCAGCCTTGTGGTCAGGGCATTTTAGTTAAAATAATGCTATCTGATCTTCAAGGTTATTAACTGCTCTTGGCCTCCATGGCTGAACTGTATGTTGCATGCTATGACAAACATGTTTTCCCAGAAGTCCAAGAAGCATGCCAGACAGTGATCTCATGAATGTTAGAAGTTCTACATGAGTTATGAACCCAAATATTCATGTGGAGGCCAATCTGTCTACTGTGTGGTCGGTGGCTGCTGGTACAGAGAGTATAGGGAACATGACAGATGGGTGTGAGCATCTAGGACAAACGTCTTGGTGTCTAACACCATTCTCCAGTAAAGGAACCAACATTCGTTAGAGCTGCGATTTATTCTAAAAGTAGGGCAGGAAATATATGAGTCTAGAAGATTTTTCTCTATCTATATGCTTAGGAAAAACCTAGAAGAATTCTATAATATTTGAAAAAGGCATAAATTCTAATGAAAAGAACTTCCTATGGCCAGAGCCAGAATCATTTCATCAATACAATAGTGTTAGGCCAGGATGAGGAGTATAGTACAAATTCCTATGAATTCATAGTGAGATATATATATATATGCATGCACAGTGGGTAGGCTGTTCATTTTCTTTGTACTATATTAATAATCCTACAATATGTTTTATTATGTTAAAGGTTTGTGCTTTTGAAAAGGGGTATGGTGTATTTGTGTGGGTTGGTTGGAGAGGATTGGAGTGAAAGAAAGAGAAGGGCAAACATGTATTATGTAGAAGAGATATCTTTGCTAGAGCATGTTGGTACATTCCTACAGTCCTCACACTTGGGAGGCTAAGGCAGGTTCCAGGCCAGTTTGGACCACATAGCGAGATCCTGTCTTTATTTTTAATTAATTTAAATTAAATTAAATTAATTAATTAATTAATTAATTTTTTTGAGGCAGGGTTTCTCTGTGTAGCCTTGCCTGGCCTGGGCTCACTTTGTAGACCACGCTGGTCTTGAACTCACAGTGATCCACCTGCCTCTGCCTCCCGAGTGCTGGGGTTAAAGGTGTGTGCCACCATGCTCAGCTTCTGAGATCCTGTCTTTAAAAACTTACTTATGTAAGATTTTACTTTTGGATAAAAAGTTCAACAGTGGAGTTGAAGTTAGAGATGACTAATTAAAATGATTCTAGAAATTGTATTTATTTATTTGTTTTGGAGACCAGGTCTCATTTTATAGGTCAAGCTAGCCTTCAATTCTTCCTGACTCATTTTCCTGGGATCCCAGGCATGTAACACCAAACCTGGTTTAAGACTCAAGTTTCTTTCTTTTTTTTTTTTTTTTCTTCTCCTTTTTTTTTGTTTTGTTTTTTTCAAGACAAGGTCTCTCTGTGTAGCCTTGCCTGTCCTGGACTTGCTTTGTATACCAAGCTGGCCTTGAACTCACAGCAATCCACGTGCCTCTGCCTCCTGAGTGCTCGCGGATTAAAGGTGTGCACCACCAAGACTCAAGTTTCTTAACTTTGTGTTTTGATTTCAATAAATCTGTATTCCTACATCATTTATTTATTTATTTATTTTTGGTTTTTCGAGACAGGGTTTCTCTGTGTAGCCTTGGCCATCCTGGACTCACTTTGTAGACCAGGCTGGCCTCGAACTCACAGCGATCCTCCTGCCTCTGCCTCCCGAGTGCTGGGATTAAAGGTGTGCGCCACCACACCCAGCTCCCTACATCATTTATTTGACTTTTTTGTTTTGTTTTTTGAAATAGGGTTTCTCTATGTAATAGCCCTACCTGTCCAGGAACTCTCTTTGTAGACTGGGCTGGCATTGAACTCACAGAGATCCACCTGACTCTGTCTCCTGAGTGCTGGGATTGTGCTATCACATCCAGCACGATTTGATTTTTTGTAAAATTTCATATTGTTCTCTTTGTCTTCCCCGATTTCTTTCCATTAACTACCAAACAATTTCCCAGAAATGGGTAATTTTACAGTATGTAAGATTTTCCTGTGCTCCTTGTTGATTGACTATTATAGGTGCTGCAGGCGATGCTGTTTGTTGAACAGTGAAGATGCGCTTTGTAGCCCACACTCTTGAGAAGCCATCCATGCTGGTCTGAAGAAGGCAACCTAGTTATCGCCATGGGTGATGACAGCTCCACTGAAAATGTTATTGAACATCTGGAGTCATCTCTTTATCTTTATTCTTATTAACTATAGCTTCCAATTAGTAATTGTTTCTTGGTTTTTGCCTGTGACTACATGTGTGAAATAGTGAGGGGGTGGTTTGTGTCTGGCTTTCACTGTGTATGGAGCCTGACTTCCCAGGCACAAGGAGGCCTAAAGAAAACCGAGGTCGGCAAAGCTTAGCCCTGGAGCTCCCCGTCTCTCTTGTTGGGCCTTTGATTCCTGGGGGACCAAAAAATATCAACTGTATCTTGTTTAAGGCCAGTCAGGTTCAGAACCACTAATTCTCAACGGCATATAAAGAAAATACTGTCGGCAAACTTGGAAAGCATGCGTCTCTGTCCATTATTAAGCCCAGTGTAGTAGAAGGTTTCTGTGGGCCTTGCCTAGCCACAGAGGCTGCTTGGAGAGGTCTGGTGTCACGGATAACATTAGTCATTCACTCTGCCAGGGGTCAGATTCCAGTTCCCAGCACCACAATGGTCTCAGGCCAAGCCTGTGACATGAGGCAGACAGGGACACGGTCACAGAGGCCAGCTTCCCCACCCAGGGACGTGCAGTGGTACTCACTCCAGAAGGATGGCTGGACCACCCCAGAATCATAAAACCGAACTGTAGCAAAGGCGTTTGAGAGATCTCATGCCTGAGTTCTTTGATGGGTCCACGGAAGAAGCAGCATACCGCACAACACAGGCTTTGTTGGAGCATCCTCCCAGGTGGAGACCTTCAGTTTTAATCATCCCAAACATGTTTCACATGCATCAGCCTAAGCGTCTGAAGTTTTTGGTGGTGATGGCTGTGAACCTCACACTTCTCTTATGCTCTTCTCCAAAATTCTCTTTACTTAAATAACTGGAAAAAAAAAAAAAAAAAAAAAGGATAGTTTCTAAATTAGCTTGGGTAAACTGAAGTATTAGCAGTATCCCCTGGAAGCGAACACTCCCTGTTATCCTTCACGTATCAGAGCTTTGTCTTCCACAACTCGAATCCTTATCTCTTGATGAGCATCTTAGAGATGCCTGGCATTCTGATTCATGTGCATGAAGTACAGCCCAGGAGTCTTCATGTTAACCTTCACGTTATTGGTAAAGGACACAGTCACAAAATGCAATGCAGGTGAACACTGCCCACCAGCAACCTCAGACTGGGCGCTACACCTTTTCTGCTGACTAGTGTCATCACAACAATCCTGTCTCTCAGTGGGTACCGCTTCTTCTTGCAAGGATCATCCCAAATGAAAGAAGCTTGGGAGTGTAACCACCACATTTACAAGCTGCCACTAGGCAGCTATGTGTCAACCCCCCCACCCCCACCTTGGGAGCTCTGTGGGCTTACTTTTGCAGGTCTGATTGAGGGAAGATTCAAAGTGACCTGGTTTGCAGGACTGGCAGCTTAGGGCCTGAGTGTTGTGCAGACACCTGTGACATTCCCTGGTTACCCAGCTGTAGGACTCTGGTCCATTATATCTGTGTTGTTACAGACACAGGGCGGGGTGTTCTCATAGAATCCAGGAGCACACCCTTCACACCGAATACCTGAAAGAAGAGAGAAGAAAAGGAAATGGAGGGAGGGTGAGGAGGGCTGGGGGCTGGGGTGTGGAATAGTGGATGTTGAGGTGTAGACTGAGGCTCCAACAGAGGATGATTGGGCTTCTCTGGAGACAACGTGAAGGAAACATAGGAATTAAAAATTAAACAAAATATTCATTTTTTATCTATTATTCATGAGGAAATGGGAAGGTGTGCTGACTAGTTTTATGTCAACTTGACACAAGTTAATATCATTTTGGAAAAGATGACCTCACCTAGCAAAATGTTCTCGACTCTGGAGAGCTGGGTCTTATTCTAAGCCGGCACTCCTTAAGGATGAGGCCACATCCAGCCGGAGTACCAAAATTGCCAGCATTTCTCTGGTGCTGCTCAAGAGGATGAACTCAGACCTCAAGGTGCAGCTACAGAAAGTCAACATCATTGTGGTCAAGAACGCTGAAGTTAGTGTTGGTCATAAAGCTACCATAATTTCTGTACCGATTCTTCAGCTGAAAAATTCCCAGAAAATCCAAGTCTGGTTAGTTCGTGAACTGAAGAAAAAGTTTACTGGGAAGCACATGGTCTCCAATTAGCTGAGAGGAGGGTTCTGTCCAAGCTACCTCAGAAAAGCTGTGGGAAAACCAAGCAAAAGCACTGAGAAGCCGCATTCTCACAGCAGTGCACGGCATCATCCTTGAGGACTTGGTTTTCCCGAGTGAAATTGTGGGTAAGAAGATCCGTGTGAAACTGGATGGCAGCCGGCTCATAAAAGTTCACTTAGACAAAGCACAGCAGAACAACGTGGAGCACAAGGTATAAGAAACTTATGAGCAAGGACATTAATTTTAAATTCCCAGAGTTTCAGTTGTAAAGAAAATGACTGAATAAAGTGTCCTTCATTGAAAAAAGGAAGGAAAGAAGGAAGGAAGGAAGGAAGGAAGGAAAGAAGGAAGGAAGGGAGGAAGGAAGGAAGAGAGATGTTCTCACCAGATTAGCCTATGGTGCATTTTCTTGGTTGATAACTGAGGTGGGAAGGCTCACTGTGGGTAGTGCCACCACTGGGCTGGTGGTCCTGAGTGCCCTAAGAAAGGAGTGTGGCAAGCCACAAGGAGCAAGCCAGTAAGCAGCAGTCCTCTGTAGCTCCTGCCTTGTTCTTACCCTAGCTTTCTTTGATAATAAACTGTGCTATTGAATGGTAAGATGACATAAGTCCTTTCCTCCTTAAGCTGCTTTTTGTCTTTGCATTTTACCACAGCAGTAGAAACCCTAACTAAGGTAAAAGATTACTTAGATCTAAAAAGCCTTTGGTTAAGGAATGGATTCTATCCGAGGCAATGGTGGTACACACCTTTAATCCCAGCACTCAGGAGACAGAGGCAGGTGGAGCCCAAGACAGCCAGGACTACAAGAGAAACCCTGTCTCAAAATAGTAAGATAAAACCCAAAACATCAACAAAAGAATGGATTCTAGTCTGTCTTTAAAAACTATGGAGTTGGAGCAAATGACTTCTAAGTTTTTATGTAACTGGAGTCAGTCTTTTTTTTTTTATTATTTTTTTTTATTAATTTATTCTTGTTACATCTCAATGTTTATCCCATCCCTTGTATCCTCCCATTCCTCCCCCCCCCCATTTTCCCATTATTCCCCTCCCCTATGACTGTTCCTGAGGGGGATTACGTCCCCCTATATATTCTCATAGGGTATCAAGTCTCTTCTTGGCTACTTGCTGTCCTTCCTCTGAGTGCCACCAGGTCTCCCCCTCCAGGGGACATGGTCAAATGTGAGGCACCAGAGTATGTGAGAAAGTCGTATCACACTCTCCACTCAAACAACCAAGAGAACTGGTTGAATAATTTATGAGTACAAATGGCAATTCCTATTGATGAAAACAATATTGCCATATCTTCTTAATGTGACTGAATTAAGTAGACCCTATACGTTTTCTAAATTGCTTACATTTTATACTCATAGTTATGCTTAGACTTTTTAAAATAAAAATGTGAAGCCAGGTGGTGGTGGTTCATGCTTTTAATCCCAGCACTCAAGAGGCAGAGGTAGGTGGATCTCAGAGTTTGAGGCCAGCCTGATCTACAGAGGAAATTCCAGGACAGCTAAGGCTGCCTCAAAAACAAAACAAAAAACAAACAAAAATTTTGATTGAGCAACAGATACAGTTTTTAAAAAATACAAATACCTAGACCGTATATCTAGGCTTTTCTTTGACTAGCTCATAACTTAAAATAATCATTTATTCTAGTATACATTCTTCCATGGGGCCAGGTACCTGAGCTCAGGCACCATGCATCCATCCTCTTCATAGCTTTCCAGCTGAATCTCATGCACCTGGCTTTATCCCATAATCCCTTCTGCCTGCTGGATGTCCAATCTATTTCCTGTCTCAGTCACAGGCCATAGGCCACAGGGTTTTTAATTGACAAGTGTTGCATCCATACAATACATAAGACATTCCTTCTATAATTCTCCTTTTCAGTCCAATAGAAGGCCTTTTTTTCTTTCAATAAGAAACTAACATAAAATAATAATAATTATGAAATAGTTATGAAAACTCTTAGATAAGAACGATAAGAAATAGGCATTTGTCCACACACATTTGGCAACTTAGAAAGTATTCTCTTATCTGTCTTATCTTGATGAGTTTATAAGTCTGTGCCTAAATCATTTTCATTTTCTTTCTTTGTCCCCCCCCCCCTTTTTTTTTTTGAGACAGGGTTTCTCTATGTATCCTTCGCCATCCTGGACTCACTTTGTAGACCAGGCTGGCCTCGAACTCACAGCGATCTGCCTGCCTCTGCCTCCCGAGTGCTGGGATTAAAGGCGTGCGCCACCACGCCCGGCTCAAAACATTTTCGTAACTCTTAAACAACTGAGCTTTATTGCAGACACAAATTTTACATTAAAACTTCTGCAATATCTACACTGCAGTGCCCAAACCAGTATTTCCATAACTAAAAAGCCAGCCACATCTGTGAAGTATCAGTTACAGTGCTTAGAATTATGCAAAGAAAGCATCTGCCTGGTTAAGCTTTAAGTCTTTATATAATTAATGTACCTATAATATACATGTTACTTACTCCTACATCTTATCTAACATGCAATTATTATATTTGGAATAACTGAATGTGACTTCATCTCACTTGGTCGGTTAGTTCAGGGGACTGGGTTTGTTACTGTCACTAGTTTTTCAGTGGCTCAAAGCTTTTGTTAAGTAAGCAGTAACTGAGGTGACTGTGCTCTCTGAGCAGTCACCTCAGCTCTGCTCTACTTACCTGTACAAGGCAGACAAATTATGAACACATGGCCACTTCCAGATTGTCATGTGAGATGAAAGAAAACAGGGCTCCATATGTGTATAACCTTGAATACGACAGGTTATATCTGCGCTCCAAGAAGTCAGGTCACAGGAGTGAACTAAGTACTGATTGTTTGAAGGGACACCTGGACATAGGCAGGGACAATAGAATTGTCCTAAGAAAGGGTTTTTTTTCATAGTTACTGTCAATATACTTGTCAAGGCAATTTCCTTTTTATTGAAATGTTCCCATTAAAAGTTCATGTATTAGCCAGTGTGAGTTTGTATGCTTTAGACAATGCATCTTAAAACTCAGCATTTTAGATGTTCAATCGCTCTATGAAGACTTTTAATGAAAGTCTGTAAGATATGCCTTTAAAGCCCAATATAATAGCCCTGTTGTGATATGCGCATCATATCCAGGGATATAGATGAAATGGGTAAGCAGGAGTTACTTACTGATTTAATCAGACATTTTCTGACTCACAGGATGATTTTGAAGGATGGTTAGAACATAGGCTTCCCACTCATAGCCGTTATCCTCCACATAAACACTGTAGTGCCTTCACTCAATCTTCCATTGTAAAATAAGAACAAAAATGTAAAGATCATAAAATGAAAATGTTCATGAGTTCCATACTCTTCCTAGTTTATTCCAATTGTAAAGCATGGCCCTGTGTCAG